>NW_010972602.1:797345-1074208 GCF_000737465.1 Haliaeetus leucocephalus
TTTTTCCGCCCCCCCCCCCCCCCCCCCCGAGTGACATCTACCTCTGACTACATTTTTATTTAGTGTAGGATGTGTGGGACCATACTTCTTTCACATTTCTCATGTGTTGGCTTGCCAAATCCTCAGCTTGTACAAATTGGCATAATTCCACTGAAATCAATAAAAGTATGTTGACTAAAACAAGCAGAGAATCTGAATTCATTAGTTAGCAGATCATGATCCACACAAACTTCTGGAATGACCTGCAATGGTTTTAGGGATGTACAGAGACCTTCTGAGCCTGGAGAGGCTACAAAGACTTACTTTAAGATATTCTTTAGGCCACAGCTGGCTGCTGTCTTTAAAGTACTGTCTTTTTTTCCTGTTGTCTTCTACAGTTACATCCTGATGTCTGTCTGAAAGTTCTTTTAGTTTTGGTATCCCTCTAGCACTTTGTGGCTTCCCTATTCTGCAGGACAGTGGATGCAGTAATTTCATCATGTCTGTTAGTGTGGTAACCAGTGGCACATTGATACTGAGACAGTGAGCTGGTTGGTATTTAAATGTAAATCTATTGTCATGAACTTTAGGCTTATCATGGCTCGTTATTTTGAGGCAAACACAGTAATTGGTATGGGGTCTACTTTATGATAATTAGGAAGGTTTTACACATCAGATGGTGATGTTGACTTTTAAAGGAACCACCTGGACTCAGCTCTCACTAGCTAAAATTAGTAATTTTGTATTTCTTTTTATTTCAGTGTTTTAAAATGACTATGATAAAAATTTTAACTGTTTAGTCACTAAATAATAGATCCATGCAATCAATTAACTTAACATGATTATTGGGATAACTTGCCAATACCCATAGGTGACAGTGTAGTTTAGATAACTAGTTTGTATAGTGTGGTTTATCTTGAGTGCAAAGTGAAACTTCAGCTATGCAAAGTGCAGCTTTGGCTATCTTAATGGCCAGGTGAATGTTACTTTCCAGCTCTCTTGCCTCTTTGCCTGACCTGGTATCTGAACCTTCTGAATGCTCGTATCCTAGAATTGTGATATCTGGTCCATTTTAGACTTGTTTTTCATCATAAAGACTTAGTGTGACATTTCTAATAGAGAAAATATTGATGATTAAAAACCAAAAAACACTAAACAAATCACAACAACTTATATCATCAGGAATCATGACAATCTATTTGCAAACTTAAGATAGGTTAAAGTGGCTTTATTAAAACATCATCAACATTTTTAGGGCTAGCTTGGAAGCAGCTGTATCTCATGAAACAAAATTGGGAAAGGCCAGACTGTATATCATTGGCATATATGGTAGCTGCAGAGCTAGGGGGCTTATTTCTGATGTGAAATAGCGACAAAGTTTCTGTTGTAATTCATGGCTTGTGTGGATTAGAGTATCTGCCCCTGAAGCTTTCCCTAAATTTTTGGTATCGGTTCAGATCCAGACTGAGGAGGAGGAGACTATTTTTCATTCTAGTGACAATGTGAAGGCAGTCTCATAACCAGCAGATGTAGAAGTTGAGCAATTCTATCAGTTTTTTTATAAGCCACATCTGGAAGCTGTGCGATTTGAATACTCTGTTTTCTTCTCAGATCAATACTTCCTAAACTCACACATAAATCTTTCCTTACATATATTGTCAGACATATCTGTGTATTCAATTTGTGATTACTGGTTGTTATGAAGTGAAGGCTCTAACATGGCAATGTAAAATGCTGAGCTTGTAAATACACTTTGGATGCAAACAGCAGGAGATGGCAGTTAACCATTATACTTGCTACATGAACAAAGGAGGAGGATGCAATAATGTAAAATAGTGCTATCCTTTTACTTCTAATACATTACTTATTGGACAGTAGTTAAGTTCTGTAACTACATTCCAGAAATTCTGTTTGCTTAAATTATACGACAGTATCTGCAATATCTCCCAATAGTGACAAATGGCAAATGTTTTAATGGTTCTCTTATGTCTATGCACCTTGAAGATACACTTCGTTTATATGAGAGGGAACATTTTTTAAGCTTATGAAAAACTTGCTGGTTTTGTATTTATTCTTTCTATTGCCCCTTTTGCAGTTTGTACTTTTAAAATAATGTAGGGGAAATGAAATACAATGGCAAGTTGAAATATTTTCTTACTAAATCATGACAGACTTCTGCTGGTATTCAAAGTTCATTCCTACTACTACTTGCTGCCATGGTTTCTAAGTTTCAAAACCTTAGTGATTTTTTGTGGGGGAGGAGAAGCTACATTTTGGGGAAAAAAAAAACCAAAACAAAACCCAACTCTTAAGTTAAAAAAAATTGCACGTGCTGCATTTCAAGGGGATGAAATAATCTATTTCAAACTAGGAAAGAACTTGTGGACACTTCTATATCTATGGAAATAATGTTAGATAAATTTAAATGTGTTAACTGTGTGGTGCCGTTACAAATGCTATTTTTGGCTAAAAAGGATCAGTGCTTGCTTGTAAAATAAGGAGACATCAGACTATGTCAGCCAGCCTTGGCTGGGCTGTTTGGAATGTGGTCTGCATTTCTGGCACTTGCACTTAAGGAGGATGCACAGGAAGACTAAAAAAAAGAAAGAAAAGAAAATTATACAAACCTAAATAAGAGAAAGAGCAAGATATAAATATTAATCTGGAGTGGGTGTCATCATGAAGTGCTTTAAAAAAAAAAAGGTTTTCATTGTAACTCTGGCAAGGAACAAAGATAAACATCAAAGGAAAGAAAAAAAGGGGGTGGTCAGCAAGAAAAACATGGGTGTTCACATTAGGGAAAAGTCAGGATTACAGGAGCATGCTTTTTTTTTTTTTTCTATCCAGAAAGACACATGATTGGACTCCAAGATCATCTAGATACTGCTTGCAGTTAAGCTATAGACTACTTCTATATTTAACTCTTTAACTTACTGTATGGCACTTCACCATCTGTAAAGCAAGAGATGTTAATGTGGTGGTGTTAGGCTGTTCCAAAAAGCAAGTCTAACATATTCATTCTACCATGGTCCTCAATATCACAGACTATTTCTATCATAGGAATTCTTTGACTTGCAGTTTTAGAGATAAAACCAAGTGTCTTTTTGTACTTGCTAAACAGAAGTTATAGACTTGATGCAGAAACTGTTGGGTTAGATGTTTTGACCCATCTTATACCAGAAGTCAGGGAAAAAAACAAAACAAACAAAAAATTTAGAGTTAAGTAAAAACTTCAACAACTCCAAAGCTTATAACAAGCCCTTAGTACTGTCTCTGCTCTCTTTAAGCACAATACTGTGTGCACTGGGGAACAGTAACTGATCTCTCATGTATGGAAAGTATACTCCTTCTCCTCTGCTGTTGTAAAACTAGTGCTCCTATTATGTCAAGGTCTATTGTGTTTACTGCAACTTTGATATGCTTGACCTAAAAATATTGCTGTGAGTGAATTATTTACAATGACACTGAGGAGCAATTTTCTAGAATGTCTCTATGGCCTGTGGGCATTGCACTGAGTACATATGGATTGTATTAACAAAAAACATGAAAATGACCATGAAACCTTTCCACGTTATTTCACAGCTACTGTTACCAAAATGAGATTGTTCTGTGGCTTTACAGCATAAGGAAAGACACGTGTGAGGCAGCATCTCTTGTGGGGTGTGGAACAATGGTATTGTTTCACCAATGAACATTCTGTAAATTACTAGTCTGTAGAAGTTGACTTTTAAGTTGTATGGAATAATATACATCTGTACACTAAGATGACATTTTTCTATCTCTGTATGAAAACATGTCACTTAAATCACTGATAAATTTTGTACTAGGCACCATTAAAAGAGGCCAATGCTGTAGAGTCTCTCCAAAAACCAGTAAAAACTTGCGGTCCAGGTAAAAATATTTATTTTATATTGTGTAACGGGTGTGGACCATCTGTACCTAGGTCAATGCTGACAGAGGTTTCTGCACTCTGTTCTAGTAGGATATGATATGAATTGTTGCTGTTTATTGAGTGTATGAAAAAAAATTATGCTAGAAATCAGGGGAAAAACATGTATTTTGAGGAAAAGTACTGCCTCAGAAAAAGATAGAACTTTTATCTCTTTCCTGCACTGGAATCTGTCCCCCCAAAACTAATCATTCAGACATTATCAGTTAGCATAGAAAACATATATACAGAAACCACTCATGCTCCAGGACACTGGTTCTTTCCAGTGTTGTGAAGTTCCAGAATTGTCTATTTTGATAAGTATTTTCTCTGTTAAAAATACATAACACAACTATAACCAGCATTAATAAATGTATTGCAGAAACAGGACGTTTTTATGTTCCAATAAGGAACCTTGATGCCTACTGTTACAAGAACATACTAGCCAAAACTTGATCTGAAATTTCTCCTTCTTGATACAATATGTACCTTTGAGTCCTGCTTTTAATATTATCTTTATCCATCTGCAATATGTAAGTCAGTAATAACTCAAGTTCCCATTTTTGTACAAATGAGTAAACTTAAAAGATATAGGCTTATCTCTGAACAGTGTTGCTGAGAAGTCATACATCCATAGCAACCCTTCCTTTTAATACTCTGCTGTCTCTGACCAAAACAGTGTTCAGTGAGCAACAGACCCTGCAAATTCTTCTCTAGTAAATACTGCAATGAAAAAATATAATCTTCCCAAACATCAATTTTAAATAATGTCTAGACAATTCCAGGATTTAATTTGTTAGTGTGGTTATGTCTTTGAGGAACTGATTTTTTTTTTTTCCGTATAAATATCAGTCTTGCATATGATTGTGGACCGATCTCTTTCAGGATTGAAATTTTTTTTTATCCTTTAAAGTAGACTGGTAACATAAAGTTCAAGAAGCAGCTACAGATGTATCCTCCCATGATAGCCTTGATGCTTGTATCCTGTTTGGTTGCAACATGGCGAAATGTGGATAAAACAGGCAAGTACAGTACACAAGACAACCGTTGTGTAACTGATGTGCTGAGGAACCTTTGTAAATATTCAGACTAAAGTACTGTTAATGGACCCCCTGTTACGAAGAGGAACAATATGAACGCTGTGCTATTAACTAACTTTTGGAAGCAATTCCTACCACAGAATATCTGAGTTGCACTAAGTCTAAAGGCTGAACTTACCTTGGATGACAATGTGATGTGAGAAATGTAGATGGGTCCTTCAGTGTGTTTTATCAGATTAATAAAGGGTTGTAAGGAAATAAGGACAAAGTTGTGAGCTTTATTTACACTTTTATTTTCTTATCATCAGCAATATCAAGAGTATGACATAGATACCCAAAGTTTACAGTAATTTTACAATTTTACTGTTCTATTATTATTTCTGGATATAAATTTCTGTCATCTTTCAGATTACTAAAAAAGGCAAACGTAGTAGTATTTGCTGTCTATTAGTATTTATTTAGGTGCTTAAAATCAGTTTCATGTAAAACTAATTAATCTTTTATTTGATATAACATTTTTATCTGTATCTTTGAACTCTGGCTTCCATTTGTATTTGTAGTGACATTTATAGAAGAAATTTTTTAACTATTCCACAGTGCCTAGTTAAAATGAGATTTAAATATTCATTCCTCTTATGCTCAGAATCCTTAAGAGTGGATATACACAAAGTTCCCTGTACAGTAATTTATTTCCACATGCATACTGAATAAGAATTTTCATGATTTTGGTGATGTTGAACCCTGGGAGGACAATATTCTGGAAAAAGGCAGTGATTTATTTTTTTCCTAGTCAGCTAAGTTAAACACACTTAAAAACAAGCAAGCAAAAAGTGAATATCCCCAATTATTTTTTGACCAGAAAAACGTAGCCTATAAGAAGTGTTTGCTTCTCACTATTGCTTTCAGAGCTGATGTTCCTCTCAACAGCAACTGTAAAATGTGGGGCCACAGTTGCATTCATTGTTCAGTGAGCTTGTCCACATAGTTAAACCCACCGACAGCAATGAATGTTGATTGTGACCTTTTTTGTAAAGCTTGGCAGGGTGGGGGAGAAACATCGTGTGGTGGCTAGGTTGCTATCTTCAGTGTTAAGGCCTGAAAGCATGAAGTAAGGAGGAGGATGGTTAGCTGGAGGGTACAATCAACGGTCGATGGTTTTCACTTTAATTCCAAACTCACCGACAGCGTTGAATGTTCACTGAAGCAACCACTACAACAGAACTCCATTGACTTGACAGCATCCTCAAATGCCTGAAAGGAGGGGTGTGTGTGTCAAAATTCACACAATGATTTTAATACAGATGATGCAACTTCAGTTATTTTTCTCTTACCGACACCAACACCATTCTCTGCCCATCCTATTTCAGTCTTTGTGCAAGAAGCTGGCAGTTTTTCAAACTTCTTTCTATGAAAAGATAAGATATTTCAGTTATTCAGGCTTCAACAACATAGGTTGGAGATTCAGTCACAAGTGGATTAATATTGTCTGTTATTTCACAAAACTGAACTTCATAGCAAACCACAGCACAAGATCCCATATATATGAACAGAGCTGGCTAAGAGTTTTATGAATCAGTGTTGCCAATTATAGATTGCCCAACTGGGTAAAATTTCTTCTGCTGACATGGTTCAAATGGATTTAAACTTGCTTAGGATTGATGAAAACTACATTTTCTTTTAAGAAGGCTTAATTTCTCAATAAATGTCTTAGAGACAGAGGGCCTTTTTCCCTTACAAATTGTCATACATGCAGAACCTGTTATGACAGTTTTCAGGAGAAAAAAAAGTGAATGTACTCTAAGGCTTGATGACCTAAATTTCTTTTCATATATTTTTTAGGTAGCAGCATGCTGTCCATATCCAGAACTTGATCATCACACAGTAAAGTGCTTATTCTAAAAAATTTCCCTAGTAGCACAACACTTTTTTTCTAATCTTCTGAGCTTTCCAACTCAATTGCCCTCATTCTTAATATAAATAAAAATTTAAAAAAAAATATGTAGGGTTGCAATTTTTGTGTTGTAGGGGAAGGGCTTTTGGAGACTGGATCAGAAGCCAAAACATGGTAACCTAGGAATTTTACCTTATTTGCATTTGTGATCAGAGTTCTCCTGCAGAAGGTGGTCTCACAGCTCAGCTGGTCTGAATTGTCTTTTGCTAGGTCCACTCTTAGCTTGCTGCACTGAAATTGTGACTGATCCATTGGCTTCTATGAATTGTTGTTCACCTTGTCCTTTGGTAAAAGATGTCTTATACTCTTTCTAATCTGTTTCTGCTTATTTTAAAAATCTTTATAAATGTTGGGTTTTTTTGTTAAACTTGTTTGTACTTGCGTAAAGGGAATCAGCACCAAAAAGCTGCAGGTCATAAGTGTGCTGCCTGTATCTTTTGTAAACAAACACCATGACAAGGACTTTGTCCTAGCTGTTTCTGGCAACTAATTGCTCTGCATGTAGAGGTATTTATTACATCATTTAACTCATCTGTATTTTCTATCAAATATATCTAAAGGACAGTCATTAATATAGCCTACTGGAGAACTAGACAAGAATGGAATCAACTAATTTTCTCCTTTGTGGTAGATTAGATGGGTTTTATTTAGGAAGGCCACTGTGATTATGAATATATCTAGATTCTAATCAAATGTGGCAGTCAACCTCCCCCCCGATACAGCAGAATGGGATATTTGCTGCTAATACTTCAGCTCTGAAGTTTGTTGGGGTTTTTTTTCTCCATTTATTTGTACTGGCTTTTCTACAGTTTAATTCCGTGGATGTTATGAAAGGAGTTCCTTACACCAGCATGAGTGATGAAAGAATAAGGCTCTCCAACTCAGTAGTCTTTTGTGCATCTGCATCTGTTCAATGTTGTTCTGGCCAAATGAATAGACTTTATGGTTTAGGGTCGCTCATATTTAACATCTGCCCTATTATAAGCTTTCTTTCTGTACACCATTTCTTTCAGTACTTATTCCTATACTCTTATTCCCTGCTTCCATCTGTCACTTCATATTTCAATATAGGGACTTGCCTGGCTGATACCTGGCAGTTAGGATGCGGTGTAGGGGAAGGAGAGGAGCTATGTAGAACTTGTGGCTGGGTGGATTGCATCTTAGAAGGAATTACTTTCACAGGTTATTATTCCCTCCCCACCCCCCATAATGGAAAAAAGTCAGTATTTCCTTGGTTACCTAGCCTCTGTTGAAATGGGCTGCAACTTATAAGTACAAAACCACAAAAAAGTATTCCTGAGCTCCAGCCCTGATTCCTGATGTGTGTAGGTTATGCAGGGTAAAAATGCTTTCATCTTCTCTCATCTGGTTTTCATCTTTTTAAAATCCCTTACTGGGCTTAGCTAGCTGTTACAAATACCAGCTTTATTTTAAACTTTATTTCAGATCTGCAGGCTTATGTGAACATTCAGATTGGATGTGGGTTGGTTGGGTTTTTTTTGTTATTTAAGGTTAGTAGGTCATAAATAAACCAAAGCGTTTTCCTTGCTATGAGCAATAGGGTCATGGTGTACATGAAATACCGCTTTAAAAAAATTGGAACCTAACATGGATTGACAGAGGTACATGAGGAAGTAGTTCATTGTGTCGCTGTAAAGGCCATAGGGATTTGGACTGCTAGAGCTGCCTGTCTTAGGAATAGATTAGATATCTTGTCTGATGACCTGTGCTTAATTTAAGTGACTGCCTTTGCCAGCCCTTCCAGAGGGCAACTGTGTGAAGTAGAGCATCTCATCTTCAGTCTCCAGTCCTTTCCCTCGTCTTGATGGACTGACCTAAATTGAAGATATGGGTGTTGTGCTGTACAAACAGACAACTACTTCATTGCTATGTAAGCTGCATCTTCAGTTCTAATTAGCTTTTCCTTTTTGACCTTGATATCTTGAATCAAAAGACTAATGTTCATTTTCATTGTACTGGTTAATACTGACAACTGTTACACGGTAAACTCATGTTTAACAGCTACCTTATGTAAAACAATAATAAAAGCTCCCTCTTCCTACTTAAATGGTGGCTGGAGATGTGAAGTACTACTCTGCCCTGCTTATTGCCCCACCTCTTCCATTCTTCCTTCTCCCTCCCCCACATAAATGTTCGATGAAATATAAATGGTAGATGTCAGATAGGTCTGGCTTGCAGGCTACTTGAAGCAGCTGGTTTAGTACTTTTAATGATAAACTGCTTGTACAGCATTGAGATTGGTTAGGACAAATACTTGGTGAATACACAGACCTCAGGTTTTGGAGGTTTCTTATGATGTTAGATAATTTCCCTAATGATGCATTAAAACAGTTTATTCAGATTGTACACTGATTAAAATAGTGAGTTAACATTTATATGATAGATACTCTGCATGGCTTACAGCATCTTTTTTCTTTTGCTGGCATTCAGTTGTTACTGGAAGGTGGAGTTAAGACTTGAAAGCATATATTCATTTGTATAAAAGACAGACAGCAGAACAATAGTGTTAATACTCATATTGCAAAGTTATCTCAGGGATACAGTTGTTGGCTACACTTCCACATCCCTCTTGCCCTCTCCCACAGTCTAACAGGCTTCCAGTTATACACTTGGGGACAGGAAGAAATGCAATGCATGGCTGTATTTTTAATTGTGTTGCAAAAGTGAATTCCAGTGGCAGTGTCTAAAAATGGTACTAACACACTTGGGATCAGATTCTCAGCTGGTGTAAACTGACACAGCTCCATTGACGTCAGTGGCATCCGCATTTACACCAGCTGGCACCTGGATGCTCATCTGGAAAAAAAGTTAAGTAGAATGATCAGTTATCAGTTCTTATCACCTTTTTTTATTGTGTTGTGTGTTCATCTTTTTTATTAAACCTTTCTCAAATGACAAATTTTCATGTTGTATTGCCATTTTACCTGCAATAAATTAGCAGTAAGACTAAATCTCAGTAAGTATTGACACTGCTGTGCTTCCACCAAAAGGAATTAAATTCAACTGACTATAGTTATTAGAGGTTCAGTTTATTCTTGGATGGCTTTGAGTTATATGCTGAAAGAAAAAACTGTGCAGCTATCAAGAGGAAGTCCTTTTTTCTGACCAAATGAAAAATGTTCATTTCTTCTGTGGTCTTAAAAACTGCAAGAACAGAATCCAATAACTTTCATTGTAATCTCACTGTATACTACAAACACTAACTGCAGTTGTTTCTATAGTGTGTTGGAGTATAGCATTGGCTTCTAATTACTAATGCAGTAATTCTAAGGCCAATGTTTTTCAAGAAATCCAACTAGACAATCACAATGTTTTCATGTTGCCTTCAACCTATGGAAACATCTTTGTAAATGCCTGCTGGAAAAAAAATGTTTTAGGGAATATTTCAACATTTACTGGAGTACAGCTGTCTCTGGAGAAAAGTAGCAGCTGCATAACATCTTGAAGCACTAGTGCATGCCAGCCTGAGACAGGAGGGAAAATTGTGATTGCCTTCTCCATTCTACAATGCTGCTTTTCTTCTACATTATGGTATGAAGAAATCTAAAGTTATGCAGAATCATCCTGGTTCTCGCTCATGAAATAAGAGGGGGAAAATACCTCGGCACACCAGAAAACACTTTTTGAGGTGAAATAATAACCACAAGACTTTTTTTTTTTTTTTTTAAACTACATCAAAACTTGTTTGACATCACAGAGCAATCTGCAGTTCATTGAGTCCTATCAGAGTTCTGCTGGCCTGGAAACCAGGACATCTCCCAAGACTGCTGGTTCATGTGTTTGTAGCCTTTGACTAAGTTTTTTAGTAAGTCTGCTGTCCAAAAATTGACTGTGCTTTTGAAATTAAACCCATCAGATAATATTACTTGTCTACAACACAGGCTATGAGGTGGGATCCTGATTAGCCAAGCTAATTTATGAACAGAACAAATGTGAGGAGCAGCAATGATATTAGTTTAACCAAATATTTGATTGCACTTCCAGAAATATTTTAATTGCAAAGTTCTAAACTATGCTTTGCCCATTAGAATTTTACCTGATTAGTATTTTGTTAAATTTTGATATTAAAGACACTTCCAAAACAAAATTTAATGTAAAAATACCCAAGACAATATTGGCTTTTTGCTTACTGCTGTAGACTTATTGTACCTCAATCAATACAAATTGTTACTCTAATTTAACAAATCATAGTTGCATTCATGTGTCCTAAACAGACTTCTATAACTCACCTATTGAGCCTCACTCTGCAACTTATTACTTCATGTTGCTAGTCCTGTCTGAAATTCTAAGAGCTTTTCCAACATACAGGATTGTGGCACTGGACCTATAAGCTTTGCTTTTTATTTCAAGCCAAGAAATTGCTGAATAAATTTTAATACTGTCTGCAGTTTCCCAGCCTTTTGGATGACAATTCTCCTCTCTTTGTTACTAGAACACATTACTATTTATGGAAGATATGCACATATTTCAGTGTCCATAAATCATATGCAAACATCTGTTCTTTAGATCAGTAGACAGAGTATGGTAACTGCTTTTTACATTAATATCCATGAAGTAATGCTCACCTACTGACACTATGCTTAAACTTTAATATTTTAGTAAATATTTCAGTAATTTAACTTTTCAGGCAATGCAAGTCAAAACAGTAGAAATTGCAAATGGACTGGCATAGAGTTCTGTGTGGCCTGTACCCAAAAATGTCAAACAGAAGTTGTACGATAGAGGGGATAAATATTAAGAGCAACATGATCAACTCAGCTGAAACAGAAGAGGTTCTGTTAGTAATTCTCTGTACTCATCACTGCCTTTGAAGGGAATTTCTTATCCCCCCCTCCCCTTCCTGTGATAGCCTTAAACAGGCATCCTTTTCTTATTTGATGAATCTGGATTGTGTGTAGCAGTCTACATTTTTGTCTTAGTAGTATGATCTATTTCCCATGCAATCCTGCAGGCAAGATTCTAAGGCCAATAACTGTGAAGCTGTGCCCAGAAAACATATGGTACATGTGGAAACCAAGACTGCATACAAGTTAAAATGTAAGATGTGGGAAAGACAATATTATATGATGGGGTGGGTGCTGGATGGAAAGGCAGAGGACAAGAGTTTTCTTATTCTGTCTGTCTTCAATCTCAGTGTTAGTATTACGTGAAGTGTTTTTAGTGATAGTGAAGAATCTTCAGAAAGTATCCTGTTGAGTGTTTGTCAAGCATTTATTTGGTTGTCATATGTACCAAGACTGTGGATTCATTGGTTGTTTTTCAACATCTCTTTTGTCTTTGTATTTATTTTATGGGAATGGAGACTTGATATTTTGAGGCTAGACTTATACATGTCAGCATAGCAACTGACTTTTCATAGAATGAAAGTATGTATAAAAATGGAGGGTAAAAATACTCTATATTTCTAAATGCTATTGAATCCTACTGTAGTCAATTGTTAGACAATACATTGCAGTACTTTACCTGCAGAAAATGAGCTGATTAGTTTTAACTTGCCTACTAATCCTCTTGGTTTTTTAAAAAAGGAAACTACTTCAGAATGAATGGGGATCCCCAGCTTAGCATTTCTGGAGTATTTCAGTACAGTTTGTATGTTGTCTTTTAGGTTCTTCATAATGACTATACAAAATACATATATTCAGAAAAACATGTTTGGGGGCTTTTAAAACAATTTAATTTGTGCATTTGATTTTTAATTATTTTTTTAGAAGTTACCAGAAAAAGGTCCTGTTTGAGTGCAATTTAGCTTAGAGATTCTCTGTGTCTCTGTATCTAACTGCCAGAGCAGAGTACAGTAGCAACTGGCTTTAATATCCCATCCCCCTCTTCTTTCTGAGTCACCATAGGAATGGACTGCAAGAATTACCAAATTCAAATAATTATGGTCCTGCTGCACAAAGTTTCTTTTGATCAAGAGCAAGTCATTTGAACCCTAATGTTTAGTGGGTAATACTTATAGCCTCATAAAAGTGTAGTCATGGCTGGTATCTCATAGTGCTTTGAACATGTGAAGTGCTATATAAACAATATAGGGCTATTGCACACAACTCAAGCTATTAGCATTTGAGGCACAGTGCCCCAGGCCCTTAGAGGGGAAATCACATCTTCCTTGGAAAAGAGGCACCTTTTTGAGTTCTGTCTGCTTCCATATTAAGTATCAGGACCTTTCTAGGTAGCATGTAGGTATGAAAAAGTATGTTTTTTCAAATACTGTGTTTATTACACAGGACTGGACAGTAACTAAAGGCAGACAGCATTCAGTTAGAGCTGCAATTCTGAAAATGTAAGGATGGTAAATCATTGCTTGTTTGCATTATTTCCTTTGCTGTAATTGTATTTTGGCAATCTTGCATTTTTTCCTCTGAAATTTCTGCATGCAAATCTATTTGTTGCTAACATACTCAGTATTTTTCATGTGTGATTTGAAACAGATGAGAGATTATGCTTCATCTTTGTTCCTAAAAATATGACTATACAGAAGTTAGACCACAAATACAATTTTGAGAGTATGTTGAACACTCCATAGGGGTCTGTTTAAATGTTGGTGAAATCTTGCTCTTAAGATAACAATACAAGTTAAGAATAGTAGAGGGGCACTTGCTAAATAGCTGATGTAACATCTGTCTCTTAGAGCAGAAGGTACTGCTCAGATGGGAACAAAGTTTTCATAGGATAGGTGGAATTGCCTGATTTTTTTTTTTGTTCTGTTTTGACTCTCCATCACATATTCTGTATGCTCTGATAAATAAAGGTTATGGCTTAGAACCCACAGGACATGCTTATATTGCAATCACTACAATGTGCAGTCTTGGGTAGTAGAAAGGCTCATGGTTATCTTCAGGGAGAAGAGGAAATTCCTTGAAATCTTTTTATGCCAGTCATTACTGCAGTTTAAAAACAAAAGGTTTCGGTCCAGAGTTGGCAAAACATTCTTTTTGCCTTTTGATGGTATAACTTCTTATTTGCAACAGTAGAGACCATTCTAAAGAATTGCATTTTTCTTCTTGCCTTTTTTTAGTGTCTTGAGCCAAGCTTTTAGGCGTGTTAATCATGTAAACAAGTTTTGGATTGTTGTTACTGTTATCTAGGAACAACCATTCAGAACAAATATGCTATTGACTCAACCCTACAAAGCTCTGAACAGAGAATAAACTCAGACTTTGAAGGACTGGGCACCCAGTTTAAATATTTAGCATAGCAAAACCCATTGCAGTACAATCACTTGTACTGGATCCAATGATTTACAGCACAAATGCAAAGCATAATCATATGTATTCAGGGAGCAAATACCTAGTTCATTTACTGTTACTGACCAACACACACAAACTACTTAATTTCTGCCCTGGCAAACATATTTTTAAGTAATATATTCTTCTGAAGAAAACAGCCCACAATAGATAAAAGAATACAGGAACTGTTATAGAAGTCTTATCTCTATTGTTGAAAAATGGTGCACCCTTAATGTTTTTAATCTGCCTGTATTTTTGTGGCTCTCAACATCCTCCTCCTTGTCCCTGTTGAGCTCAGCTGCCCTTTGAAAAGCTCTTTGTGCTCCAGTGACCACTTTAAACTTTCTATTGACAAAATTAAGCTCGACTCCTAATTTAGTTTTCCAACAGAAAGTGCAAGTTGAAAGTGGTCATTGGCCCAAAAACCTATGGTTAGAGCAAAGATGATTTTATTGGGAAGGGGGAGTGATGTTTTGTCTCCTTTTCTCTGTCTTTCAATCCCCTTCTGCTAATTTCTTATAACTCTTGCTTCCTCCAACCTCCCAGAGTCCCAGGAAAATGTGGTTCCTACATCCCTTCCTGAAGTTTCCCTTTTCCAGCCTCACAGCAGTGAGGTTTCCCTTTCTGCAGCCATCTGCTGCAGTAAGGAAGCGTAGGCCAGGAAATAATGTTTGGTACCTCAATTGAAACTGGTCTGTGAATCCAAATTCTGTCTCTTAAAACCGTGGGAAGACTGATTGGGAGATTGGCAATAAAGTAAATGAGTGAATGGGATGAGGGAAAGTATGTATACCCAAAGTAAGCAGGGATTATTAAACGATTCCCTCTGCTTCATGTACATTTATGTGTATTTTAAAAATACATGTTAACACACATGCAGACACAGTTTAATGTGATGGAAGAAAGGGAAATGTCTCTTCCTTTTGGAGATTTAAGGGGATCAGATTTGTACATCTGTAACATCCAGAAGGCTCAGACATAATCAAAATGTATTTCTACACAGCTGGGTCTTACTTTTCCACAGTACCTGACACATTTAAACACCCAACCTGTAATGAATTAATAGTTTTTGGAGTAAGTAGATGGCATTTTATGCAATCAGCACCTTCTCTCAAAATCTCTAGAGATCTGCTATTACCATCTCAGTAACCACTCTTAATCAACAAATCATAATCTGAACAATCATAGGTGACATTGGCTATTCTGAGAAGTTTTGCTTCTTGCATCAATACCTCCCTGGATTTATAAAACCTTTCTTGTTGGGTACCTACCAATTTTCTTGCTAAGGGTAATCAGGGAGTTTGAGGCTCACAGGTTAAAATTTCTGTGCTGCTTAAAGGTGTTTTGTTTGTACTTTTCTTTAGAAAAATCTGGATGAAATTCCTTTCAGTGGGAAGGCTCCATCACTTAAGTCCTATGGTAACTCTATACTCCGAACACCTAATGCAGAGACATTATGCTGGCTTTTAGCAGATAGGGTGAATTTCATTCTTAGTGAATATGACCCAGGTGCTAAAAAGCTATAGCTGAAAGTGCTAGGTTAAAAGCACAAGTCAGCTAGGTACATAAATATTACATGGCTATATCTTTAATGGGTTCCTGTTGTAGACTTGCTTTGTTTAAAGATTTCCATAACCCTGCTGATTTATTGCATCTTTTCTAGAAGTATACTGTTAGCAGGAAACTCAGTTGAAGCACTTTCAATCATGTTGGAGTATCATTATACTTTCACTTGAATAACTAATTAGTTGCAAGAAATTAACCACTGCTGTTTAGCACAAAAACACTTCCAAGAAGGTCTTTCATTTTTGTTGTGGAAAATTACCTCAGGCACTCGAGGAGGTGGGCAGAAGGGAGAAATAATGATCCTGCTGTCTTTTAATATAACTTTTGTTTTCAATTCAACCTGATAACTAGCATGCAGCGTAGCTGTCTGAATAGGGCACTGCACTTGGACTTGGGATAAGTATGTCCTAATCTTGCTGGTCCCATGGATCTGATGGCTGACCTCATCCCATTGATTGAAACTGGTTTAAGGTTCCAAATACTGTCCCTTAAGGCTGTGGAAGACAGAATATGAGACTGAGGAAGAAATAAATTAGTGAATAGGATGGAAGGAAGAATAAATATGACTAAAGAAAGGATATAACCAGTCTGTTCATGTCTCAAACTTTTATTTCTTGTTGTGAAATGTGGAGCATGCTTAAATGGCATATGAGGGTCTAGTCTGAGTGTCTTGCATAAGAATTCAGTATTATTGTCATGTGTTGTTCACAGCACTGCTAATATAATGTAAGACACAGTGAAGTGAGGAAGGAGAATAAAAAAGCAGCTAAAATACTTAGCAATTTGCCTCACCTCTCCTAGAGTAAAAACTGGAAGGAAATTGCAGACAAATGGTTTGAGAGATCTAGATTTTTCTCTAATATATAAAATCCATTTAAAGAGGCAGTAACAGTGACAAAACCTGGTCCATTTTTTCTCTGGAACTGCAATTTCACCCCTGCTATTTGAGAAATACACATGTGAAATATATTTTTAAATTCTAAAATAATCACTTATGATGCATATATGAATCAGTCATCTCCTTTCAGTCTTCTCCATCTATTGCAGCAGCAGCGAATTCTTCAAGTATTTGGAGAAAGAGAAGGGTCATCCAGTAATGTGAGGGCGAAGGGGAGGGGAAGCTTATTGGTATTTCTTGCTCTCCCCTTCCTTCTCTCTACCCACACTTGCAAAATTATAAAGTCTTCAATATATGTATCTGAGATGTGGTGATGCAGAAGTGCTGGGAATTATTCAGTGCAAAAAGGGAGCGGGCTACTGTAGTCGTAACAAACTGCTCCTGAATATCAAAAATAAGGGTAGCACTACCCCATTCCTGTAATATTTACACTTTTCCCGTCTCTGTTCTTTGTCTTCTTTCCAGTGCTTACTCTCAAGTACCTATTTTGGGTACCTAAAGGTTAGGATCAGAATGTCATTCAGCTGTTTATGATTATATTGGATTACTGGCATAGTGTGTCTTCTGAAAATATTCACATAAACCCAGTACTTGCTGGAAGTGGGTTCCCCCCCCCCCCCTTTTTTTTTTTTGGCTAAGTTTACAACTTGGTTTTTTTTGCACATGAGAATACAGGAGAGAGGAAGGTCACATCTGACTTCTGGGGTGGGGGCAGTTTGCATATGTATATGCCAGGAAATCTAACTTCATGTGGAAGAAAACAGCAGAGCTGCCCTCTAGGAAGAGGACATGAGCAATGACATATCTTCCATCAAACCCATGACAGCATTTTTCTTGAGGAGCTATGGGGCAGATAATTTCAGATTGGGCATGCTGCCACTAAAACAAATTGACACAAACATAGGCAGCCCTAGAGCTTGTGTGTGTGCATGTGTGTGTTTACGCATATGCAAGTCACTCTGCTTCAGGATAGCTGTGCATAAGAACTTATTAGGAAAAAGGAAGGGAGAAGGGTTTAGTGAAAGTTCTTTACTCCTTTCTAGAAAATGACCTACCAAGCTTTTTAAAACAATATGTTACCCTGAAACTGCATGCAGGGAATTTCAAAAGCACCAAGGGATTTTAAAAGATCCCCTCCCTTGATGCTCAGTGGAATTTCTGCTAAAAAATTCCAGTGCCTGTTTTCAGGCATCACTGAAAAGTGCAATCTGAGTACAAGAATATCACAGAAATGTGTTAAGTTCAATGTAATGTATCGTTCAGATTAACACTATGTAATAGCCTAAAATTCTTTAGTTCTAATACCTGTGGCTCATTTGAACTATGTAGACACACTTTGTAGTAATTACAACTGAATAAAAAACCGGTAACAGACACCCAAGTTATAGGCTGTTGACAGATGTCTCAATTTTTCTTTCCACTTTATGAACATGTTGTTTGCTCCCATTACCTAATTTTGCTTTACTTGCTCTTCCATTTTGATCTGTAAGTGAGCTTAATGCATCTTCAAATAACAGGTGCTGACTTTGAGAGTAGTTTCAAACTTCAGTTTGGACTTCTGCCTGCAGTTCAGGTTGGGTTTGTTTGAATTCTTACTCAGATTTAAATCTTGAAATTCCTTCCCACTTGGATACTCTTATTCATGCCACACCAAATATTGACTTGCTAATGTTTAGACATCAGCAGTCCCTATGCTATGGAAAATGTATGATCCTTCATAGTCTTGTATAATCAAAAGAAGTGGAAAATGTGTAGTCTAAAGAAACCTAAATATCTAGGGAGAAGAGAATGTAAGACTCTTTAAAGGAAAAACTTTGAAATACAATTAAAACAAATAAGCAACTATGTCTCCCTTGCATTTACACTTCAGTTATTGGATGAAATCACAAATCACAATGGCTAGTCATGAATGAATCAACAGTAGAATAACACTAGATCTTTTTACTGAGAAAATGTGTCCACACAGACTATGTTAAGACGAGACACTGAAGGACAGGCAGAGAAATATATTTTTAAGGATTATAGGAAAAGGCATGTAACTATGTTCCATTCTTTCTATTAGTAAACTCCTATGTATTAGTTGTGTGTAAACATAGCTAATTTTTTACTTCAGTAGCTGTGCATGCATGTAGTTGAAAAGACGAAGTAAATGAGAAAAAGTGGGTTGGGTTCGTCATGCAGTTGAGAATCCTTGCTTTGATTGGGCCTATGCTGAGTAAACCAAATATGAAGGGATCAGCTCCTAAAGCGCATTCCAGGTGATTTCAGACAAATGGAAAGAAAATTTCACTGTGTGAATTGAAAAAAAGGTTCTGAATTGGAGAGAGTATGCTTGCTTGTTTGGTATAGTCCAGTAAGACTTTTTTTCCTTTCCCCACCCCTTCCTCTTCTACTGAGGATATAAGCCAACCTTATTTGTCTTCCTTTCTGATTTCCTAAGGGGTAAGTATGTAAACATGTCTTTATGCTGATAAGTAAATATGTTTCTGCAAAATTTTTCAGCGCACAAGCATTCAAAGTTTGTACTTTTTATCAATTGATTTAATTTTAACATTCAGCAATGAAACATGGCTGCTTTTCTCAAATCGTCAGCAGTTTTCCATACGGAGCTAGTGGTGATGAATTAGTTTCTATAGTTCAAAACTCCTTGTAAGTGTAGTGAATGAGTATAAATTCACTATCTTTATAATTACAAAGACTCACTGAAATTTTACAATTCTGAGTGGAAATAGGGATAGTTTTACTGGTCAAAAAAAAAAAAAAGTACTCTGAAGATTATACCATGTCTCATGAAGAATAAGAATTAACAGTCTTTCTTGCATTATGGCTTCTCTGTGCCTAACATTTTTGATATATATTATAGATGTTTGTCAGAGATGCATAGTCAGAAGCTGAATGATGAACAAGGTCTGCATTCTCTTGGCTTCAGCATTTTGCCCAGGACTTTTTTACCTACTATCTTTAAAAAAAAAAAAAAGAAAAAACTAATGTAGTCTTGGAGCTTAGGACATCTTTCTCATTCCTTCTTCTGCTGTTTTGAGCCTTTGTATAGCACTAGTATCAGCTATTCAATCAGCATCTTTAAAAAGCACCTACTAGGCTGCCAGATTCCTGATGCAGAGAAGCTACATGGTGCCAGAAATCAGTCACTCTGTGCTAAATATTGCTGCTTGTTCCACTCCCTGTCTCTGTCTGTAGCAGTCTAATCTTCTGTTCTTCAGTGGAAAGATGGCAGGATTTAAAAATGTCATCTGAAGTTGCTGTTACTTAACAAATGTCTTGCCATCCTGTATGGTTAAGGAGTTAAACTGGTCTCTGGTCTCAAATGGTAGCAAGGTCCTATTTTGTTTCCTTTTGGTATCTTATCTTAGATGGAATGCCTTTATGCTCAGCTATTGTGGTATTTGTCATTCAGTTCTTCACTTACCAAGACTTCAGTTTAGTGAATTTAGAAATTCTTCTATTTTAAACAAGGTGTTTTGCTGCTAGTCAAGTCTAAATATCCACATCAAACTGCCTTGCACATGCACAGAATGCCAACCAGCAGATTAGCTGTAAAGCAGTTCAGCTGCCCCCAGCTTTCACCACCCAGATCATGTCTGTATAGAGCTGTCATACTGAAAACTAAAATGGTGTAATATTAAAACTAAAATCAGAAAAAGTGACGCTGAAGCTAATGTGCAAACAAATCCTTTCACAATTGTACATGCATCTTTATGGCATTTCCAGGTTTTATAAAATCCAGGGACCTTCCGAAAAATACCAAGAACCATCTGATCATATAAGAAAGAACAAAATAATTTTTCCTATTACACTTAGAATAAGCAAATAATTTTTAGTAGGCATTTAAAACAAACATTACAAAATTAGCCTAGTGTAAACCCGATCAAGCTGCATTATTTTGCTTAAATGTGTTCCACAGCTGGCTTAGGCGCTTAACTACCACATAGCAGCTAAATTCAAAATCTGAATCCTCAAAACACCCTATTCAGTGCTTGTCTCGCTATGGAAGTGCCCAAAGCCCCTGGCCACCAAAATATCTGCCAGATGAATTCCCTGTTGCTTAGGCCAGGCTGGTGCTGAGCACCCCTCTGCAGAAGTGCCCCGCTGGCCTCACTTCAACATCTTGCACAACAGGCTGAAGAAGCATGTGGTTTCCCCTGTGCTTTCTGTTCCTATGAGCAGTCACTGGAGCAAATTCTAAAGACAAGGGAGGTTGGTGTCTCAATTACCAACCTGTAGCTGAGCATATTCTCTATTGCCAGCTGAATATTTAATTGCTCTTTGCAAATTGTGAAAGCTTATTGAGGAGGCATCAGAATAACTGGTTGTAGGTAATGGGGAGATTTGGGTTCAAAATCCCATTGGTAAAGCTGGAATTTCAGTCAAGGTCTTCCATGTTCTGGGTGGGTAAGCTATTCCTTGAGAAGGAGGCAGTAAACTGCCTGCTCCTCTTGTCAGATGGGAGAGGAGTGTTTTCAGGGCTAAAATCCAGGACAGAGTTCCTGGTCATATTGCTGTAATGGCAGCAACATTTATATCCAAAGGTTCAAGGCTGCAGTTCTAGGACCATGGCACTCGCTATTCCCCCATCTAATTTAGGAATGCTCTCTTCAACCTACTGACTTCTGAGAGTTCTTACGTGCATAGTTCTTTAAGCAATATATGTAGCTGCCTGGATACAAATCTCTATGAATATTTTTGGGTATAGGTACTTGGAAGATAACTGCAACATTTATTATTTCTAAAACTTCAGTTCTTTGGTTGCTCTAACCTATCTTCAGGGCTTCCCCTGTGCCCCGCCCCCCCCAATTAGGAAACGAATGTAATGATTGTAAGTTTTGGTTGATTCCTCTTGTCCTTCACTAAGAGGCTAATATATTCTTTGCTGGATGTTCTGCTTTCTTCTTAGGCCTAACCTGATACTGCTCCTTCTGCTGAAGTGGCAGCTCCTGGGTGATGTGTGACATGGCACAGCCAAAAAACTGTATGCAGATATGTTTTCTCCAGCTGGATACTTCTTCAGGAAGAGGTTTAGCAGGTAAACTAGAGCTACAGTGTCTGTTTCCATTATCAAAGGGTTTAGCTTCAACTGCTAATTCTAGATATTTAATGTATGAACCCAGTATTTATGCATATGACTTTGATAGCTGAAAATGTTAGCATATTAATTTGATGGTCTGAGGATTTTTAGAATGCAAATTAGCGTTTAGCTAAGCCACACTGAAAGTAAACCTGAGAAGATAAAATAATACTAATATGTACCAAACTCTGAAGTTTATTTCTATCTATTACTCTGCCAGGAAGTAGTTGGATGGCCCAGATGAAAACAGAAGGCTCATATCTTACAAGTTCTTTTCTGGTGTTAAAATGATGGGAAACAGCTCTGAGAGATTCCTTGTTTTAAGATTATTAATATGGAGAATTACTAGTGGGAGCAACCTATAACCTCCAAGGCAGTTTTTCTCCTGTGTGTTTAAAAAACCAAAAAGCTTTGATAACCTTTGTTTTGATAATGTCATGATCCACCTTCAATGTACGGAAGACTTAAGCCTTGCTTATCTGCAAATTTGAACCTTAAAAAGTGCTATGCAGTTTTCTCCTACTCTGAGTATGCCAACTAGAGTCTGTCTTAAAAAGGGGGATTTTTCTTTTTAGATGGGGATTTTCTAAGAAGGGATTTTACTTTTTAATTGACTTTGGAAGGAGTTAATTGTGTGTTTTTAGCTTCCTTATCCATGTTCACATGCTTGAGTGTGATGTTAGACTGCTTTATTACTGAAACTTTATGGTGACATTTTTTGTTTATTTTTCAGAGGATCAGGTAATTGAAAATAATCTAATTGCTCTTCTCTAGATGCCTTTGGGAATACTTGGAAAAACTAATTGTAAAAATGTGTTACAGTATGAATCTTGCTGACTTTCATTTGATTTTTTCTTTTGTTAATTTGAGACAAGGAGAACAAATGTTCCTTATGTAAAATGAGAATGAGAGTGCAGAAACATGGAAAACATGCCTATTCTTGTGAGAGGTGTGGTGTCCAATAGCTTATGATGAGGTGCAGTTGAAGAGGTGTTATGACTAAGATGGATGCTGCCTAATACAGGTCTGGTAGAGCTACTGTTTCTGATTATGTATTTTCCTTCACCTTCCCTGCTGCTTATTCCACCACTGTCCTATATTTTCCTTTCATGGGGGAGGAAGAGTTTATGGGGGGAATACTAGTTGGTAACAGAACCATGCTTCCAGCTGGACTTCAATGGTGAAACTCAGAAATATGTTGCAAAAATGCAGTGCAAGAAGGGTAAAAGTGAAAAAATAGCCTTGGGAGCTGTCCTTCTGTTGTGAACTGTGCTAATGTAGATTGCATCACAAGGGGTTATATGTCTGTGGCTTATGATAAATTGGTAACTATAAACTGAAGATAACTCAGTGTGGTGTTTGTATAATTTCTTGTAAATTTGTCACAGATACTCACTTAAGATGTGATTCTATTTAGGTTTGGCTTTTTTGTCATAATGTATTTACATTGTTTCCTGCTTTTCTTATGTTTGGGGGGGGGGGCGGGGGGGATCAGAAAGCTTATCCTGGATCAGGCAATAGAGGCATTTTTTCAGGACCAGAATGCAAGCATAGACAATTCTATGGGTTTGGGAAGTCTTTTGGGGTTGGTTTTGGTTTCTTTCCTCCTGAAGTATGGCTCTCCATACTTCTTTCAAATCAGACATAGGTACTTAATAATGAAAACTGAGAATGTTTTAACTGCCAGGTAAGTGATTAAAAATGTGTGTCAAAAATTGCAGCTTAAAAAGTCTCTGGATGAGCTCAGCAAAATAGTTCACAGATTATGCTAATTTATGTTCACTCTAGAGAGTATCTATGGCAAATCGTCTGATTATAAAAGTAATTATTGAAGTGATAAGAAAACTCTCTCTACTGCGATAGCTTAAACTTTATTCTGATTTTCATATTAAGTCTACAACAATATTTGAAAATTATAGGTACGGTAGCCCTGCCACAAGTTTCTCTGCAGCTCTATGCATTTGAGTGATGATAAGCAGTGAAAAGCCCAGACTGGACAACTAGTTTCTATTTCTTTCTCCCCTTCTGTCCCATCACATGTCTCTGAATATAGGTGCTTGCTAATTGACTGTGCAAGGAAATGATTAAATATGTATGGCTGGATTTTTTAGTACACAAATTGGGTATTACAGACAGTTGTACTACCCTTGCATGCAAGTTGAAAAATGGAAGGAGGCAAGGAATTTATTTAGAGAAAACAGGCAAATATGTCTGAAATACTTAAAACAAATGAACACATAGAGATATTTTATCAGGAAATTAAACATTTGGTCGCTGTGAACATGACTAAATGTTAACAGGTCTGAATAAAGGGGGATCTTTGAGACACAAGCATAACAGACTTTTTTGATGGTAGAGAGTGAAAAAGGTTTTACAGTGTCAAATATTTTTGTCTGCTTGCTGGATTTCCCAGAGCAAAAACTTTCTATGTAGTTGAGAAGCAAACCAAAATATTTTTGCATTGTTTTTCGTAAAGGCTTGTTTCCATCAGCACTCCATAAATAATATCTGCTTGAAAATGCACTGACTTAAGTGTTTAATTTTGTGCCTTTATACAAGTATTGAAGAATGCATGTATTGGAAAAGGTAGTATACCTATTTCATTTTGATACATCCTAAATGGAATAATAAATGGTATTTTTCGTGGATTTAAAGAGGAAGAAGATATGAAATTAAGCATATAACAAGGTATAAAATGGAATGTATTTTACCACTAATATCCCTGACAATCATGGAAATATATAGTCTAACTTGAGACTTGTAAGAAGGGATACAAAGGGTACAGATCATTCTCACTTAGTTTTGGTTTGTGTTTAAACAGTCCTCTCCTTATTCTGTCATAATAAACAGTGAATTTCTATTGATGAGGTCAACAGGGACATATCAGTAAGTTTAAAAATGGACCCGATTTCCCAGTTCAGAGCAGGGACAGAGGAAGGTATTCTAGTGTTTCCCCAGTAAGGTCTTTCATTTTATACCTGAAACACAAATTACAGCCAGCTAGTGGTCAAGCATGAATTAAATCTGTCATGTTAATACCACATATTTTCAAGCAGATGTCTGAAGAGAATACCTAGTATTTTCATCTGTATTTAAAGGCCAGAGATCAAAATCTTTATTGAACCAACTAAAGGAGACACACTCTATGCAGAAGATCTCCAATTCTTAAGTAATCAAACCTACTATCTTTCCATAGATACTTTTGGGGGTTTGTCATATTCACTTATAAACAGTGAGTTGTTCCAGGGGTAGCTTTGGGCTAAACAGTATGTCTTCAGAGTAGGTTTTCAAAAGGGCCTAATGTTACTTTATTTTGCTCTCAATGAAGTTAAATGGGAATTTTTATGCTGACTTTTAGAGTTTAATTTAGGAAAGGCTAATTATTTCTGTGCAAGGAGGATTTTCAGATCAAATTGTCAGAACAAACCATCAGTACTTGGAATGAATCCAGTCTAGGCTGACTGCACCAACTTCTGAAGAGCCTTTGAGGCAGTTCTAGTGAATGATGTTAATTTAAAAGAAACTAAATATTAGTAAGGCATTGATGAATTTGGTCAGATTAAAATGATGCAAAACCTAAAAGTATCTTCAAAGGATCATCCATGGCTAGATTCAGCGATCATTACTAAGTCATTTAATATACCTTTATGTAGCTGTCGACTAAATTGAGAGCATTTACCAACACTTACCATGGGGGTAGTATCTGACGTACCACAGCTATTTCTTTTTACAGAGCAGACCATAAATCATGAAGAACAGTTAAATGCTATAGCTACAACATAGATATTCTTCCACTTCAGTCATTGGCTGATGACATAAGCCTATATGCAGAGTTGTTATTAAATAAATGTTTAAAGTTTTGCCTTGTATTATTACTGACATGTCAGAACAGGCTGGTATCTCCATTCTTGGTGATATTTAAAAATTGACTGGACAAGGCACCCAGCACAGGGTAATACCAGGTTTTGCTCTGGTTTGAGCAGGACTTTGCACTAGGTGAGGTACTGAGGTCCCTTTCAACATCACTTATTTTGGGACTCTCTCTGATTTCAGTCATTCTAAGTATATATTGATGAGGCTTGATGGAACTGCTTCAGAGGCACTTCTGTTGATAAAAGATATTTCAGACAACTCAAGACTTTAAAGTAGATCTACTTCTTCATACTTTTGTCAGCTGTTTGAGAAGAACTTTTATATCTGAAAGATGCTCTGAGCTTTCTGATCTAAAAGTCAAGAATAATAAATGCATCTTTTTGACTATTGACACTTCAGGAAAAAAAAATTACATTTGAGATCTTCATATGTGTGCATAAATTTCTCTGATGCCTACAGTGTGATGGGTATTTTGTTGTAGTTGTTTGACTGTGAGAAGGGGTGAGCCAATAGCTGGGGGGACTTTTGTTTTGCTTTCATACTCTGCTATCCAATGCAACATCATTGTATCTTTGGATGATGTTTAAAATGGAGTGCAGGGAGGAAATAAAAGACATTACATTGGAAGGGAAAAATAGAAGAAATAGAGAAGCTAGGTCACTCTTAAAATAGAAAATACTCTTTTCATTTAGGAAAAAAGTAAAATAATTTCAGCATTTTAAAAAAAACTTGTAGGCTGACCCCCCTCCCCCCCCCCCAAAAAACCCCCCAATCTTAAAGGTTTAGTTGAACTGTTGAATAAATTCAGTTGCCCTAGATAATCTTGGCAAGATTAGAACATGCCCAAAAAACTTCATGGATTCCTGATGTTTAGCTCTTTTGAGTTGAGACTATGACTTTAATAAGCAAAAATCACTGTTATTTTGCATATGGCATTAGAAATAAGAAATAAAGCAATACAGAATAAAATTAGCTGTCTGTAGTTTAATAACGTGATTTTTTTTTTTCTTAGTGTGAATACTTTGAAACACTAACTTGAGGGTCTGAGTGTTCGGACTGATGAACTGCACATACTTTACATTGCAAAAACCCCTAGGGTTAAGCCACAACAATAGGAAATCATGGAATCTTGAAAATTCTTCCTTAAATAAATCCTTTCATCTTAAGTGGAGCTGGCCATTTGAGGGCTGTAAGCAGCAGACCAGCTTACAGGAGCACAACACACACACACACACACACACACACGCAAAAATGCAGTTTTGTGACCCTGAAACAGCTTTCTTCGGGCTTTTGAGATGGAAAAAAAGTTTTAAATGCAGGTCAAAAATCTGGATTCAGTACCTAGCTCTGTTAGTGACTTTATATGACTAGTTTAACTTTGTTAGAATAATTTAGAAAAAGAAATGTCTCAGATTTTGGCACACACTTGTTTAGAAATTTGACTGTATTGTCTTCAGATGCTGTCAAAGTGCAAACTGTTATTTAATCAATAGTCATTATTGTGAATAACTGTACATATGTACAGGTCAATAAATGCCTGCTTCTGGAAAACAGTTTTTCATTACATCTGGAATATTTTATTGAAAGTGGAAGCAAAAAATACTTAATATTTTAAAAACGAAAGACACAAAAAAGTCTGACCTGATCTAGTTAGAAGTTAGTTTATAGCATGCTATTTTTGACTCCCTAACCATATCCTATATTTTCATTTTAAATTCTCCATAAATGTTTTTTTCTGGGTCTCTACTATTTGTACTTCTAAAAATTTTGTTAGTGTAAACAGGAGTCTTGGTTATGTGATGAATGAAGTATTGCAGCCGCCTGAGTAAGAAATTTCAGTGGAGTCTAAAGATAGACTTGTCTCTTGTATCTCCTTTTTGGCAGAGGAAGAGGGTGACTGACGAGAAGTACAGTGTAAGAAAGAACAGTTAAAACACAGACACACTGACATTATAATATAGTGTCTCATCAGGTGATGTGGTGTTTTGACTATATGGCTGCAGCAGGTCTATAATTTAAATGTCATTAATGGCACAAAAAACAACAGCATGAAGACAGAAATACTGTAAAATCTCTGGGTCTGTACTTACAATGCAGGTAAAATAGCCCTTTGAACTTGTGGTGCCAAATCTTGTCCAAAGTTACCATTCTTCCTTGAGGAAAGCAGTTTTTGGTTTTGTAGTGTTTTATTTCTTCCCCTCCTCCTAGCACAGACAGACATTCTGTTTAGATTGCTTGGCTTGTGTCACTACAAAGATCCCAGGCAAAGGGAGGCTGCCTGTATTTTGCCTAATTCATGTCCTGTTCACACATTCAGTACAGAATTCGCTATTGTGAATGATCTTGACTATGTTTTCTTTGTGCTTGTTGGCTTTTGAATATGCTTCTTTATATTTTTACTAAAGTAGCACACAGAACCAATTTCACCAGAAGCTATTGGTGATTAGCTGTAACAGAGTTACACATAGTCCTGTGACTGCATTCCAGTTATAATCTCTCATTTGTTTCCACTCGGCTGTTGTAATGTTCTCTGCGTTTTAGACTTGTTCTTTCCCTTGATTCCCTTTTTTCTTTTTCTTTTTTTAACCCCTATTTTAAATTATAACTGACTCTGTTTTGTTTATTGAACTTAACTGTGGGTAAACACGTGTTTCCATACCCTCACAGAAGCCAAACATTTAACGCACCTTCGTGTAATGTATGCTGTAATTGTTTGCCAAATTGGAGTGAATCTTTCCAGAAACAGTTCCCGATCTTTGAGAACCTTGCAAAATGTGTACAATATGTTAATTGTGAAGCTTTTTTATTAAGCATGCATTTCGAAAGAGGAGGAGAAATGCTGTATAAGTGAAACTTGTTTAAAGTGCTCCGCCACTTCTAGCAGGAGACTGTTGTACTAGTTGCATTATTTCTTTATACTGATAGAATGCAAACAAAAGAATGAAGCCTTTGTAAATTGCACTCAGGCTTTTTTTTTTTTTCTTTAAACTGGTTCATTGGATAGAAGTCTGGTACTATACCATGTATGTACTAACTGTTTCCAGTTTTGGCTAAGTGGGTAGACTCTTTTCAAAATACTCATGCAGTGTTAAGAAAGGTTAAATCCAACTTCTGTGAATAAATCAAAATTAAACAGTAATTGCTGAAGGGATAGGTAGGGAGTTTTGGAAAAGCTGTTTCTATAGTACAAGCCTCACATTCTAAGTGTGGTAAATGTGTGCATGTATGTATGCCTTTCTCTTCTTACTTAAAAACAAATCATACCTAAAATTCAATGCATATTTCTCTGCTAGAAAATGACATGGATCTACTTTATACTGAGGGTAAAGAGAAGTGAAGAAAAATAAAGCTACTGCATTAATTTAGAAATTTCAGATGTTAGCAGAAGTTACTTATTAAGAATTATCTTAAACTGGTATGTCGTGTACCTACCTCTTTGAAGCAGTCTTATAAATCTGTGATCATCAAAATGGCTTTCTACTGATTCTGTGCATAACGCAGGTTCTCACAAAATCTAGTACTAGAATGTGCAAAAAGAAATCTTATGACTGCTTTGGTTTTGGAAGAAATCTTGATCAGAACAGTCAATAAAATGCAAAAAGGTACGTTGGCCAAGTGAAAGCAATTGTCTGTGTTTTGTTCCCTTCTGAATATTAGTAAAGAAAGATTTCACTTAAACCACTATGCACAGCTACTACAATCAGTACTTTTTAGTTTTGGCAGGGGGCAGAGGGTGTTCTTCAAAGAAGTGTTTAGTGGCTCTAAAAGTTTTTTGTCAGGCAGTCCAAGAATTTTAACTAGAAATTATGCCTCTAAGTTATAAATTTCAGAAGGTTAAGTTTTCTCAACTTCTAACAGCAAATGCAACAGATAAAACCTTGGAGTATGTTGCGGAACTGTACCACTTCTAGCTTCTCTCTTGCAGAGATCATTGTTTTCTTACTATTTGGAAGTGTCATGAGCAAAATATCAAAATTTTGGGTCTTGGGGTACAAGTATTGAGAAAACCTGGTTTCCCTTTGTTTCCTCTTCCTATATTTGTTGCTAGTTTCTTCTGTCACTGCCCTGCCATTGTACTAACACCTCACTTTTGTTACAGTTTGTCTTTGTGCTTCACAGTGCAACAGAAATAATGCAAACAGAAATGATGTTTCTTGTATTTTCAGTTCCTAATGTAAATTTTTTCCTTGCTATCTCAAAGGAATCATTACTTATGAAATCCTTTGGCTTAGTGTGACTACACTTTCTCACTATGGCTAGTCACAGTGATTAAAACAACCTATTGTGTACCCACTATTACAAAAAAAAAACAACCAGTAGTTCAAATAACTAGAGGCCTCTGACTTTTTGTGCTGAACTTTGCAAAAACACTGAATTTGGAAACAGACTTGTGTGTCTGTGCACGTAGCTCATGGTTTATCATGTACTATTTACACAGATGTGCAATCTACAAGTGTGAATTTTGTGTAAACTTTTGCTTCTTTAATTTCTATTATGTCTTTCCATGCAAGATAAAAATGACAGGGAATGCCTCTATTGTCAATGTAGAATTTACATATGTCAATTGCTGAAAATAGTGTTGAAAGGGACTATCTACTTTCAACATTCTTACAATTTTGCTTGTGACCTTTGAAAAATACTGATTTCTTTCTTAGCACCTTTGTCACAAAAGCTTGGCCTGGCAGGCTAGGGATTCTTTCCCTTCATTCTTGAAACCCATAGAAAACTAGAATTTACTTAGAGCTTAATCACCTATGCTGGAATCTCCTTCAAGTTAGTGGAAGAGTTTGTAAGAATAGTAAGAGTCAGGAAGAGCTTAGGGGTATTGTAACACCTGGTCACAAACCAAATGGCTAATACCTGTGAGGTGTCACAGACTTTGGAAGAAAAGTCCAGTGGTTTAATATTATAGCCATAATCCTCAGGTCTTTAAGATGCAATATGTTCTAGTAGGAAACTTAGGGGAAACGATAGAAAAATTTGCAGTATATTTGCATCACCTTCTCGCTCTTACTTGGCCTTACTGATCTTCATAATGCTTAGAGGGATTTGGCATAAGTACCAGATGATTTTTAAGAACAGAAGAAACTTTGAAATTAAAAATATTTAATCGAATATTTCAGAAATGGTCATATATTTCTCCATATTATGTTATTAACAGATTTGAAACTGTCAGCTTGAATAGCATGGAAGCAGTATTCTGATATGTTCATTAGCATAACTTGTGCCTTCAAGATCAGAAAATATATACTTCATGGAGATGGACTGGTACTGATATCTTAACTGTAGTATTATTACTCATACTGCTTCAAAGACTCTGAATGAAAGAAGGATTTATAATCTTTAATGTTGCATCTCCTTTTCTGTACTCTGAAAACTACTGCAACAGCATAATCAGCAGAAAAAATTAATCAGTTGCTGAAAGAAGTGGAAAAATAAATACAAAGAAATGAAAAAGCTCAAGGATTAACTCACAATTTGAGCATTAATAATAATTAATAATTAAGAGCATTTGGAGATGTTAGGATGGTGTGCATGTACTTCACACAGAATAGACAGATAGTGTTTGAGTAGTATCTAGTGCCTACAGTCCCGTGGGAATCTGTGAAGCCAAATGGGAAGTAATGTAATATTTGGTGAGCCACAGTCCTGTGATTTACCTGCACAGAAGAGGAAAAATGTGTAAAGGTGTGCATGGGTGTTGGAAAAAGCTGGAGAGGACATGACAGCTGTTATGGTAAGAAGTTAATCTCACCTGGCCTCATTTACCACATATGGATCAAGGTTGCAAGTGGTCACCTCCCTGTCATATAACAGAATTTGTCTGAAGAGAAATGAGGGATTTTTCTTGCACTTGTTGCCACAAAGCCTCTGTGAGGAATAACATGAAACCAAAACACAACTTGAGAGAAGTAATGGCTAGCAATTTCCCAAACTGTTTTTTAAATAAGATCAGAATATGTGTTAGTGAAAAAACTCTTCTTAGTGGCAGGTTTGGTAAAATCAGTCTTAGGTATAACATTTTTCTACTTAAGATATAATTTCTGGAATGAAAGGGAACTATTCTTCATGCTCAACTGGATTTTGAATATAGAGTGAACATGCACAATTTCTCCATGCTGTACAAGCACATTATGCACTTAAATAATTTTTTCCTAATAAATGCCTTGTACACAAGTAATTCCTTCAGTAACCAAAATGGTTGTTACTTTTCTGCTAAAAGCCCTGAGTATATTCTGTAACAATTAAAACCCTGAGAGAGCACAGTTCACTTCCCAATATAGCAGTGCAGTCCCAGCTGCCCTCATGAGAGCAGAATTCCAGATGTTCCTGTTTTGCTGTATGGAGTGGTGCTGTAATTGTTGGACTGCAAGGATATGATTTGGCTATCTAATAGTGGTGTATCTGTTGAAATACTTTCGCTGTGGCTGTAGTGATGTGTATATACAGTATGAAGGAAACTATATCATGGATTGCAGTCTAAATGCATTCATACTGCTCAAATGAGTTCAAGAAGCACTTAGATTTGAGGATATGATAATGGCATCTCGGATCCCATGTAACGGGGGAATTAGCTAGTATCTAAAGCAGCATATAAGGTAACATGGCCAATGATCTGAACCTGCCATTCACAGAAACATTTAGGTGGGAAAAGACCTTTAAGATCATTGAGTCTGACCATTAACCTAGCACTGCCAAGTCCACTACCAAACCATGTCCCTAAGTGCCACATCTACAGGTCTTTTAAATACCTCCAGGGATGGGGACTCCACCACTCCCCTGGGCAGCCTGTTCCAATGCTTGACAACCCTTTTGGTGCAGAAATTTTTCCTAATATCCAATCTAAACCTCCCCTGGTGCAACTTGAGGCTGTCTCCTCTTGTCCTATGCCTTGTTACTTGGGAAAAGAGACTGACAGCCACCTTGCTACAACCTCCTTCCAGGTAGTTGTAGAGGGTGATAAGGTCTCCCCTGAGCCTCCTTTTCTCCAGGTTACAGAATCCCAGTTCCCTCAGCCACTCCTCATAGGACTTGTTGTCTAGACCCTTCACCTTCATCATGCTACTTGCTTGCGCTAGTCATGATTACAGTGTGTATGTATAGAGGGGAAGAAGAGAAACGCATCTATGGAAGTGTTTCTAGAAGTTCAGCTCTGGTGTTTCTCCCACTGTTTCATGGCGCTGTTTTTATAGGATGCTAAAATCTTAATAAAGCTTGGGTTCAGTGAAAACAAAGAATGTGAGAACAACTTTAGTTGTAGTTGTTGTTACCATCTTTTTGGTATTATTTCCGAATAAGTTCTACCATAGTTGAATGTGTATGTGTTCAAATCTTGAACATGTTCATGACTGGCTTGGAGGTTGATCCTGGATTCCTTCCACACCTAATTATTCCATTAAATGCTGTGGATATTCTGGTTGTGGATTATCTTGTTTTAAATCATCACTACAGATCACTTAAGTGATTTTAAATGCCCCAGTAAGCAGTTGATCAAGGGCAGAAACCTTCTCAGGCACTAGCTATAATTTCCACTTGTGGCAGAAGAGAAATGCCAAACATGAATTTCTTTTCTGTTTCTGAACTCTGTGTGGCCACTTCTATTTTCCTAACCTGCTTAGCCTGAAATTCGCTTTTTTTTTTACAAGATGTAGCAAAAAAAGGGCCTTGATTTCAGCTGATGATGCTGATGTATGTATCATTGTAATAGAAATATGTAATCAGGATCATAGTAACAGTATCCAGCTCTGCCTACAGGACAAGAAAAATGGAGATGATGATTCCTGGATTCCTAGAATTCTACTTTGCTGTAGAAAGACTGGAGGGGCTAACATGGGCTTAGGAGTATGGAGAAAAGGATCTTCTCTCCCTTCTGGGCATGTAGAGTTGAACATTCACTTTGCTTTGTGGTCTAGGTTTATTACTAAATGCTCAGGCAAGCCTGGAGGAATCTCCTAAATGAGGTTGCAACTGTATAGCTTTTAAACTCAATTAGCCCTTTCTTCTGCTTTCTGCATACTGCATCAATTATAATGGAGTTTACTTGGCTATATGAGAATCGGAAATGTGTGGGGGTCCCTGTAACCAGCCGCCTTCTTTCCCCATAGTGAGGTGGAACAGCTTCATCTTATGTGGCCCTTTGGCAGCAGCAGTTATCTCTCTAGAATCTTAAAATGTGAACTGTGCTTAAAGGGGGAGTGCTGGAAAAAAGTCATTCAACAGCAAAGAAAGAAATAAGTTAGCTTCCACTACATGATGTGAGACTCCTTCAGAGTAGAAAGAATACCAAACTGGGCTATGCTTCGTGTAGTATCAACATGATAGGTTGGCCCAGTGTTTCTTCCACACAGCAATCTTCTGAGGCTTGTGGTCCTCTGTAAAATGCGAACTTGAGAAAGCAATCCTATCACAGCTATTACTAGTACCAAAAAAAGTGTCCTAAGAAACTTGCTGTTCACATGAATAAGAACAGATTAGAGTGTATTTAACAAAGCAGCAGAACTGATATGTTACCATTAAAAAAAAAGTAACAAAAATGAAGGCAAAACACCTAATAACTGCCTTAAGGAAAACCCCCTTTGTTAGGGTTCAAGCACAAGAAAATACTTGGTCTGTTTTGAACAGCAGTTTTTATAACATGCTTTTGTTGGTTCACAATCTTCTCTCTTCTCTGTTTGATCTAAAAGTCCAACTGTGTTAATTTAACAAATTAACGTAATGCATTCAGCTTGTAATATGATTAAAGGTATTACTAGAACTTTATAGAAAGAACGTTTTTTTCTCATTCTGTTAGTTTTTCCCTGCAATTGCAGATGTATACAAAACTGTAACTACATCTGGTTGAAAATTTAATATATTTTTTTCCCCTGTGGGGAAAACACAAGGTGTTTTGAAGAAATATATTTTTCAGTGGACATTCTTCTGGGAAGGCCTTTTGCATGAGGAAAAGAAAAAAGACCCCTTGCTGCCTGAGAATGGCTGATAGCCTGGTGTTTTTGGTGTGCCTCTGGAATATCAGAGCTCTGTTGTTGTTGGAGAAGGGCCTGAAAAACCTGGGTTTCTGATACTCTGTGTGAAAGTCTTAATGATCAGACTACTATCTATCTGGAAAGTGATGCTGCTGCCTAGTTTTTCTCCTCCTCTTTCCCTTGTTATGACCTCCTTTCCCCAAAAGAAAATTAAAATAATTTAGACATACCTCTCTTTAGTCTAACACAGAATAAAAAAATTCAAGATCTATTTTTAACTCTCCAAGAAAGAGATATTTTTTCTTATCAGTCTTAAAAGTAATGCATAGATCCATTGTTCTTGTTGTCTCTAGTAAAGAAAAAACTACAATAATGATATAGAGTTTGCCTTTAGCAATAAAGTGAAACAACTGTACATATATGGAGAGAAAAGTACAGTAGCTGTGGCTGAAGAGCTGTTTGGAACAATGGAAAATTCTTGCATTTATTCTGCTGAGTCTTGCAAAGAAGCATCTTGCTGTCTGTGCACTTGTATATGTACTTAATATTTTGCTTTATTTATGCATAGTGAAAACTAGAACTAATGTTGACAATGTGAGGGTTGCTTTAAAATTACAAAACCAAACAGGAAGAAAAAAACCAGGTGTGAGGAAAAAAATTCTATATATAAAGCCAAAGTGACTCTTTGTGGAACCATAAAAAATAATCGATCTGAGAGATCTAAATCTCTCTTCCATTCATACAAGAACACGCAAAACCTTAGCTTAATTTTATTGTTGACTATTACAATGTCTCTTTTGAAGTACAAATTGTAACTGAAATCATTAGTGTCTTTCAAAAAGTTCAGCATGTGTGCTAAGATATTACAGATTATGGTTTTCATGTTCTCGAACACAGATATGTCTGATTTTTTGTAAATCTTCTATCAGTGGGGAAAGGAAGGTGATGGCTGGATCATGCTCCTGTAGGATGCACCTCATTTTTAGTACTTAATGTTTTAATATTGGTCACTTGAATGTGTTTTTGGGTGTGCTTCTGAATCATTACTTTGCAAAAAGAAAGTCATTGCTGTCCATCTCCAGATAGGTTTCCACCTTGTTTAAAGACTGGTGTTTTGCTCCTTTATTTTTTATTAAAGATAATTTTAAATTAGATTCTGCTTTCCAGATAAGCTGCTCTTCATTTCTAATTCAAGGGAACAAGAGGAGGTAGCACTGGGGTATATTTGATCTCTTTGAAATATTTCAGTCTGTCTTTAAAAACTCACAGCACTGTAACTTTCTCTTGAAAGACTGCTGTGACATTCAGATATTTGTTGGTTGGACTTGAAAGTATGCTTTGGATACTGTTTAGAACAGTCTAGTGCCCCATAAGTGCAATACACAATAAAAGGAAGTAATGCTCAAGACCTATTATGTGTGGATTGCTGCATACTGCTTTTTTTGCTTAATGCTTTCAGCTTGCTGACCTGGAGAAAAGATGGTTTCTGCATTTTATTCCAGTTCTCTATGCGAAATTCTTCATTTTGGGTCCTTTTTGGTTTTGCTTTGACCTGGTTTTACAGTTTTTAGTGCTGCCTGTTTAACATGTGTGCAGTGAACAGCTGCACTACCGAGTTCCTGTGGATGTTGTGAGCCAGTATGACTTTTATAACTGCTTCGATGATGTTCAGTCATGGAAGCCTTGATTTAGGAAAAAGAAATCATGTTCAGCCATGGATGTCTTCAAATGTCCTGACATAGACCTAGAAAAAAACGAGTATCGTATTTTCTGGCACTCTCTGTACTGGGCTGCCTGTGATGGTTTTCTTCTGTGGCTCCTAAACACATCAGATAAAGTTTGGAGCCATCCAGTAATTGCATGTTCCAAGTTCCTTTTCAAATTTACAGCAATCCTGTTAATGTTACCTCTTTTAAAGCTATCTGTTAGCCTTATATCTGATGATATTCACTATGTACTCTGGATTTCTGCTCTGTACAAGTCCATTAAATAAATACAGTATTACCAGCTGACTGAATTCTGAGCTTAGTTTTATTGAGGGTTTTAGTGGGCTGTTAACAACTACAGGTTTTTTGACTTCCCAGTTTGGGGGGAATTTTGCTTACCAGATCACCTCTGTTTTCCTGATTCCTTCATGTATGAACTTGCTCTAAAGGAGAGCCATGTCTAACTATATTTTCTTTATTACGAGTTCAAATTACTTATTAATCTGAAAATAATTTTAGAAAGTGTTGAAAATAGTTGAAATAGTGGCCATGACACTATATTTTGTATCTGTACTTTGATATAAGAAATTCATATATTTAAAATTCATAATTGATTTTATTTTCAAGATAAATTTCAGAAAGACAAACCTTAAGCAGACCTGTATCTGTGTGCTTATCTGGGAACTAAGTCAGATGTTACGGCTGTATCATAGTGTGTATGTGTGTTTGGAGGGGGGAGTTAAACTGTAGTGGCAATCTTACACATGGGTGTGCTGTGCAGTTGTTTGCAGGACTTGGTATCTTACTTTGTATAGGTTTCAGCTGGCTTTGATGTTCTCCTTCCTCTGGAAAAGTAAAGTGTTTTCTGTGGCATCCTAGACCTCTTTCTTGTTTCTCCCACCTCTACCATCAAATCACTGTATCATAGGTATATATGCAGAACACTTTTTTTTTTCTCTTTATGGCAGTTGCTAAATAATGCTGCCAGGTTTGAGTGAGAAATGTAATCAATGCTCTACACAATGGGGTTTTTTTAGAGGCTGAGATTAAAAAGGAAATAAATAAAATCAGCACTGCTGGTCAAGAGTTGCAATGGGGTGTTTTCCAGGGGAAAGGATAGTAACAATAAAGCCAGGACTTGTTGGTCCTATTCTCTATGCTAGTGCACAGCATTGTCTTTTTGTCCCTTCCTTATGCCCCATCGAAATAACTTGGCTGCAAGCCCCCCCCAGTTTTGGGGGAATTAGAAATATAAAGATTTAATGTTCACTCTTCAGAAGTAATTTACTAGCTCTTTTCCTTGCTAAGATAGAATGGAAACCGTAACTTATGAAGCAGAGAAACTGTGTGGGAGGAGATGTAAAGAACCTCCTCAAATACCCACTCTAACAGAGGGGTGGGGGGGAAACTGTACTGAATATAGGGTTTAAGCTTTAGAATTCTTTTGCTCTTCTCTCATATTCTTAGACTTGTATGACAATGGAAAATGGCAATTGATTTGCTACAGGTAAAGGCATCACACAAAGGCCCCATGCCACCTAAAATTAATTTCTGATAAGAAATGGGGCACTTAATTTCCCTGTATCCATTTTGTGTCTGTTAAATCTTTATGGTATGAATCTCAAACATTTTTTAAATGTATTTAGTGAATAATTGTTTGCAAAGAGCTTGAGTGTGCCTCGAATCAGATGCAGTGTTTCAATGCAGCAACATTAACATCATTAGAGTAGTACTGAAATAGCAGCACTTAAAAAAAGGCATCTACCACAAATCTGAAATGATGGGTTTGTTTTGAGTACAAATAAACAAAGGGGAAATAGATGGGGTAATATTCATTCATGATGCATAAACTGAGATCAAAAATAGTCCACAGGTTTATGCTAATATAAATTGAGAAAAAAATTCTAGGTTGGCAACACTGGTTGACCTAAAAGCTGTCGAAGCAAGGCAACTAATGTTTCTCATAGGAAGTCCATACCTGCTGTTGAGGAAAGACAAAGGGTTGTTTTGAGATGTTTTTGTTGTTTAAATAACTTATTTTTGCAATAATTCATTGATCCCTCATCACTTTCTGATATGGAAAACAATATACAGCCTTGTCAGTTCATGGCAAAACGATTTGTAACTTATTTTAAACAGATTCAGGGTAAACAGACTAGAAACTGAAGAGAGAGAAGTTTTTTTCTGAAAATAGTTAATTACAAGACACTTAACCAATGTATTTGAAAAATGTAGAGGCAATCTGGTTTTTAATCAGAGAGCTTTCTGTATCTAGATGCTGATTTTACTGGGCAGATGAAACTGCTCTCAAGGAATGGTAAATATTGTTCAGTATGGGAAGATTGTTTTTACATGTTTGATGAACAACTCTCATATGTTTAAAAAAAAAAAAGTAGAACTGCAGCTCTGTTATTTCACCTGCTCTTCTTTTGGAAATGTCCTTTCTTGTTTGCTGACAACTCCCACTATGGAGTACTTGTCCACAGTCCCCGGAATTACTACTAACTCCCAAAGATGGGGGTGGGAAATTAGAACTGGTGAACATGGGCTGGAAGGGTACCAGCTGGAGGATACTTGTGACAGATAAGAATAACAGGAAGAGAGAGAAAAAAAGAAATGGTCAGCACTTTTAGCTTTTTAAAAGTGGGGTGCAGATGACTTGCTGTTATGCTTTTGCAGTGTCTTGTTTCCAGACTGCTGGCTTAGCCACATCTTTAATTTGCCTGGTCTGTAACAGCTGCTTCTGCTGATACCACAAGAAAGAGAAATTATAGTTTCCATGCTTTCATTTCATCCCCCTTACCTATAATCCTTAAGTTCCAGTCTGTCTGACCACTTGACTAGGCTTTTTTCAATTAGCAGATCTTTTTGGGGGCCCTTAAATATGTTTTGCATACGCAGAAACACTAAACAGCCTTGGAAACTCTTGATGAGATGAAAAACATCTTGCTGGGAATATAAAATGGCACATAGTGCCTAGAATAATGATTTCCATAATTGAGACTTTCATGTGCTGTATTAGAAGGCATCATTTACTTGGGGTCCTGTTCTTATGAAAAGAAAAAAATATTTAGCCATTTAAAAACTTGTCTAATTCAGTCTCTACTCTGTTTTGTTGATTCCTCTGAAGAAGGCTTATGGGTTTGGCATGAAATACCCAAAGAGCCCAAGGTGAAAACCAGCATTCAAATATTTGTGCAATCTGTGGTTCAGATGTACTTACTTGATTTGCCCAAATGAGGCAGGTGGAGTTTCATAATGATCTTGTCCTTGTACCTGAGACCACTGTGCTGCCTGATCATTTGGCTGAGGTGACGCATTGTTAATGAAGTGCTAATAAACATCATAATCTGGGAAGGCACACTCTTCTGTAGGAGGTAATAGCTCTCACTGCTGCAAGTAACTTAATGTAATCAAAGAAAACAGCTTGTTTTATTCATTTACTAATTGTATGGCACAACCAACTAATCTCTGGGATGTACCTTGGAGACCTGATAACATGTTTCATCGACTTCTGGGAAACCGACAGAGGTGATGTTGGTCAAATTGCCCTCAGTTCACTTCATTTGCTGGTCTGCAACACTGTGGTGATTTGCCTAGAATAAAAAAAAAAAAAAAAAAAAAAAAAAATTGTGTGATAGTTTAGGTTATACTCAATGGATCAGTTGATAATTGGTCTTGACATTATCCATGGAAAAATTGCTAGTGTCACTGTGAAGGTCTGAGTGGGTTTGTATTATTTGTACTAATTCTTTTCTTTGGATTTTCAGGTAAAATGTTGTCCTTCAAGTTAGTTCTGAGTGAAATTAAATTATTCAGAATATTAAACTGAGACACAATACTGTCCATAAACCTTGTATTTTCAATAATTTAAACATCATAAATACATTGGTCTGTGGTATTTTGTTTCATGCTGTTCTGGTTTGCTGTTCTTGTGAGCTTTAGACATATAAACCAATAAAAATTTGGTAGAAAATGAGCTCTAGGCTTATTTACCAGTGCTGTGGGTAAGTGTTGATAAGATACTTCTCTGAAAACTCAAATATTAAACCTGTGTGCATTGGTCTTTTTCCATAGTGTAGTTTTGAATTCATTTTCTGTCTTAAAGAAAAATAATTCTAACTAAATACTCAAATACAGGTCTAGGTAATAGTCTGATCTTTATTGGTACTATGCGCCAATCCTGATGAAATCTGCAAAAATCCTGCAGTTTTTCAATAGCTCTGATAATTGTTCCAACCTTAGCCTCCAACGTTCAAAGGCACCCAAGGAACTATGTAAATGACAGTCCCCTGTCCCTGAAGTGCAGTGGGTTAGGTGATGGGATTCCCAAGGCCTTCTAAATTCTTGGCATTCAGGATTGAAAATGCCAGGGCTCAAGTAACAAATGAATTGCTTGTTAAAGCCACTTATTAAATTGGACTCATCTAAATAAGTCTAGTATCACATAAGTATGGTATATTAAATCTAAAAAGAAATCTTTTCAAATGTATACTTTTCAATGTTCTAATGATTACTTTTTGAAGAGCTTGTGGTCTGCAAAATACTGTAATTGTATTGCACATGTTTAAAAAGACAGGTCTGTAGTATTAACCTTCATGCCGTTTCATGGAAGACATTTTGAGAATTTCAGATCCATCTTGTTTTAGCTACACCTTCTCCATTATGATTCGTAGAGGAACATGCAAGTTTGAATTCTTCGAATAGCTTTTAAAAATCTCACATTTGTTATTTGTCTGTTTTATAGGACATGAAAAAAAACCCCGCCACCCCTCAGGGAATTAAAGCACGCTGCTTTAATTACATAATGCCCATTAATGCTAATAAACTTTATTCTAAGGACCTATGCTGTACTAGTGCCAGCTAAAACATAAGTCTCCTTCCTTTTCAAAACCTATGCCACATATTGCCTGGACATGTGGCCATTAAAATGAACTCTGTTGCAATGACAGGCATTAGACAAAGATGCAAAATTTCATTTTGACTTTCGATAGGTTTTATAGGTTGAAATAATTCTAGGATTTGATCTTCAAGTGATCTTTAAAAGCATTCAAATGGGAAGTGTCACCTGAGTGACAGAACAGGCCACTATATATGTGAAATCAAGTGATAATATTTTTCAGCTGCTGCAGTGTTTCTATAATCTGATATGACTTGAGTTTTCTCTCAGAAGATTCCTTTGTAATGGCAGTCTGAAGAATGAGTTTACCAGCTGTGTAGGTGTTCTGGTTTAACCCTAGCCAGCAACTAATTACCTCTATCCCAGCTGAAACCAGGACAATAGGAAAAAGCATGTTTGTAAGTCTTTATTCATAGATCTTTTTTCTTATTTCATTCTCTGCTCTGTATCTCTCACCTAGTCAATAACTGCAGCCCTCTTTTCTTTACTTTTTTTTTTTTTTATATAGCTCTGCTGTTAGTAGTCCTTCCTGAGTTTGGCCCCAGAACTAAGTCTCCTTCTCTTCCAGTATTTCTGGAAATCAGGCAAACAAATCACTCTTGATCTATGTGTTAAAGAGCAGCAGTTCTACTTTCTATGGGTGGAGTACAGGAGGAGGTTGGAATCCACTTTATAAGAATTTGAAGGAAAAAAATGTATCAGTAAGAGGATCAAACTGGCAGATGCAGACTTTTTTCACATCTCTGTAGTGAGCCAACATTTAGGATCCCTTTGTACTAATGTGATGGTGGTTTGGTCTGGTTGAGAATGGAGACCAAACAGGAATAGCTGTGCATGAGGAGGATGGCATTTTATCAGAGCAGATGAGAGGATTTTGTGGTAGCAGGAACATGAGGAGGAGGGGCCGAGTGATGGTTGGATGGTAAAATGCATAAAAAGAACAAAAAGTATTTAGATACTGTCTGGCTATGAAGACTTAGAAAATGCCTAGACTTAGCAAGTGGGAGGATAGTCGGATCAGCCAAAGGGCTGTGAAGAAATTTAATGAAAAATAAATGTAAACTTGTAACTAAATGTGTAATGTTCAAGGTTTGGTCTTATGTTCCCTGTCCTTCACCTCAGATGCAATAAGGAGAATAGGGTTGTTTCTCAGCACAATCTTTGTTTCTTCATATATTATTTTTGACTACCCCAATCCCTGTACAATGATCAGTGTTGGTCTCCTGAAGTGGTTTTATTAGTTAGTCAAAGGATTACCAGCCCTTTCTTTAAGCCTATCATCAGAGCAGACAGAAGGGAAGAGCAAGGGCTCTGAGGTAGCACATGGGTTCAGAGTGAGAACTGTGCCACATCCTCATGGCCTGGGTCTGGGTGGGCTGGGGAAATGCCATGGTGTATGGCTGGGCTGAAAGGAGGGGGAATGTGAGGGTGAGGAGAAGGTAGAGCTGGGCTGGCTGCCTGTGGTGCTCTCTGCAGGGCAGGGGGCCTCTGGGAGCCCTCTTATAGAGAGCTCTTGGCAGTTGTATTTTATCCTCAATGCAAGCCTGTCAATTCAGGGCATTAATCACTTTTTTAATATTTTCACTGTGTAATGTTTTCTATGTTCTGTTTATACCGCATTAGTGTTCCTGCTGAAAGACTGGAAGACTTTGGCTGAATTTGGTTGGCTCTGCCATCAGCTGTGTAGAAGCAGCCTCACATAAAAGAAAAAAGGGCTGTTATAAGTAGAGAGTTTGTAAGAATGCTACATGTTGATGAGCAGTAATTAGAGCTGGGAGCATTTTGAAAACCTTACTGATGACTAAGTGTCCATTTTATATCTCTACTTCCCAAATTCCCAGTCAGATGGGAGTTTGTTATTTTTAACAGTAACTACTTTTGCCACTGAGTCCTAATGGATTGGAATTGCGCTTAAAATGATATTTTTAAATCTTATATGCTCTTGTTTTAAATATCCTTGTTATTTTTAAAGTAGTGAGAAACTTGAATTGTCCCAAATCTTCCCACCATCAGTGGCACTTCTTCCCAACTTTCTGACTAGTTTCAAAGAGAAATCAGGTTCTTGCTTTTTCTTCTGCTCTGCTTGCCTGCATTCACCTCACTGCTGATCTCCCTGCTCACAGGCAGAGAGCTGTTCCAGCTCAGTGATGAGTGCCAGTCACGATAGCATAACAAGCCAAAAGTAGTAAACTTGCTATGAAAAGCTTGCAAACTTGGAAATGCTTAGGTGCCAGGGTTTTAAACTCATTGCAACTTTATTAATGACACCCTGGAGGAAGAAAATTTTAATAGTAAACATATTCAAACAGATTTGAACTAAAAAAGTTGGATTTACTTTGTTTTGGTTGCATGTGTACTACAGCATTATCAGGAGATGATTTAGAGTAACAGTGGTGAGCTCTCAGCTTGGAGACTGTTGAACTGAAGGTTCTCCATGACTGAAAATGTTTTTTCCAGCTTTATGAGAGCTTTCCCTCTCCCACTCCCTGTAGCACTTTGCATTTTAAAAAGAGCCGTGTGTTAAACAGCATTTGTTGAGCTTACTGAATAATCAAATATGATTTCATTTTTTTCTTGAAACCTTCATTCCTGTTCTGCTTTTGAAATGACACATGTGCTAGTGTGCTATTCTTCTCCCTGGTAGTTTCTACATTAAATCTATTTTCCCAGAGAAAATGGAATCTTTGTGTCTTTGTCTCCTCACTATCTTTCAGGCATGTTTTGGCAGGAGCTCTGACTGTCAAGACATTGGAGAGGAGGGGCCTTGCACTCATTTGTCTTTTTTTTTTTTTTTTTTTGCATCTGTAATTTCTGCCCACTCAGCAGTACTGGAGGGGCTTAAAAAAGGGGAAGAGCTCATAGTTTTGGAAAGTCAAACTCTTGACAACTGCCGGATTGTAACAGTTTGGGAAAGGTGGGGGTGGGGAGAAACTACAAATGTTTGGCTATAAAAATAGCTTTAGGTTTAAGGTTTTAACAACTCTCCATTTAATGTAACTGCATGCCTTTTCGCATGTATCTGTACAGGTGATGGTACTGTGTTTATAGACTTGTTTATTGTGTGTTGATAAACCGGCTTTTTTTTAACAGTGATGAAAATTATTTCACTGGTGTTCAAGACCTGGTTGTTTCCAACCAACAGCTTAATTTAAAACATTTTAAGTCTTCTCTAACTTTTGTCCTAATCCTCTGCTGCAATCTTCTTTCGCAGACTGTGTGCTTTCATCTCCTTGTGTAATGTAACCAAACAGAAATTAGGTTTTTTTTATTAGAAGGCAGATCCCTTCATACTAAAGAAAGCATTTTTCCTCTTCAGCTTTTTATGAAATATTAATGTTGATCTCTCTTCCTTGTTTCAGTAGGCTATTTAAGTTCAGGGCTCATACTGTGAGCTGTTAATTAATCAGTGTGACAGATGAAGAAAGTATCCAACTATGAAAGAAAGTGACTAACAATAAGGATGTGAGCCTGAGTGATTTAAAGGATTTTTTTTGTGTGTGAATGTGTGATAAGGAGTCTTAAGCTGTTTGAGGTAACGATGGTTTTTTTACTCAGTTTGTGTCTTTGCACAAACATTAAAGGGCTCATCAATATTTTTGTCTTGAAAAGTCTAGACAGCAGTTAAAAGAGCCTCTCCTACAGTTTGAAGAGATCCTGTTTCCCATAATTAATAACAGGAAGCAAGTAAATAAGGCTTTACTGACAAATGAAAATGCAACAGTAACATGTACCCAGAGACATTAGCTCCTAGCTGAGAAATGTAGCTGAGGTCTGTTGGTTTCAGTGTACAGGAAAAGATTGCTGTGGAAGCACATTAAAGCTTTGCTGAAGTCTAATTCAGTTATGTGATAGCAGACTAAAAGTCCAAAAGTAATGATAATGCATTTTAATTATTGAGAGCAATTCCTGACCTTTGTTTACATCTGTGTTATAGTCCAAGAACCCTTCCCTGTCATTATTTGAAACTCTTTGAACTCAAAAGGAGATTTTCATGTTTACTTAAAAGCTACCAGAAGGCATTTCAGACATTTCCTGGAACAAACTGTATATATGTATTTTAGGAAGATAAGAAATGAAAGGAAACTTGAGGAAAAGGTTTTAATTTTCTTCCTTTTTGAAGATTGTATTTTCCTTTCTAAGATACCTTTCCAGAAAGTAGTTGGAAACCTTTCCCTCCCCCTCCCCAATTCCCCTTGTTAAAATTGGTTAAACAACAAAAGGGGAGTTAGATCCTTGTCTCTTCTGCACCAGTGTAAAACCAAAGCAGTGCTATTTATCTCACTGAGTTGTTAAGGTCATTTCAGCAACTCCACATCGCAATGACAAGAATTCAGTCTTGCTCTTGCCTGCTATACTTATGACTTTCTCTGGTTTGGGGGTTACATTAAGGGGCTGGGGGGAGGCTGAAGGGGGAGGAAGAGGAGGAGCTTTCTGTGTGTGTGGCTGGGGGGCAGTTGTTTTCCTAGGGAGCAGCAATGACCGAATGCACTATTCAGAAGCACTGGAAAGCACATTTAACTCCGTGTTTGTTCTGGACCTTAAGTCTGAGCTTGTTGAATTATGAGTTCATTGTCTGGTATGTTGACTGGATGATACAACTGTGTAATATAGACTATATGTCGTCTTAGTGCTGACCTTGAAAAGAGAAGAAAAGTGAATCTGTTTCACTGATTCTTAGATAGACTAGACAGTAAATTCCTACTTGATTTAATTTACAGTTAACTACTAGAATTAATCCCCCCCCCCAAAAGCTCAACAGCTCATCTACTAAAAATGACAAGAGAGGCCAAAATAAGCCTGTGTAGAGCTAATGTTTTTCCTTTTCTGTACATTTTAGATGATTAACAGCCGTTGCTGTACAGGATCATGGTGATGAATACTAAATAGCCCATCCATAAGGCATTTTGGAAGAAATTCAGTAAATTGAAAGAAGATATCCCAACATTGTATCCCATACCTTTGTTTATTTTTTCCACTGACTGTAGCTAATACTATGAAAGCAACAGACTATATCCAAAGAGAAGACACAGTATTTACAATACCTTGTCAGGTTACACGTTTACTGGCAGATATTCTTTTATTGTTGACTGATTAAATGGGAGATTTGAGCACATGTATCTCACTTTAAGCATAGGCTTTTTCCATTCAACTCAGTGTGATTATATACTTCCATAGCTCATAACTGGACTTCTGTTATTTTCTAAATGCATTTCCCTCCCCTGCTAAGTAGTGAGTTCTTTCACCTTGAATCATGCACACCAGTATCCACCTAGACTTATGGCTTTTAAATGAGACAGCTTATGGAATACAATGCTACTCAACCCAAGTGCCTGGGTTCTTACTGCAAATAAATATCTCAGATGTCACTTCAGATGACTATTGTAACTGGAAAAAGTCAAAAGACAACTGTTGAAGATGTGCTTTCAGGGTAACTATAAGGCATTATGTCAAGCTTTTTCCCTAGCTCAGAACTGTAATAACTAGTCAGTTCCTGAGGGAAGTTTATTGAGGACAAGGTGCATTTTCTTTACCACAAAAAAAAGTTATATTACACAGTAAAGCTTTGAAGAAAATTGTGTGAACTCTTCATTTATTTGGGACCTTTGAAAATCAGGTGTTTATATACTGCATGTAATAGATCTAGGGTTAGAAATTTCTCTAATTATAAAGAAAACAATATACAAGTCTTTTTAATAAACAATTTGAATGTCTTCAATTGCACATCTGAGAGAATTTTCATATCAAGCTTAATCTTTGTATTTAGCTTTTGATGTGTGTTTTGCGTAACTAAGAAGGAAATTTTCATGTTTAGGGTGCTTCTTTTAGAAAGAAAGGTGATCTGTCAGTGGAGAGTTTGAATTATTTGAATTGCCATATTATACATTACTAGTGTGTGCACTGGTACAGGTAGATTGTTTAAATACATACTTCAGAGAGATTAACAAGTACAGTAAATAGTAGAATAGTGTAAAATGAGGTTCCTGATATAGACCCAGTTTAATCTAAAAGATGTTAATTATGAAAAACTATAGTCCTAACAGGACTGGATATTGGTAGCAGAACTCTGTTATCTTAAACCTTATAGGTACATAGTTTCCAACTGAAACTCTCTTGATAACTAGCAGTTTCCAGGATATTATCTAGACTTCCTGTTTATTTTATGTGGTATTGGAAGTATTATCTTCTGCTTTTTTACAAAAAGCCTGTTTTTTCTAGGGTATTATCCAAAGCCCACTCAAAGTCGTAAGGCTCAAAGTAACTGTAGGTACCTTGATTATAACACACCTTATAACACAATATTTCTTTTTGTCCTCTAAGATTTTTAATTACTTTGAGCATATTTTTCTTTGTGTGATTCTGATAGGACCTGATGCATTCTTTCTCCACCATTTTTAAAGTAATTTTGATTGTCTAATTTACTCAAGGTTAAAGAGAAATTTTTCTCATTCAGCAGTAGGCTCCTTATAAGAAACCTAACTAGAATAAAGTGAAGAAAATTGCATTTGAATTCAACTTCAAATAATAAAGTTTCTAATTACATTCCAGACTATTTAAGTATTCGAAGGGTTTATTTTTATAGTGGTTCACATTAGGGTGGGAACTCTTCTGCAAATTCCTTTAATTCAGAGAAGCTGCTTATTTCTTTTAAGCAGTAACCTAATTTTGGCACACAATTTCAAGAAGGTATTCCTATTCATCCTCCTTGTAAATGAAATAATGATTGTATAGGTGAAAATACTGTAAATTACTCTAAATGTGTGAAAGTAGATGCATGCAGATGGCTTATGACTTAAAGAATTTGCCTGAAATGCTACTTTTACCATGACTAATATTGGCCAGCCCTTGGAAAGTTCACCCTACTTTGTGCAGGAGCTCTCCAGGCTTGCCAGCAAGCAGTGCAAAAGAAAAAAAGTTCTGGGCTACCGGCGGGTAATAAAAACTATGGATTGCCAATAGGATATGTGAGTGCAGGCATTTAATTCTCAAAGGTGTTCACTTTAAGAGATTCAATTTAAAAAAAAAAAAAAAGCTTTAGACTTTGGGTTTCTTGTTTATAAAATATGGAACAGGAGATACCTGCTAACATTAAAAGATTTTTAAGAATTATTACTTTCTGTAAAGTGGCAGGCACTTACTGCTGCATTTATTTCAGCAGAAAAAGCTCGCTGATGTTATAGAGTGGAGAGGGTTCTCTGAAGCCTTTGTCATACATCCTAGAAGGGGTTGAGGAAGAGGGGTAATGTCCTGGGAGTCCTCACTGTGCTCTCTACCATGACAGTCAGTAGTAGTGTCAAAAAAACAAAGAGAAATGCCAATACACTGAATGCTGATTCTGGAAGGAAAGACTCTTGTTTTACATACAACAACTATTTAAAAACAAAAGTAAAACTTCTTGTGATACCCATTTCAATCATCAGAGACTGAAACTGACATGCACCACTGTTAATCAGAGGAGGAAGTAATAATGTGTAGTAAGGAGTTGCATTTTTTTGGCAGCAGAGGAGTAAGGGAATACCTGCTGCTATTATTATTTCTTGATGTCCTAGTTTAAGCTCAGGCTCATCAAATCAGTGTGTATTATGTTCTTACTCCTTTAAACACAACTATATTTTTTTGAAAAGCCAGGAGGTGGGAATATGTGACGATGAAACTGCATTTTTGTTTGCTTAAATGTTCTCATAAAGATTTTTATAACTACCTTGGCCTGTTTCTTTCCAGAAGCATTATTTCTCCCAGGTAACCTAAATATAATGTGACCAGTTAAATAAGTGGATTTTTTTATAGTAAAGCATCTAGGGAGACAAAATAAAGGCCAAGGATACTTTCCTTTTCCACTGCTTTTTTTTCTCCCTGAATGGGGATAATTTTCCATGCTCACAAACAGCAAGTTCTATTCTCTTTTGTAAGTAGCCAGCACTTTTTCTTTTTTTTTTTTTGAAAGTTCTCATCTTTTATTAGCTTGTATACTTGACATAGGTATAGTAGAAGCCTTCATTTATGATACAGGAAGGGAGTTTTGTTAAATAAGAAAACCACATACTTTTACACTTTTGCCAAGCTCTGTACAATGCCTCTTCCTTAAGTAAAGTTAGTATAGGAAATGGGACTGATATGGCAAGCTTGCTTCATGAGTTCCTAAATCATACTATTCATCAAGAAATTTTTAGTAAATTTGTAAATATTTTCTTTGCAGTAAGTCGAACAATATTTTGGTGCATGCAGTTGAGTCTTCCTTTTGAGTAGTATGGTGTACACAATACCTTCATTTTACTAATTATATTAGCATATACAGACATTACCATGTAAATGCTCCATGCCTTCAAGTTAGGATGTGAAATACTTTTCAGTGTTTCTCCATCTTGTTTCACTTCCAGAATTTAAATCTGCTCTTCACCTGTAATAAGGTCATAGTTGGGAGAGGAATAAAAACCTATGGGGGCATATATTGTTGCATATTGTGCTTTTCTTGGTTGAAAGAATTTGGCTTTTGATTCTGTTCCTCTATCAGAAGTTGCTCTGATAATGGCAGAACAGCGTGTGCCCTGGCAAATATTACTGCTGCTGCAGATACTAAAGCCTGCTGTAGTGACATTGGTTCACTGAAGACGTTTTAACAGTTAATTTTAATTCTTCTAGAAAAAAGTTTTAAATCTGTATTCAGCAAAACCATTGTACCTCATGACACTGAGATATGACATTGCAGAAGAGTGCTATGACTCTGCATTTTGCATGCTTCTAGGCAAAATTTCTCTGCAAACACAAGTAGCACTTAGTGAACTGAGACCTACTGAGTTCCTTTTGTTACTTCATTTGATTGACTGTTAATAGCATTTTTCCTCTTAAATGTGTACTTATGTATCTTTTTAGTGATTTCTTTAAAATTGTTATACTGATCCTTCTGCCTTAAAATACGTAGAGAACCTTCTACAAAAATCCATGTTAAAAAAAAAAAAAATCAACAACCTAAATTACCAGAATTATTTGAAGGATATGAGAAGTAGGGTATATTCAAGTTTTACTATTTTTTTTAAATTGTTTTTTAATCTAGAGATGTCTAACCTTGATGAAACTCCCATCAAATCAAATTTGAGCCCAGAATAAATTTTAGTCAATCTCCACCTTTTATTCCCAAGCACAGTGCCATATGCTTGGCTTGCACTAGGTAGAGGAAGATACAGATTTGTTAAATATTTGCATAGCTCTCTTTTAATCATAGAAACCTTTCTAATTTAATGGGGTTTTGTCTTTGTAAAGAAATAACTATATTTTTTTTACTGGACAATATTCCTTTTTTATGATACTCTAATAAACAACCAGCATTTTTTTTATCTTGTGAGGAAACTTTCTAGTGTTAAAAACCAACAAAAGTAAGTCCAGTACATGATTTGCAGTGAGAAATTTCTTTTAAGGGATTTGTTTTAAATATTAAGATAGCTCAAAATACATACAGGTTTTGTACTTACTAGAATTTTTTCTTCATTCTACACCTCAAACAGACCAATCTTTACAGGTTCTCTCAAGCCCCCCCCCCCCCCCCCCCTTTTTTTTCCCTAAAGTGTATATAAAGTATATTCTGCTGAAGTCCTGTGAAACCTGGGGGGTTTCTCTGTGAGAAGTCCCCTGCAATGTCTGACATCCAAAAGAGCACAGTTGCCTGACTCAGAAAATGGCAGCCTGCCATAATTTTATAATTGAAGATGCTTTTCAACAAGAGTAGCACCTCTTAAGCCTTGTTATCTATAATACTAAGATGAAGGTTTCAGAGACCTGGAAAAAGGTTATTGAGTGCCCTTTGTCAGCTATGCATTTGCTTAGCTCTGGTCATAAGCAGAGGCTAAGAAGATCTTTATCTTGTCTGGTTTGTTCCAGGTATCACCTATTTTGTGATGGCAGAATCTTCTGGCAGCAAAAGAATTATTTTAAATACAAAACTGACTCTCTCATTCCTTTTCCTCTTTCCCTCAAAATTACACTAAACAAAGTCCAAAAGTCCTCCTTCCCCTCCCCTGAACAAATCTGCATACCTCTTAACAATTGCAATTCCCTTTTAAAATACCTAAAGTGGATTTGGATCTGGGATGTGACAGTTCTATTACTAAAATTAACTACTTTAGCTGGAGGACTGGTTAGGGCATTTTTATGTTTTGTTAAATGTTTTTAATGGATATTTAATTTGAAAAGTTGGCATAAGTAGTTGCACTTGTCCAAAACGGACTAAAAACTTTTTACTAGAAATTATGTAGTAGGTACTGTTGCACACAGGATTTCTTGTGAAAGTTCCCCACAAATTGTGCTTTTAGTTCTATCTTGGGTTGCCAATTATGCCAAGCAATTTTGATGTACCTCCGACCCATTATATTAAACACTAAATTTAGGGGGAGGCCACATTCTTGTCATGCTTATATGAGGGTGAGATAAAGCAACAAGAATCAATGTTGAATACATGTGATCACTGAATGCTAGATTGCTAATTTATATGAAGTCCTTCACATATAGAAATGAATCACTGTATACCATTCATTGCTTTTTTTAACTGGCAAACTGATAAATATTTCATGACCACAGGCAAGTAGAAAGCTCACTTTTTCCAGCCCACAAAACTCTGACTTCAAAACTAGTTCTGTTCTACATTAAATTTCACTGAAATTTAGGAAGAATGAAGAGATCTGTCTGAAACAGTCAATTTGCTGCTGAATGGGAAACAGCTATTTTGGAGTCAATGTGTCTGGTTTTGACTATAAATTCCCTTTTAATCCTTAGAAATGTTTTCCAAAGGAGTTTTCTTTAAAAATAGTACAACCCCACATGAAGTTTAACTTCATGAATCACCATCTTCCAGCTTGACAAAAAAGCTGATATTCAAAGACTGCACTAGTTGTGAATTAGGAGTCAAACATGAAATAAAATCTTCTTACGTTTTTGGTGAGAATTGACACTTTATCCTTGAGGCAAACAAATTCACTTCAACCTACGTGGCACATCACATCACATTCCTAACAAGTGCATTGGTGAGGCTATAAGATGAAATGCCACTTTCTGTTAAGTTAAAAGTAGGACACTTTTTTCCATTTCTGAAAATTCTATCACTTCATATAGTTGCTTTTGCAAATGAAAAATGGCAAGGGATGTGTACAGAAGTGGTCTATGAATTACAGAAAAGCAGCTTATGCTGAGTAGTGTGGCACAAGAAGATGCCAAGCATTTCATGAGGACAGAATGCAGCATAGTCATGCAGAGATTACAGAGCCCACAAAATTTAGTTATGCCAAGTCTCTCATTCTTAACTAGTGGGGAGGATGAAAAAAATATAATTATGGCTATATTTTTATTTTAGCAGGCTCAACAGATATGGTGACCAAGATACTTACAGTACCTGGACAGAAAATACAGAGAGAGAACATATGGGGGGTGTTTAGTTTTAACTTCATGTTTTTATTGGTATCCTGATCTAGATTACTACTGCAAGGTTTTGAGGGTGATATACAACTCTGCGTATGATATACCATATAGAATTGCCTAGATTTCTCTGTCACTGTATAGTAGTGTCCAAAATAGCCTCAATTTGCTTTTTTTAATAGTAGAATGAGTAAAGGGAAATAATCTTAACATACGTTCCCACAGCCTGACAGTTAGGCAATAAGCGAAGAGGAGTTTCTCATGTTACATCATTCTGAATCTGGAACAGGAGCCCAGATGAACCTTGGTCTCCTGCTGGCTTCACCAGTAACTTGCTCTTTCCTTCCCCAAGAAGAAAAGGAAGCTTTATAAAAATGTTTCAATCGATACTAACAGGTTTTGTTTATTAGATATTTTAATGAAATTCCAGGTTCTATGTTGGAATTGTGTTCTACATATGGCTAAAAGCAACTAAAAGGCTCACCCATAGAGGTAACAGAATGAATGCAGAGAATTTTGTTCTTTGTTCTATAGTTTGATAAATTGCCTCGTTATAACGTTTTTTTGTTGTTGTTGTTCTAATAGCTTTGAAACCATTTTATTTTCAAGAGTTTGAATCAGTGGAGAAAAACAAAAGTAAGACTTAAAAACAAGAAATAAGATGCAGTGAGGAATGTAATTCTAGCTCACAAAAGCTTTGATTTATAATAATGACTGGAGTTGTAATTAGCTTTTTTTGGAGTGTTTTTCAGTCCAGCTGCATTAGACAATACTCTGACTTGTAGTTAATACATACAGACATATCTACTTATTTTCCTTTGCATTGCAGCATGTGTACTTCCCTAATTGGCAGCTTGCCATTTATATGTGCAGGACAAGACTGTATTAGCAAGAGGGAGAGACTGAGGTTTCCAATGTCTGCAGTGCACAAGTATCTTTGGTTACATTAATGAAGGGAGATGAGATTTAAGTTTGAATTTAGTTATTTGGATCATAATGCACTTAGAGCCTCTATAAGGCTAGCTGTGAGTTACAAATCAAAGTCCAAGTTAGAATTCAGACTGCCCTTGCAAGACTTCATATTAGGACCACCTGTTAGTTTCAGTTAATGATGGTAGCTCTATGTAGATATCCAGCAAGAGTAGATACATTTAATAAAGCCACTTATTTTTCTCCTAATGCTGAAACTTAAATCAAACTGCTGACATACTTCTCCTCCTCCCCCCGCCCAAATGCAGAATAGAATTGTGAAGGCATTCTATTTTTTATGAAGTTAAACATCATAGGAGCAAGGCGATTGAATACAATGTTCTAGAAAATAAATACTCCTTACTCCAAGAACTAGAAAATTACCATTAGTATCCCACACTTTCTCACAAATCAGAGAACTGACGTAGTAACAAGGGTTCTATCAGACACTGTATTGCTGCCCTTTTAAATGGATGTATTGCTAATCTTCAGGATCATTTGGCACCAAGTTTGTGTGGTCTAGCTAGGCCAGCATGGTCTAACTTGGCAGTAAAGCATTTACAGACAGAATGAATTCTGTCTCCTTTGGAAACTCTTGCTACATCTTAAGTGAAAGCCATCATGTGTAGAACCAACTGTAGCTCTAGATCTTGTCTGAGAAGTCAAACATTTCCACTATAAAAAGTCAAAGTTGTGCAAAATGCTTATATGGAACCAACAAGATTTAACCAACTGCCTAAATTCTAGAAGGCAGGATTTTCTTTTGTTCTTTTTAAGCAAGGATCTTGCATGCTTTTCATGTCTTAAGGCCACAGAAATCTAAAATCTTTTAAAAGTGCTTTCAGGTAGACTTGGTTTAGGACTTCAGTTTCCTGAAGTCCCTTTTTTCAGTGTCCCTTTTTCTGTTTAGTGCATGACAAGTGCTTGTAGTAAGTCAGGTGTTAACGGATGATGGAAGAAGGTACCTAACATTTTCTATGATAATTACAGACAGAAAAGTATTGTGTATTTTGGAGACTCTGTGCCTGCCAACATAAGGAACTGAATGAATAGGGGTTGAATACTCAAAAGCAATGCTTTCTAGACAGAGTACTTGAATTAGACAAACAGACTCTGAAGACTTTTTGACCCAGGCTGTCTGCTATAGCTTGCGTAAATCTGTGCTGAATGAGTATTCAAGCAGAATTACTTGAAAACAGTTGATAGAAGTATTGCCAAATGAAACAAACAATTCTCTTAGTTCTGTAAAACCAAGGTGGTCATCAATGAACATAGTATTTTATCTTATCATGAATTAGGAAGTTCAGTAACTTCCCTGCTGTAATCATTGAATCCTTACAATCCACTGGTTTAAGAGCCTATATGATCTCCATAGGTTTAAATAAAATCTCCAATTGATACAGCTAACCTTCAACCCAGCTTTGCTGTGAACTTATCCAGTTCCTCCCACAAGGAACTTATTTGCTTCCATAAAGTAAACTGAAGCATATTTCTTCCTCCTTTGACCGTTCTGTTTCCAAATACAGTAGTCCTGATCCTCTAGATAGGTTCTGTCAACTGAAACACAGCAGGTAAACAAATTCTCCAGACAATGCAAAGTGATCTTTTAAGCATCATCAGTAGCCTCTTAAATACTTTTGATTTAGGTGTTGGTGTGAAAATTCTGATGTCATGCAATCTGCTTTGCTTTTCTTGCCCACTCTTATCTAACTTACATCAATCACCCTGTGAGCTGGCTGGTAATTATGGTGATACTAAGGAAAGGATACATTTCAACAGAGTTCAGAAAAAGTTGGGTAGTGTAATTTCATCTCATTTATAAGTCTCTACAGAATTCTCTTTGTCTCTTCTCATCAGCCAAATCTATAATGTCTTGTTACACAGCTCTGATTCTGGCTTCACAGTTTTGAGGATAAACTAGTCCCTCTTCCTGGTCCAGTTCCAGGGATTTCTGATGAGAAATCAAATCTTTTAGAATCTTAACTCCAAAAATAAAATGTGAGTTGAGATGCAGCAATCTGATATAAAAATGACATGATCACACACATTGTGTAAATTTTAAAGCATGTTTTCCCTGCTTCATTCCATTAAAAAGATGTTTCTCTCCCAAATCCCTGTATTTACTTACCCATCTTCTTGCCCTAATAGGCAAAATCCATTCACTTTCCCAGTGCTCAAAAAAAGGCATTTAATTTTACTAGGTGGCTTAAAGGACAGCTAGCAAATACTCAAATACCTACTTACATTTGAAGTTTCTATGATTCTCTTTCAGTCTGAAATAAGTTTTATTAACTTTTTATGAAAAGCCACTTACTGAATATTTGTTCTTACTAGCAATCCTTTAATAAATACAGAAAATACCTGTTAAGATCAGTCTTACAGGACAAAGGGTCAATCATCCTTATGAAGAAATAAATGTAAAAAGTGTTTGAATAAGATATGTTATTAACTGAAATTTGAATTTTTATTCAAGAGGATAAAGAGAAGTGAGACATTCTTTAAGCATCACTGAGACAGATAAGTGCTGGTCTGTTGAAGAAAATGCTTACTCACCGTTTGTTTTGAAGAGAGACTGTAGATTTTGTTAATCTCAGTGAAAGGTAGAGTTACCAGCTCTGGAAGGCAAAGATGCCCAGCTTTCATTTGCCTCATAGCAAACTTCTGTGTTTGTTTTTAAGCAATCTGGAAGTAAGTGGAGGATGAAAATAATGAGTATTCTCATCAAAAAAGTCTGTCAAGGTTGCTTTTCACTGCCATGTTTAGGAAATGTGTTCTTGATTTATCAAGATAGCTATTATGATAGGTAAGAATGGGAGTGGCACTATATGAGGGACACATTGTCTGCTTGTCATTCTTAGGGTAAGATAAAATGTGAGATTTTTCTGAGGCTATGAGAAATAAGTTTTCAGTACATGAAATGTTTTGACTTTTAACTAAAAGGTTGAGCTCTACAATGCCACCATCTTTTAAAGATTAAATCCACATGGCACTATATGGAATACAATATCCATTGTTCGTACTTCTTGAATGACTTGGAATCATGTGTTAACATGATGAAACCAGATGGGATGTTCAAACACTAAACTCCATTCAGTGCTAGCCAGATGTCTTTTCTGGAAGATGGGGGAGGGATCCTTCAAGTAACAATTTCAGAAAACATATTAACTATCAACTTTTGAGCAATTGATTCAAGTGATAAATATGCGCCATTAATTATTCAGTAATTGCTTTTCTGCTTTTAGATAAGCTTGATCTGATCTCATCTTACATCCATATCTGAAGCCAGGAACTACCATCTGATTAAAAATGGGTTTTGTTTTTTGTTTTTTTTCCCCCAATTTAAATGAGTAAGTAAAGGTAAATATTAACTTGTTAAGTATACTGGGAGATACAGGGTTTGCTTTTGTGGCTCAACTAGCATCTTACAAAGAAAAAAATGGAAAAAGAGGGCAGTAGATAACAAAGTAGGTAAGTCAAAAGTAAGCTGCAGAAGGTAGCACTAAATTAAAAAAAAAAAGTTTGACAAATGGTTAGCAGTCACTCAGAAGGGTTGTATCTCTAAGTTAGATTAACAAATGTTTCTATAACGAGCCAGCTACATGGGTAGCTATGTTTGCAGAAAATGTGCTGCTATCTTCTTGTGTCTTAAAAAACAAACCAAAAAACCCCTCTTCGGTTATGCTACCTTTGACCCTTACACAAATTCTGCTACAGTGGGCTTGCAGCAGTGTGGAGAGACTGTAAATATGTTTAGACAGCTGGTACAGTCTGAGGCCTTCTTAAGGAAATGGAAAACAATACAGAAGGTCTTCATTCAGAAATATTCTCATATAATGAAGAATGCCCAATATCTCTCAATGCAGAATGCCTTTTTCAGTGAATCTTATTGCTTGTCACAAAATAAAGTACTAGTTTTCAAACGGAACAATTGAGAAGTAGGTCTCCCTAACATTTCTCTTTCATGCTACGTTAACCTCACTTATTTTACATTTGTGCAGTAGAAGAAATGCCAGCCAAGTTAGGTTTCTAAATTTAAAAATACTGGATGACAAATCTTTGGCAAGGAGGGATGCACAGTTCTAGTCTTCATTATGTTTGCCATCTCCTGTTGTAGAGAGCTAAGGAAAAAAGGAGCAGGAAGCTCATTAAGATCTTGTAGCCAAAGGCCACAACCTCTTCTCCCATAAAAGTCTCAAATTTTCTTAACTGTCTGCTCTCCCTTTGCAAAGTCCAAAACACACAGTGAATCCTGAGGGCATCCAGTAGGAAATCATTGCTGTCTGGTCTGTGTAAATCCCAAAGAAAGGAAGAAAAGGACATAGGCACTGCATAGTGCGTTACCCAGCAGAGAGGTGCTGGAGGAGAACAGAGTAGAGAGCTAGGTCTTAATACAATAAAAAGTTTGTGAATTCACCCAAGTCTCTCTGGTGTTTTCAATGGCCTTGATGTTCTCATAACCTGTGTATGCAAGGCATCAGTCTCCTACCAGGAGTGTGTTGGAAACACATGATGGAATCCTAGTCCATTGGAGCCTGCTGGGATGAAGCTAAATGTGATCCCCTGTGCTAGCTGCTACAAAATGACCTGCATGCGTACAGGCGTGTTGGCCATGTCCCTTGGGGAACCAACTCACAGTTATGCAGTCAAGAAATATATCCATGAACTTGATACATATTCAGCATTAGTCCCTGTTTCCTTTGACCTATTTCTTTCTCAAAGTTCAGGAATTTTTGTTTTGTACAAATTTAAACCAGTCTTTCAGCAAAAAAGTCTTAATTCCTCTTTGAAAAGGACATGAACTTTAGCAACTTTTTAAGTAACTCAGGTTTCACTTCATTAATGTGACCAATAGATTCTATTTTTATTTTTTTTCCTATGGGAAAGATCTTAATTAAGTTACCCAAATTTGGCCACTAAGCCTGAAAAATTCAGCCACAATACTGGTACTGATAGAATAGTCTTGATGAATGGCTCTCAAAAAGGTTATGTAAACTTTATTCCCTGAATATATGTACAAAACTGGCAGAGGATATTGGTTAGAGGGATCTTTTTTCCTCTTTTGTTTTTGTGTGATGTGTTTTGTAGAATTGAAGCGTGGACTTAACCATAAAATAGTAAAACTTAATAAACAAATACAACAAAAAGATAAAGTACATGAGTCACCAATGAGGTGAGGAAGAAGGACGCTTGGATTTGGAAACGATGTCAGATGAATCCCACATATTTAAGTAACATTGTCCCATATTTTGACTTACTGAAATTTTATTAGACAGTGCTTGCTTTACTGTACTATTTTGTGTTTTGAGGAAATTTGCCTCTAATTTTTCAAGTAGGAAACTTATGAAAGAGAGACTAATCAGAATGTAAGCTGGTTATTTAAGTAAAATACAAAAAATCTCATCCTATCTAGAATAACTTTTCATATTTATGGCAACCTGTTCCAATTTTTACATCTTTACTTCTTACACCCTCTTTGCAGAGGAATATAGTGATTCAGGACACAGTGGTTTAAAGAAGCAGGTTGGATGGAGGTAGAAGAGATGGGTAAGAAGCAGCTCACCAGTGAATGGATTTCACAAGGGGAATCTGTCTTTAGTTTTAGAATTTAGTGAACTGATGCGCCGCAGCACACCTGAGCTCTGATCCTGATGGTATGCAGGAATGGGAAGGAAGGATTTCTTCTCTTCCATGTCTATGATACATTAGGAAGTTGTTTACTGGAACAAAATTGGTTTTTAAGTGTTATGCAAGACTGAAATATAGGTATTACAGAAGGAGACACCTGTTTGGGGGTTTTTTTAGGTATGGCTTTTTTAACTGACTTGAAACAGAACTTTAAAACCAAGCACAATTCAAAGATTGTTTGGTTTAACTTCCTTTCTTCAGGTAAAATGTGTAGTGCAAGCATGAAGAATGATTGTAAGTTTGAGGATGAGAGAAATGCATGTTCACAGAAAAAGCAGGTTCAGTAGACAATTTCCAGTATTTTAGATGCACTTATTGTGTGTGGAAGGGACTGGTTATTCATAAGGGTAAATGAATCAAGATACAAGAATAGTGTCCTACTTCTACCACGCTATTTTTTTCTGCAGATTTGATATGGTGTATAACAATTGTAAGAACTTGGTTTAGAATTTACAAGCAATAAGCTTTTATATGAGTCTTCTCTGAAAGACTTGATTTTGATGTTCCAAAACAACATTTGTTATCTATTTTTTCTTTACTTAAATTAGAAACTTGACTAATTTCAGTTTTATTCAATTTTATACTTGCAAATCATTGTAAAAATCAGTCGTTTACAAACATTACAAGAACTTAATCTCAGATTGTAGTCCTGAAAAAATTTATAGTAGCCACTGAAAGCAAGATAAATGAAACCACTTTTTCCAGGTAAAGGATTCTGAAGTTCTCTAAGTGTAAATACCCAAATGGCTGCTTCCACCGATATATAGCAACCTCAAAAGTGATGATCTTGATGAGATAGTAGGACAAAACAGTGTGAAAAATTACTTTTCTGTTTATTTCAAGTCCATCTCTTCAGTGCTATGCATTTCCTTCACAGAAACAATGTCTGTTTTCAGTCTACCAAAGTAGTTGAATTCTTAGCTGTGCAAAAAAATACCATTATGACAAGTACATTTGACCTTCAGTGAAATTAAGGAGTACCACCTGCACTAAATATGTCTTGGAAACAGTGTCAGGAGCAATGGGATACAGTCTGGCTTGAAATCAAATCCAGTTGCATAGCTTACTACAATAATAACATTTCAGGTTGCTTTAAAGTTTTGGCTTCTAATTGTACCCTACTCTTAAACAAGGAGTGTTGATGAGTTGTTAGCAGCTGCACTGAGAACAGGAGCATTCTTTGTGCTGAGATAAAGCTGCCCAGCTCTAGAAATAGTCTGTCATGCAATAAACAACTTTTCATTATTTTTTTTTCTTGATTCTCTTGTAGTCCAAATATTACAAATGAAATCAAAGAACGTAAGAGAACTGTTTCAGGGCACTTCCCAGGATATTTTGATCCCTTGCCCTGTGCCTACTCCTAGAATAAACTAGTATAGCAAGATCCATGTTTTGTTTTAATGAAAAAACTTTTCCAAAACTGAATCCCTTAAGACTAGATAATGAAGATGGTCTAAATTAATTTATATATGGATGTCATAGGGAAACAACAAAGTATTCTTTTAGAAAGATACAGTATACTGCAGGCTGCTTGTCATATCTGAGAGACAATCCAGTAAAATAAATGCTTTAGTCCAGATCCAAACACATCTTTGTCATGGAAGTTCCCTAAATGTAAGCCCTCATCAGACCTCTTTTTATGCAAGTCTCACCTTGAAGTAATACCATACCTAGAAGAAGTGTTACCCTGGGTTATTTTGGCTAGACAGTTCTGACTACTGAGGTTCTCCACAAAGAGTACCTGCTGCTATTCACCTCTTAAACCTATACTTTTCCTCTTTTCTTTTCCTTCAGCTTAATGAAAATTTTGCAGTATAGTTCAGTGAGGAAGGAATGTGGGGGAAGTCAGTTAGTTATTTAAAGCTTTTAAATATCTAAATCATAATTTCAAAAATTTTTTAGGCACATGTAGCTGGCACAGATTGCAAATTGTAGGAAACATGTACTGGCCAGTCTCGTATTTCCAGTAACCTTTATACTGCTGTTGTACAGAGTGCATTTTAGTACATGGTATCATGCGGTGGAAAACTTATGGATCTTAAATGCCAGGTCCGTATCTGAAGCAGGCATCAGTCCTGCAACATAATATGAATGGGGAGAACAGGTTCCTTGCCCACAGTGTGACAAAACGCCCATGGTAGGCTTTTCAGAAACAACATGAAATCTGTAATGGTCTCGAAGATGATGGTACCTAGCTTATACTTCTTCCCCAGCAAGTGAAATTGCAACCCCTCAAAAATCTTAGCAACTGTCTATTGAATATAAGGCATAGATGAATAAACATTACATATGCATGTGCTGTCTTATATATTATCTGCATCCCTGACAACTGTAGAATTTATAGCATCTCATATTTAATATACATTTTACTACACTCGTTTTTGTAAATCAAAATTTAAATTATACAGACCTTATGTAGTTTAGCTTTTTTTATTATTAGTCTGTAAAACTGTTGTGTTTTTCTTTAAAATTCACATCAGTCCCAATATAATTAATAACTATACAAGAAATCAATTTATGTCTGGGGGAAATCAGCTGAAGTGCCTTGGCTGTTTTGTAGCAATGGGTTCTGTTTTTAACTCCCATTTCCATAGCAAAAAGAATTAATTTGAGAGATCAGTAGCATTGTTGGCATACGTTGCATACTCTTCCTGTAATTCATACTGCTGGGGAGTATGTGACATGAGTTTAAACTTAATCTTGTATCTTGTTATATAGAATTTTGCAAATGGAATATCCTTACAAAGAAGCTTTTTATTAATTTAACGTAGTAATAATTAAAAAGGGAAAAATGCGTAAAACAAATCATTGTGTGTACTTAGGATAAAAAAAGGTGCTAAGCCTTGATATTGGTTGTGTATAATGGATGATGTTGTGCAAAATGCTGTGTGCACTTTGCAGTGTGTGAAACCTGCACAAACTTTCCAATAATGTTAAAGCACTTGCAAAAATGTTGCACCTGGAGCAGGGAGGAGTGAAGGGGGCAAAGGTCAGCATTAGGCATTAAGACACTGACTAAACAGACTTTACACTCGGTGAAAAGTCCAGACAACCCCTGCAGTGTCATCTTACAACTCTGGTTTTCTTCTTTTCAGGACATAGTAATCCATAAATACACTCAAGTCACCAGCAGCTAAGCTCTTCCCCCCCTTTCCAACTCTCCTTTCATTTTTAATTCTTACATAAAGATCTGAAATTTTAACCCTTTCTATGTCTTTTACTCAACCTTGGGAACTGCTTTTATTCACTGTTGTCATTTGTTAGACTTCTCATATTTTTAAATCCTCTTTTTTGCAAATTATACTCTTAGAAAAGTGGTTTTGAATCAACTAAAAATAATGCTTGAAATCAGTAGCACAAATTCAGTGTATGGATAAGACATTCTGGGAAATTATCAGATTTTTATTTCTAAAACAAGTCCATTATCAAACTCTGTAAACAAATCCATCCTTTTTTCTGAAGCTTCTTAACCAGAGACTTTATGTAAAATATTTCATGGGATGTAGTATAAAATTTGTTTTTACAGCGTCTGAGCTTATTTTTCTGGATAGAGGAAATCAGTTGCAACTGGCATGCTGCAAGAAAATAATCATCTTGCTTGCTATTGTTATGGGTTTTAATAAAAAAAACCCAAACAACAAAACCCTCACAGTTTCTCTAAACTGGAAAAAAAAGTAGAGGTAAAACACAAAGAGGTGTTTGTACTTTTATCATATGATTAAGTCTTTCAGTTTTGCATCTATTACACTTAGAAGCTGAAATCATGAGACCAAACTGATTTTAATCATTTTATCTGATCCCATTAGCCACATCCTATGGCTTAAGAGTCTGGATAGACTCCTAATATAATCTGGAGCCTTGACAGTAAAAATAGGTTGGTGAAATACAGCCCATCAATTGCACGTAACCGTGCACATTTTGCTGACTTCCTCTCCTCGTTCTGAGCACTGCACAAGGCCGTACTTCCATGCAGGATATTTCCCTGTTGCCCGCTTCACGATACCCCAACCCTTCTGCAAACCCGCTGGGATGACCAGCAGATCTGCCACATTGACTTTTTCTTAATTTTTACAACTCCTGAACAGCGCTGACACAAGATAGCTGAAAGTCTGAGTATTTCTCTCATACTGTGCATGAATATTGATTAATAGAAACATTCAGCAGAAAATTATTTTTTCCTTTTGCACAGAGATCCCTCATACTTGCTCACGGAGGGAAAACAAAGTTTTCAGTTCCATGTGCACAACACCATCATTTCAGTTAGTCACAAAATGGCGGCCTGAAAACATCTTCTATGAAATCTCATGATTACTTCAGGCCTACTGATCTCTGTTCCTGTGCAGTGATTGTTAGAGTTGCTACCCAAGGGTTTCTAACTCAGTCCGTTCAATGGTGGGAATCAAAGAATCATCAATAGAAACAGAAAGGTGAAACTGGCACCACAATTTAATGACTGCCAGCGAAGGTATTTACTTCTCGTGGCAAAGGGTTCTGTAGAAATTGAAGACCTATTTCAGCAGGATGCTTTAAGCATGTGCCAAACTTTGAGCACGGTGGTGGTTTGCTAGATTGCCTTTGGGATTTAGAAGTAAGAATGTGCTCAATGCCATTACAAGATCAGATCCTTGGTGCACAAATACTGGAGGTAGTAAATGTCTAGGGCTCAGGTTTGATACCCCTGGTCACATGGTGAAGCATTTTAGCCTGCAGTTAGTCTCACTAGTACCACGGGACAGTCTGTTAAATAAGCTATTACTCTACAGGAGTCAGCATTTTAGTGTTAGGGCTTGCATGACAGGACTTCATGTTGAATATAGAGAGAGCATCGTTACAGACGGAGTAGTGTCTTCCATTTATCCTATATTCTGAGCTTTTGTTGCATGTTAGCAAAAAAATAAAAAGTGAATATTCAAGTACCTGAAAAACTTAAGAAAATTCAGCTAGAACTGAGTTACGTGAACCTCTTGAGAAACAGGCTTTGTATCTTGTCTAGTTATAGAAATACCACACCAAAAATGATCTGATTTAATAGTAACAACAAACACCTATTGTTCTGTCTAGAATTTTATGTTCTTTTCAAGCATGTGAGGTGTCTCCAGTACTCTTTGCTGTGGTATCTCAATGCTGACCTTGCAATAATAATCATAAATTCAAAACTTGAATTCTACTAATATGATGTAGATGAGAAGTCAGGCAGTTAAATGATTTGCCCAAGGCTACAAAGCATCTTCCTGGAGAGCTGAAACTAGACCTTTTACCACATCTGCCTGGCCAGTTCCAAAGTCTGTGCTTTGTTTTATGTTCTCAGGCATGTTTCTTCACGCACATGTTACTTGGACTGCATGCAAAGGCCATGCTGCCCACTGCATTTTCTCCCAGTTTGTTTTTCACCTACATTTAAAAAGTGACTGGAGTTTTAATGAAAACCTGATTTAACTGAAGAAAAGGCTATCTTGTTGAAACCATTTTCATAATTATTTTTCAAAAATTATTTTCCAGAGCTGTTTGGTTGTTTCTTGATTCAAGCTTATAGTGATAATCTGAAACCATCAACCACTCAAGCGTAATGTTAAACTAAACTGTGAATAGTACAGGGAATTTGTACAAAATAGTACAGGAATAATAAATCTGTTGCTAATTTTTTTTCCTTGTGTAAGAAACGAAACAAAACAAAAACAAAAAAAAAACAAAACAAAAACAAAAAAAAAACAAACAAAAAACCAAAACAAAACCAACCAAACTTACTATTTATTGCTTTCAATTCATCTTCCCCCCTGCCCCCTTCTTCTAAAGGATTCATTTTACCCACTTACCTTATCCATGGGCAATGTAAACATATGGGTAGGACCTTGTGCATCTTTTACATTCTCTATTTGCAAAATCTTGATAAATATTGTTATATTACTCCACAGATATCTCACTAAATCCAAATAGACTGTAATGATGTCATCTGTGTGCGTATTTCTGTAGATAATGTTTGTGTGTAATATATACAGTATTTACAATCTGTACTTTGCATGTAGATCACAGACACAAGTGAGACTGTGACCACCAACCCACATAGCGTAGGTGGGGTATGTGTGTGTAAAATCTATGTAGGCAAGTTAATAGGAATTGAAGATTACAGATGTTTTAAGGGTGAGCATTTTGGACAGTGGAAAATTATAATTTTTTAGCATTTTTAATTTGAGAAGTACTATATTCTTCACATTTTCTGACTATTAGACAAGGCAAAGCAGTTTATGCTTTAATTCACAGACACCTTTATTTTTTGTTCACTCTTTTCCTGAGGGTTTTTATTTTTTTAAAGTATTTGGCAATTAAATGATGCTGAGTACCTGTTTGTCTGGTGTGTGATAGACATATGTATTCCTTATTGCATGCATTTGTAAGAGAGGAACTTGCAATGATTTTTGCCTGAACGTAAAAAGATTTGCTGCTGTACAAATAATATAAATTAAATATTCTTAATTATTTTAGCTCATGCTAGAAAAGATTCAGGACAAAGGGGAGATTGATGCAGTGTGCCTTACAATGGCCCTACTGATTTCTCTACTGGCCCTTCCTTTGCACATGGTCAATTAGAATTGAAAATCCTGTGCTGATTTCATTCGCTGGAATTTTTAAGCAGGTCAGGAAGAAAGATGTTATTGAAAGGAAAAGTCTCATCTAAATAAGAAAAGAACACGTGGCCATCTGGTCTAACTGTACCATGCCGAAAGTCCTTTTGGCTCAGCTGTAGTTTGAGCTTTGCAACAGTTTGCCAAAATATCAAACAGAAATCTGTTTACGTTAAAACACTCTGTGCTTTTTAATCTATAAAAATGCAATGCGCAGTTCTCTTCCTATCTGTAATGCATGAGCTCATTTGACCCCATTACCTTATTGAGACTGCCTATGTTTCTGGTAGGCACTCAAGTTACTTCTGCTGTGTAAAGGTGTAAGTGAAACAACCAATCTTTTGAAAGTTTTGGAAGTAATCCTGAAGACTTCATTCTTATGACTAAAACTTGCAATTCTGCTTGAAGTAGGAAAGGCTCAGACAAGCAGATGCAATAGAAGCAGTATGGGGGGAAGAGGGGAGAGGAGAGTTTAAAAAAGGAAATTAGAACTTGAAGTTTGTGTAAGTAGCACCATGGAGTTTGCACAACCAATTGGAGGCCATGGACTAAGAGATGAGCTGTAACAGACATCAAATTTTTAAGGAATGGAGTCATAAATATGCATAAGCTTCTGTGATTGCTTTGTTTCTACATTAACTATTTAAAAGTTTAAAGAAGTCAGCAAAAAAACACAGGTCAGAATTTTTCACTTTTAGGTAAATAAGCTCTTTGCTAAAACACATAGCTCCAAATCTCAGGTGCCTGGACAACAGCAGCTGAATGATAATGCCTTATTTGCAAAAACACTGGGCATTTGTATCTCCTGCCTACTTTAGTAAAAGCTGCTGAACACCCAGTGTTCACAAAAACCAAGAGAACTTACTGGGAGAAGGGGAGAGTGTTGAACTAAACATGGAGGCAAGAGCCCTGTATTCATATGCTCAGGTTTAATGCTTAACTCTTAACGTGATTATTCATTACTGTTGCATTGACAAACAATATATAAACGGCTAGTTAAGATATCCCTTCTAATGCAAGCTACCGTGTAAATCACTTCTGAAGCCTAGAGGAATTGATTTCTGTAGGATTTCAGTCTTCAGGAAATGGATAAAAATATGATTGCTTATTGTCATTACCTTAAGAAAATAAGCACTTCCAAACGTAGCTGCAGGCATTACTTTGAAATACATTTGTGAAACATAAATGACAAATTTTATTTTTTGCAGCACAATATGCCAGGAAAAGTGGAAAGGAAATTAGCACATTAATACTAGTGAACTTGTGTATATACATGTAATTTACAAGTATATACTTCTCATATAAAACTCTTGTGTTGAGTTTGCTTATACATTTCATATAAGGTATATAAAATATTCCTTCAGAAAAGTGTTAAATATCTTGTTTAAAAAAAAAAAATACAGGAATACAAATTTGACCACAGTGCTCAATTCATTCTCTTCATTTCTCTGAAATCTACTTTCTAGAATCTTTACCTTGCCTGTGGATATTGTTGCCACTACATGCTATCTTTTCTTTGTATGTGTCTGCTGCTATTTGGAAAGGAAGGGTTTTTTTTTTAAGACTGTATTTGTGGGATACCTATGCTGGGTTCCTTTTTTAATAGTGTTTATTAGCAATATTAAAGAAAAAAGCTAAAAAAAAGCCTATCTTTCTATCATGATGCCTGTTAGTGTGACTAAAATACAGTTTAAGCCTTTTCAGGGAGTAAATTAAAAGCAGTGTATGTGTGTGTATGTGCATGTGTGTTTAAAAACTTATTTTAAGTCTTTTTCACCCAAAGTCCATATTGAAAAGCAAAAATTAATCATGTGTATCATACCATACCAGAAGACAATGCAATTCCAAAGAACTTTTAGAAAACAGGTCCACACGGCATACATTTAAAATTTAAATAGAATAAATGCTTTGAATGTCCCTTTTCCCAGTATGTGTCTGCTGACCCCACCCATAGCCACACCAAATGGAGAGCAACTATTTTGCGGAGTACTGCACTCCCAAGACCAACTTTGTGGCATGATGACACTGGGCCAGTCGATGTTCCTCTGGGCTGTGGCAACAGGAAGGCTGGGGGCTGCAAGACCAGCTAACTAGTCCCCTGCCATGCTCCCCTCCTTTGGTTTGAAGACAACCTACTTGTAAAGCATTTTGCTACTGCCTTGTTTAAAACTGCCACAAAACTGCCTAGGAGATCTTGCTAATCTCTCTAAACCCAAATATGTTCAAGTATTTCAGCTAAACTGCCTTTCAGATGTAGGTCTCTGTACACTAGCTGTTTGCCTTTATGTAGTATATTGTATACATATACAAAATCTTTCCATAGTATTTGAGAGCTACACAGCAATTATGTAAGTGACGCATGAACTTAACATAAAATACTGCATTGACTGTAAAGCTAGAGTAGAAACCACTGTAAAATGAAAAACAGTAGATGCCCTTAGTTACACTGTGTTGGAAAGCGTGTGCACATATGCATGTGTTTTGTGCAATAACGTGCATATATGTTCACAAAGTTCCTTATTTCATATTTTTTGCGAATCACAATGAAGTTGAAACTGAGCCTGGCAGACGTAAGGAGGAAAGGCTTGTGTTTGTCTTTAATCTTTCTGCAGCACGGTTCAGACTTCTGTCTGATTTGCACATAGCAGAGCAAGGGGCTTGCCATGCATTGCGTGCAGGCTCCTTGATTGTGGAGGGGGGGAAAAAAAAAAATCTGGCTGGAATCCAGACAGGCGAGCGCAGTGCTCTGTTGATCATTGTGTCTAGCCTTCAGGTGTCTCAGCTCACAGTGGGCGGCGGTTGGGGGAGGGGGAGATAACAGGAGAGCAGACAAAGAATAAAATGGTGTATTTAAAAAAAATATGTAAAAAATTCATGTCAAATCCTTTTTTAAAAAATGCTTCTTTTAACGTTCCTTTCCCCACAGAGGGAGCAAGCAAACATCTGCCCAGGAAGATTTATTTAAGCCATAATTAGTAGCGTCTGGAGTCTTTCAACAATTTCTCCTTATTGCCCTTAATTTTTTTTTTTTTTTAAAAGAAGTCTGCTCATCTTTCACTTAGAAACTGTTTTCACTTCATGCTTTATTAGAGATCCAGCCTAGCCAGGACCGAGTCAGATTTCTATTGTCTTTGGTTTTTCCCTTCTGATCGTAGTTTTCAGGATCTAACTTTTGGTAGGGGAGGGGGGAGGGGGTGTGGGAAGGAGTATGCAGGCGAAGGGGGGGGAGGATCTTATTAAAGGTCTTATGAACGTGTGGGGAAAAAAAGAGAGCAAAACTACAAATCAGTGCTTCTTATTATACAGTTATCCATTTGGGTTCAATTTCTTTTCCGGAAAAGAAGAAGAAAAAAAAAACTCTCCTTTGTCTGTTGCTTCTGTTTGAGAACTCCCATAAATCTTGCCCAGAAAGCAACTTGGGCTTTAGCAGATCTGGCCAGCAAAGCTCTGGGAAGCAATTGTAATGTCTCTTGCTATGGATATTCTTTCTGCCCCCTTCATCCCCGCTGCCCCCTCCACCCTGACCTTCTGACGTTGTGCTGTAAAAAGCCCCACACCCTTTCCCACCCCACCAGGATTCTGAGTGAATGCAAGCCGTGATCTAGAGGTAAAGTTGCTTATCAAAAAGCCTCTCCTCGTGCTGAGCGAATCCAGATATTACACTAGTTGTGTTTTTTCAGTCCAGCCATAACCCTTTTCTAACACTCCCCTGTTGGTTCGCTTCTCCCCCTCCCCCCGTGGAAGGGGTGGGATGGGAACCTTGCTCGACTTCATTGTTCCAAATGTAAGAGCTATTTGCCCCAAAGTGTCTTTGCTGTCTTTCATAGCTAATTATAATAACTGTCAGATGTCTGGAAAGTCTGGGCTGCCCTTGTTGGTGGAGTTAAAGTTTGCCTTTATTTTTCCCCCTTGGGGACAGATCAGGCCTGATTAGACACAGTACAAATAAAAGTGAACAACGTACGTGCGGAGGGCTTTTTGTCTTTGTTTTTCTTTATGAACAAAGCAGCATGCTGGCTATGTCAGGAAGCAGTGTGGCATGCAGCGTGCATGCAAGCACTGCCCTGGAGGATAACTCTTTTTTTTTTTCTTTTTTTTTTCCTTTTACTGAAGCATGCAAGAAATATTTCTGAATTTGAATAACACTTTAGATACTTGTTCATCTCATAAGAAAAAGTAACCATTGATCTAGCGCACATAGCATTTTGACAATTTTAAGAGATTGGCTTTTCTGGGTGAAAATAAAAATAAATAGACCCAGTACTCACAGTTTTGTTGTGCTGTGCAGGTCGTTGTCTCCTTCTGCGGAGACAAGGAGGGTCAGAGGATGTCAAGGGTGCAGAATCCCAGTTTAATTCAGGAGAAACGTACAAATGTGCTTCCTGAAGTCGCCTGCAAGTCAGCCACTTGTGCTCAGACATCCCATTGCTGCTCTGCACGCTATACTATCTGCAGTTCTGAATTGAACTAAATACTGCCCATGTGAAAGACAGGGGAAACACAGTCATGTGGGACACACAAATCCACTCTATTGGCTCCGAAGGCACAACTTCAGCATTCTTGCATTTCCACCATTGGTTAACAGTTCAAGCTGAAACAGTCTAGGTCCTCCTAGTGAGTCCGTTTTCCCTTTATGTGTTGAAGAATGACTGTAGGATTTTACAGTGACAGGATTAGTTAGGAAAGGGACTGAAGTCATCCCTTTGACTGAAGCTGGTGGGTGGGGTTTGGAAGCTGTGCTTTTCTCCTGTTGACGTTTTTCCTTCTTCTGCCCGAGTTCTGTGTGTCAGGAAATGCTTGCAGTTAACTTGGGCAGCACGGAGAAACTAAGTGACTTTCTTCAGGTTCAGGGATAGGGACTTGACTTTTAGAGTAACACACTGTTACAGATCGTACAATGATTTTTACAGAATAACTCTATTCTGTCTGGCTAAAGTGGGGTTATTTTCTCTTTTCTAAATTTTTTTTTTTTTAAGCCCAGAAAGGGCTATATCAGGATCATATAACTTGAGCTTTTGCACCATATAAGCCAGGCAAATGAATCCCGCAGTTCCAAAGCCTAGACTAATAATTTGAGTGATAACAGAAAATAGATTTTACAGAACTACTGGATCTCTGGGGAATATTATGATGTGGTCATAATAATATTTTGAAAGAAGCAATGAATTCCATATAATTGCTGATATTTGGTCATTTTGAGACTAATGAAACTATAAAGATTAAATAGGAGGGAAGAAGATTGACTATTCCTTGGTTTGGTGTTCTGTCATTTGCCTGATTTAGTTACGCCAGCGTAAGCAGTAATTTGAAATGGTACTCAGTCATGTGTGACATACTTCTCCAATTAACCCTTATTAAAAAGACCTTTCCCAAATCCCACATGCGTGTTTTCCTAGAACCACAGAAAGTAGAGGGATGACAGATTTGTCAGGGTTTGTGTCCATCCTCCTCTCTGGGCAGGTTTATTTCCTTTTCTATGTTTCCAGGGCTTTGTCTAGTGTAGCATTAAATACCCTGAATGTGTGGCTCCTGTTGGTGGACTGGTTGAATTTAGGGCCTAATTTAGCAGTTGAAGGGCTTAACTATACTTGGAAATTTACTAGAATAATTATTCTGGAATAGTAAATTCATTATATAGTTGTGGTGTACACAATGCCAAGCACAGACAGACTGCAATGCTGGCATTTGTACTAGGTACAAGCTCCTATACAGCAGCTTATGCCTGGCTCTGGGTGTCAGGACATCTTTTTGTTTCTACTAGTCAAGCTTGTTCAGACCACCTTAAAACAATGCTTCTTCCTCTTTAGAGTTCACCCTCTTAAGGTATTTATAGACTTTTATCATCACCTCACTGACCACCCTTGTCATCACTTAGCAGAACACCATAATCCAGGTGTAGCTGTGTAAGATATGGGAATGTTCCTCCGTAGCCTGTGACCTGCTATCGCTGCAACAAATCAACATGTGTTTGCTCAACATGTGAGCAGGAAAAATATATATCTTAAAAATATACTTACACACCTGACAAACAGGATTTCAAAGAAGATGAATACACTACATGTTATACTCTGAGTTAAGAAGAAGGCCTTGTAAGGCCTTCTTTGCTTGTAAGTGCTAAGAAGATACAGAGGGCTTACTTTTCTTTAGCAAGTTCACTTAAAAATAATGTTTAGTAATAATATATAAAAGGTGGGGTTTGGTTTTGTTGTTGTTTGGTTTTTTTAATCTTCATGAAGAAAGGTAATTGGCTGGTTTGGATAAAATAATGCTACAGCAGTAGCATCAAAACTTTCTCTCCTCCCTCCAAAAATGTTTTCAGCTCCACTGGGCTTTCCACATCTGGACTCCAGAACACTGAGGGGAAAGAACTGAAAACCCTGGGAGACATTTTCTTTTTTTCACAGCGCTGGTGGTCTTCATAATTTTGGTTAGATTTTTTGTTGTTGTTTAATTCAATTAAAGTGGGAAGAAATACTAATAAAAGAAACCTTACTCCAGAGAGCAGTAAACTCTTTGGTTTTAAGACCAGTACATGGTCTTGTCTTAAATACATCTTTTTTATGAATGTCAGTTTCTGATTTTAAAATGCTGAACAGCTATTTAAAGAGAGGGAATAAACATCTGAATTAATTTAGTAATGTTTAGCTCTTTCCTCAAATGAATCATGAGTGAATTTCAGGAAAATTTAGGGAATCTGGAGTAATGATTATTTACCTGCACTTCTTGAGCCATGAATCAAAGACTTAGGTGATACAAGCAGACATTTTTGTGACTCTTACAGTATTTCAGAGACCAAATTAATACTTGGCATCATTGCTGTCTGCAGAGAGAGAAGTAAGTGCATCTTTATAAGTATTCATGTATTTCAACGGACATCTTATTTTCCATATCATCGCCATTGAAAAGAAATCAAAATGAAGACAGGCTATATCACGTTCCCTTTCCTTGAGTAATAAACTGCTGTTTTCTCCATTATTGGTTACTAGAGAAGAATTCATGACTGTAAGAGACAATGAGAGCATCATAAAATTACCACCGTGTGGAAAATAACATTACTTTGCAAATGCCATCATTGTGATGACGCTTAAGACGTGAGACAAGACGATGCTGTACAGACAGGGCTGTCAGAGTCTGAAGACCGTACTGTTTCTGCTGTGTGGTCCTCTATGACTCCATCCATTGACAGAATAGACTTCTATTTCTGGTTTTGGGTTAGGGTTTTTTGAGTTTGGGGCTTTTTTTCCATGATCTAGCAAAGATTGGTAAAGACACTTAACTTCTGCCTAATAGAGGTCCTGTTCCTAAGAATTTTTCACTGTCCCCTGGCCAGGAACTCTAGGAACTAAGAGATGACTGAAGTAAGTTAGAAATGATAGTCACTAAAACAGCTCTTTTTCATTCTTTGGAATTATTGGTGAGCGTTTGGTGTGAGGGGGGAAAAAGTAGGATGGCCTTGATCCTCTTGTATGGGATGCATTCCCAAACAAGTTTACAAAACAGTTAGTGATTTTTTTTTTTTTTTTTTTCCTTGTGTAAATCAAAGCTCAATGACTGTTTAGGGGGTGGAGGAGATTTGCCCCTTGGCTTCTTTTTAGCAGTGTGCTACATTTAGAAAGGCAAAAGTCACATAAATTTTCTTTCAAAACCAGTTAGAATAAAGGCACTTACGCCATTTGTGTGTTGATGTGTTGCATTATATAAATGGATACTTCTGAAAACATCTTAACTGTTTCCTTAGAAAATCAAATGCAATTCTCGTGGGTGTATGATGTAGATTTTATGTTGCCCAGAACTTTTAAGGCTTTCCATTTTTCTTTCTATGGAAAATAATTGAGCTTTACTGTCTAGACTCTGAATTTGCTTGCAACTTTGCCAGAGAATTCTTGCTGTTCTTATACACCTTTGCTTTTTATAATTCAGCAGTAGGTGGTATCTGCTAAAGTTTAAATCTTATATTAGTCACTGCTGGTAAAATCCCTCAATGTTGGTAATGCATAAGAAAAGAAGAAATCAGTCAAAAAAACCTAGGAGATACTGGAGAAGTTGAAAAAAAGGCAGGGAAGAAGCAAAGTCATTGAAAATCTTCGAGAGCAAGCAAATGGACATAGGGCACCCAAAAGCCATTTCACGGAGTGGAATTACCAGGGCCTGGAAACATGCACATCACTTGCAGTGTGTCCATATATTCTGGAAATGGTTTTATACTCTAGTTAAGAACAGCCCTAAGCTAACACGAGTAGTTTTTCAAATTCATCTGGTACAGGAGGGCTGTGAAGGAAGGTTTCTTCTCATCTCCTGTAGCAGGAGGAGTAAATCTAGCTGAAATGCTGTCTGAGCGAGTCATCTGTGCTGTACATTAACCAGCTGACCAGGCTGCAGTATCTACCATTTACATAAAGAAAAATCACCAGCAAAGCTGTTAATACCTGATAAGGGGGGGTGGTGGTGGGGGTGGTGTATGTTTTGTTTGTGTTTCTTTTCTAGCCAAGTCTTTTCCCATTTCTCTGTCTCCTCTAACATTTTTGTAGATAAAATGAATGAACCCACATGAGATACTGGGAAGATTTTCAGCAGGCAGAGAGGAAGCTGGTATCCCATTACCAGTGAAAGTCAGAACTTATTCCTGTTTTCTCTGCAGGCCTTCTTTCTGCTTAGGGTCAAGTTTTGGTGGATAGCTTAGATAACCTGGCTGCAATTTAACCGCTACAAAAACCATCTCAGATTCAGTAAGTTCTTGAACTATATGTACTGAAATTCATGCATATTTTGAGCTATTAGTTGTTTCATATTTATTAATCTGATTTTGGTTACAGGACTGTTGGTGAGGAATTCAGATCTTATCAACATCTCATTCAGGTTAAATCATAACATTAGGAAAAAATACAGGATTTTCATCTAATCCATTCTAAAATTTTTACAAGTTTATACAAGTGAAAACTAATATAATCCATTAACAGCCATATTTGTAGGAGAAAATTTCTAGGTAAAAGAGAACATTATGTAAACAGTGGGTTGGTGACTGCAATAATGTTCAGATAAATAGAGTGATAGAAATGTTTTAGAGCTTGGCCATATTTAGAATGCCATAGAATTGTCATGTCCAGAAAGATTTGATAAACAAAGCTAGAACTAACCATGCTTTTAAGCTGATATACCTCAAGTTTAAAATATATAAAATCCCTTGTAACCATTAAGGTACCATTGAAATGAAAGATGCTTGAACAATTTTTGTAGCACATCTGCACATTCCAGAAAGTCTGGTGATTTCTTTTAAATGATGCTTTCTTTTTCCTGGGCTATTTCTTCATTTTTTGTTGAATCCTCCCATTTTTATCCCTTTTCTTTGGTCACTTGTTCCCATAAGTGCTTTCAGTATAAAGAAATTGTTTTGCCTAAAATACACAGGCCTGAAACTTGACTCGTCCCATTTTTACCAAAAAAAAAATGAAGGACTTTGTAGGGGCAGTCTGACTTGGTGACCATAACAGCTCTTTTTCCCTCAGACTACTATTACAAAGTTAGGTAGCTTTTTCTGGTTTCAGGTAAATTCTTTCATCCCCAATTACCCTATAATAATATATAAATATATATACCTTATAAATTATCTATTAAACTGTCATTTCCTTATAGAAGTCTGCAACTGGCACTTTATATTCTAATTTCCTTCTGCTGTAAGATATTCTATTAGTTTCAAAATCTGAAACTTATCAAAATTTTGTGCAATCCAGTATTTAGTGAAGAATGGTAGTATTTAGTAGTTCACGTTTCAAATGTAGAAGTCTTTTGATTGAAAAGTTATATGTGGTCTAATTTTGAATTTTTTTTTAATGAATAGTCATTCCCTGAGATAAATAATCTCTCTTTTCACAGAGGAAATAGATGAATGTTTAAGTATTTCACACTATATGTAACAAAATTAAATAGAGCATTCTCTCCGCTGTCTCACCCCTACAGCACTGTCTGCAACAGAAGTGCAGTATTATTGGTGAGATTAAAGCATCACAAGGAAACAAGTCATGAGCAGTTGCAACTTCTTTTTCAGTAAAAATATACTAAAGTTAAAATATATTACAACTTTTTTTCAAAGTAATGTATTGTTTGGGGACCAATATAATAAATCTTGGAGATGATGTTTCTTTTTCAATAATTTTGATCTAAAGAGATGTCCCATTTTTTGACTCATTATTCTTGTCCGATATCTCAATCTTTCAGGCATTAAGATAGTAGGTAGTTTGCCCTGTTTCTGTTTCAATTTTGGGTGGTCCTAAACCAAGATAGTTTCAAAAAGGATTTTTTTTTTTTTAAACCATCTGCTCTCCACATTTTACTCCTTAATGAAATAATTTATTTTGTTCTTTTCTTAAGGGAAGTTAATGCTGCATAAAAGTAATACTAATGCCATAGTTTTCCTTGCAAGAAGCCAGACCTGTTACTTTAAGGATGTGCATTTTTCCTCTCGTAGCTTATGAAAATTTAAATTAAAAGGATTTAATAATTTAAGCAGCATAGCTTAGTACTGAATGTTGAAGAACAGAGGAGTTTGATATTGCTAGCAAAACACTAGATGTTTCAGAGAATATAGTTCAATACTGCCTTCAGGCACTGATCCTTGCTAGGTGCATGCAGGGTAGAGATGCTTTCATAAATAGATTATTATATAGTTGAATAGAACTGCTACTCTAGTAATGACATTTTATCTTTAATTATATATTGTATTATATATTCTATATTGATTAATTAATTTCTTATACACTAAAGACCAAAGAATTGCTTTACCAAGAGGGTTTTATCTTGGTTAAAGAACAAGGTGTAGGCAGAGGGGAGGAAAGTGGAGGGGCGGAGGGGGGAAGTAAATGCAAACTGCACTTGTTCAAATAATTGCAGTCACCAAAGTATGTTCACATATTTGACTCTTGTAGGGGCATAAAATCCTACCCTGAGCCCTCCTGAATGTCCTCCTACTTTAAGTAATCTCTCTTGTGGGGGTTTTGGGGGGTTTGTTGGTTTTGTTGGTTTTTTATAGAGCCATCATGATGGCATCTAAATATCCTATTACTGTGTCCCTCGTGCTGTTTCTTTTGTTCCTTCCCACTGTTTAATTATGGACCTCATTTGTGGCATATCACAGTCTAAACTGGAGGTTTCTTGCTTGAGGGACCTTGACTGAGATCCTGACCTTAGTGAAATCAAGGAGGAGAGTGGGTTTCAGCATCTTAAGTGGCACCAGGATTTCACCCCTGCCTTTACTCAGGACATCTCTGGACAAAGGGAACAAATAAGAATGAAGTGCTTGAGTATTAAGCCAATTATCTCTTTTAATTAGGCCATGTATAGAGAACTCTTAAACTGAAGAAAGGGTGAAATCTGCTGAATAAATTATTCATAGTAAATAGTCCACCCAGCTTTAGTTCTGACAGAGATAAAGCTGCAGCAGCATCAAAGTGTCTGCTCTTACAGGGTGTTGCTCTGACACAGATGTCAAATGACAAATCAACATGAGGTGAACAGATGAGTCTTATTCCCTGCCTTGCTCAGCTGGAGAGATCACTAAGGGTGGTCAAATAGGCTCCAATGATGTTCTAAGCATCCTTTAGCTGTAAAAGTTAAATAAAACTGGCCAGGAGGTAACTTTAGTAATTCCTTAAATCTGCTTTGCAGATATTACAAAGGGTAGACTACAAATAGCTTGGGAGCTTTTTACCACGGCATGGAGGGAGGAAGGGAAATCAGCAAGACCTTGTGGCCATCTCCTCTAAGACTGAGATCTGAAAATTTAAAACAGTTTTTCTACTGGTGAAATGGGTGTTTTTAAAAAGGAGTTTAGCTATGGCTTATTTCATCAGTACTGAATTTACCTCCATATTCTTCTCTGGTCTCTGGTAAGATATCTTTAAGACTAGGTAAAAGTGATGGGAATTATTGAAGATGTTATGAATAACTAGTGATTCAAACCCCGTTCTGGGGACAATGTTCTGACTGTTCATGTTTTTGCAAAATGCCATGAAAATCAGAGTTTCCTTTGGCCTTCTGCTACCCTGTGCAATTCCTGTACCACCTGCTGAGTATCTCTTATCTTTTTAGCCAGTTTTCCATAAAATTGAGTGCTTAATCAGGGAAAACCAAAACCATTGGACAAAAGGTGGTTTAAATGCTTCCTCAGGACAGGCATGTAGGAAAGGGCCTCATTCATAATATTCATCATTCATGCAGGACTTTGGTACAGCTATTTAAGCGTATGCTGTGAAAACAGTCCTGTCTACGTGCAGAACCTGATGTGGCAGCTGGGTGACATGGAGTCGGGCAGGAGTAGCTCCAGCTCTGTAGCCACAGAGAGGAAATCAGAGAATTCAAATCGGATGCCTCTCTAGCCATCAGGATGTCATTCATACATTTTAAATGGCATAACACTGATAAAGGCTAATTTTGTCTGAAATAATCTTTACTGCACCAGATTTTACTTTAGGTAATGAAACAGACTGTTACAAAGTATATTCTTTCACTTGTTTCTTAAAAAAGAATACAAAAAAGAAAACAAGTACTGTTTCCTGCTTTTTGTCCCTCCTTCTGTGAGACAGCGCTACCTTTACAGTCTTTGTCCTGAATGCAACATTTCAAGCCACAATTTAAAATCAGTGTAATTTTGTATCAGATTTTTGGCATTCTTTTAATGGTTTTTAGAAACTCTGTGCAATGAAGTTGAAATGCAGTTTACATTCTTTTGACATAGTGAAAATCCTTATTTTGCAGTGACGCATTTTCACAGAGTAAAGACGATAATTAATGTATACGGTATCTTGGTTAAATTTCTGTAGCTTTTTAATTCCAGTATGCTAAAATTTCTATAAATCAAAAATAGAATTATACTAAAGATTAGTTTTATCATACTGTTAAAAACTGTACATCATAGACAAACAATTCATGTAGAAATATGTGCTTGTTCCTTTGAGAGAGGTGAATAGATAAACTGTCCAAGGTACAGGGAAATAGAGCATGGATAATGCGGGTTTGAGATATTCTGTTGCTTAAGTGATGCATTAAATCAATATTCTGCAAAGCTTTTTCTTGTTAAGTTATTTACTTGGCTGCTGTCACAATTCACCATTTAGGTCATCGTCTTTTTAAAAAAATATATTTTCTTGTGGCCTAATTTAACTTTATCTAAATACTTCAATTCCTCAAGTAATACTACAACTTCAAATACTGAAATTATAGCACTGTTTTAATGCCAATATTTACACTGAAATTCTTACTTGGTTAATAGGCTAAGGAAAGAATTGACTTTCAATTGAACTACTAGTTTATCTGCATGAAAATCTATTACCACAAATGAATAGCAAAATGAATAAAAAGTGATGTTAATTTAATAAAAAGCGGAAATTCTTTAATAAAGTTCTGGAAAGAGAATACTGAAAAGACAGACAAGTATTTCTTCAGCTATTTTAATTTTAACATGTATCTGCATAAATGGAATTTACGCAGATCAGAAGTTGCTTCTTCTCAACAGTCAAAACAACAATTCAGAAATAATTATGGAGATAATCAGTGCCTTGTTTTAACAGGAGGCAAAGCTGTGCACTCAGTAAGGACACCTCAAGGAAACCTTCATCCTCCCATCATTCAAATGGCTAAGAGCCGCAGAACTTCAGCACCCTGGAGGTATTTCGTTTGTCAAAAAAAATAGGCATATCCTGGATCATGAATCACCTCTGTTGTGTAAGAATTTACTGAGCTTCAGATAAAAAAATCATTTTAAACCAAACCATTTCTACAATGTTTTTTCCTTTAATCAAGATTCAAAAGGGTAAGATCATTCACTTCCCTTTGTAAACTGTCTTAATGGTCTATCAACTATACAGTGCTGTCTGTGAGACAGGGTTTACGTAACATGTTTAGTCACAGTGTCTATACAGGTATGTGGCTAAGTCTGCACTTCAGTTTTAGATAGTTTTGTATTTTTTTTAAGAATTTTTGAAGGAATTATAATTATGAGTGACAGCCACAGGGCTGTGCTGGGGTTTTGGTGGGTTTTTTTTTCTTTCTATGCTGTTTCTTTTAATTGTAAACTGGACTAAGAAACAGTTTTTCCAAAGAAAATTTCCTTATCCTTGCTAAGGTATTTTATAAATATGGGTGTTCAAATACTGATGAAAACAGCCAAGTAAATGCAGGGCTGTTGGGTGAAGGAGACTGCAAAGATTAGGAATGATTATTTAAGAAAGCAGAAGAATTAAAATGGGTCATGAGGAAAAAAACTGCAAAGTACAGAAGCTCGTAGAGAAGAGAGACTGGGAATGCCTGTGTTCATTGTCTTTCTTGCAAGGAATGAGAGAGGTCTTCAACCTAATCTGAAGATAGAAAAATCAAATTCAGTTGTTAGGAAAGGAAGTGCTTTTTCATACAATGTGTGATAAAATTGTGGAACTCACTGACAAGATTACTAAGGCTAGACCTGTTTCCTAATTACTATATGGATATGGACTTCTCTGATGCCCTTCCTTTTTTTTTTTTCTTCATTCATAATCTCTCCCTACCCCATCAAGTTTTATTCATCTGTTTCTATGATGCCTTTTCTCATGCACCTTTTCCAGTTTGTGGGAACCAAATGCAAAACAAAACATCTACTGTCTTGCTATCTACTTTTCTTCAAATTGCAGAACCTTGTTAAGAAAATACAGATAGGGCAGCGTAGTTATATTTCACCAGTACCCTGAAAGGTTGTTACGTGGTCGTTCAGAAAATAAGCACAATTCACTGATATGCTACGAAAAAATAAGGTGGATCTTGTTAACATAGCTTAGATAAGAACATTTTTGGCATGTGTCATTTCCCTGAGGAAAGCTACCATTTTTTTTATTCTTGATATCAGGTGAAAAGAGAAACAGATCTGTTCTTGAAATCTGATTAATAGAGTTTCAACTGTGTAAGACATTGTACTCAGTGAACGTAATGGTGAAAGAAGTTAAAATTGTCTGGAGTTAATTAACCTGGTTTTCAGATTAATAAGGTAATGAAGAAATATTTATATAAATAAATATTACTTGATAAATAAAAGTGGCAGGACCCATTTCAAATTTTTATATCCTTTATAATCTGTTAACGATTTTATGGAAATATTGTATTACATTTTTATTGAGGAATGCTGTATGTAATGAAACATGTAGTATGACTATCAAAAGCAGCGGAAACTCCATTTCCTGACTAGATAAAACAGTGAAACTCTATGAAGCAATAGGCTTTGTAATCAAAGTAGTTGTGGAGTAGGTACTGTGGCTACTCAAATATGAGCAAGCTGGATCCTATGTCAAATCAAAAGCTTTTAGTATGTTCTTAGTGGGCTAAGATTGCAAGAGGATGCTATTGCTGATATGGAACAAAGTACACCAAGAAAAAAATGATGGAATCGCTGAACTGATGAGAACAAGTAGTTCCAATGAACCAAAAATTCACTAAATCCAAAAATGTAAAGTACTGACCCCTGTTGACCTCAACAAGTTGTTAATTAGCAGAGGATTAACACCCTTTTCATGTGGTGGCAATCACTAGAAAATAATGTGCATGCATCAAAGAACTTTAGGTTCCAACAAAAGAGTAAATACAAAGGTTTTGTGGATTATAAAAGTGGAATCTGAGAGGGGCACTACACTGTCCAGTTTTGAAAAATTATCAATACCTTAGAAAATAAAAAATTTGGAGAAGAACTGAAATAGAAACATAGTTTAAAAAAAAAACTTATTTCTATTGCATTCATTTCTAAATTCAGTGTCTTTAACGTTAATGTTTTACAGCAGGAGTTATTAGAGAAAAATCTGGACACATTTTAGAACATTGCCAATTCATTATAAGGTAGCCAATAAGGAAATATTTTTTCTTAAATTAATTTTCCAAAAGAGCTTTGGAAAGTTTCATTCCTGTTTTAAATTACTATGGACACCAGGTTATTCAGTAGTCTACATAAAATCATGACCTGAGGTGAATACTGTAAAACAAGCAAACAAACAAAAACCAGAATCCCCTATTCTTTCCATTTTGAATCTGGTTTGGGCTTGCAAAGGCTGATGAGGGTTGAACTGTGTTTTGTATCAGAGGACCTGTGAAGAGTAGTAGCAACCTACAGCATTTTGGATGTCAGCATGCCTTGGAGACGCGGTGCTGCTGTGAACTGCTGCGGCAGGGAGAGGAGCAGCAGAGGGAGGGAGAGCCCCAGGCCCAGCACTGCCATCGGCCAGGCAAGCACAGCCTTTGTGAGCCCCACCACTTTGCAGCTCCTGGCTATGTCAGGGGTCAGATGAGTAGTGCTCAGGAGACCCTCGGTACAGTTGTGACATGAGTGAGAGCACACTGAGGAGTCAGAGTCAGCGTTAGCTGGGCCATTGACTGTATCCCAACAGTTGAAAGCTTAAATCACAATGCATTTCTGGCTTGGCTGACAAGGATTGAAACCATATCAGCAAACACAAGCAGAAATAAGGTATTTTTGAGACTTTTACAATGACCATAACTTTGTAAATGTGTTTCTAATAGTTTAGAATGCAATGCAATTTCAATCAAAGATGTATTGCTTTCTCCAAAAGGGTTGGTTGCTTCTTAATTCTGAAAACGTGGCTAATATTCTGAATGTACCTGCTGCAAATAGAACTGATTTCCTTTCAAGATACACACAGTACATTATAAGTTACTTCTGTCATAGGTTTGTAGCTTTTACTCTGATTTGGACCCCTGAGGCCACATGGGTGTTGGAGAGCTGCCTATGCACTGTGCTGGTTTGCAGATGACACAGAGGGCTGGGTCCCTCCTGGGTTGCTCTGTATCACAACCCGTGCTGGCAGTGAAGCTGCACACCTCAGCTAAGTGGAGAATGTGAATAAACTGAAACCCTGTAAATGTAGCTGAGAAGCATGTGGCTTTCACTGCTCTTGTAATTGCCAACATCAGAAACTTCTGCAAGTCAGCTGACCACTGGGGAAATTTATGCACAGCCCTGGCCTCACCCAAGCTTGTGAATTACAGCATGAAGCAGTGGGTTGATGAGCACTTTCCTCTTGTTGTAAAGACCGTCTTTAATTTCACTATCCAGACAAATATCTGAGCCATTAAACAAATAAAACTCTTGGTTTGTCTAATCACTTGCAGGTAGTGAGTTCTGCAGGTTAGTTACGCTGTAAAAATATATCTCCCTCTTCATAACCAGAAGAGGTAACTTTTGTGACTTCAGTTTTATCAGAAGGACAGTAGTTCTGCCTTTATAGGATGATAAATGCCTATTAGAACATTACTTGCTGTTTATTTTTACTTCAGTCATGTCTAGTTTCATCTTAAGTCCTTTTTCTTGTTTCTGTGTTACGAATTTGGCATATTTAAGTCTTCATGATGGACAGATTATGGAGTAATTTGTATCATGAAAGGGAAGTAATGGTGATTCCAACTGTGATTTTCAGTGCTGCATTCATAGTTGCACTCATCAGAAGGAACTTATGCTTTGACTCTCATATTTAAGGTCAGTCTTGTGGGGCTGACAACTGAGAAAAATATTTTTCAGGTAAACTGAGTGAATCGGACCTGGAAGTTTCTGAAAGATAATAAACAGGAAGCTGTGCAACTTTTAGACTCATTTCTCAAGAGGTGCAATTGAAGAGCAAAGACATTCTCTCTGTTGTGAATTTGATTTCCTAATACTTGTGATAGATTCTGTATTTCCAAGGGGTTTTTATATTATTCATTATACTCCAATGTTGACCAGGACATACTATTGGTATGTTTGGTTTGTCTGTGTCTCTCACCTGTTCAGCTATTGAATAAGCATTTGAAGCCTCCTGTTGATGCATAGGTCTGCAAAAATATACCATTTAATGTTGCCCAGTTAATTCCCAGATTTTTGAAACATAACCTGATTCAGCTTCAGACCTTATATCTTAATAGTTAAAAAGAAAATGAAAAGATCCAATCTTCTTAAGAAGAAATTAACATAATGAGCTCTAATCACATGTAACCATAAATGAGAAAAGCTATTGGTAGCCTAAGTAACCAATACATAAATAGGAACTAATTTAACTCTTCTTTTTTTCAGGTAAGTAGGGAGTTAATTCAGAAAGGGTTCATATATGTCAACAAAAGCATGACTGTGTTTGATTCTGCGTTATGGTTGCTTCAGGATTCTGATGAAATACTTCCTGTCAGTTTTCTCTCTTCCTAATTAGATAAAGGTTTCAACCAAACTTCTTGGAGGGCCAGATTTAAATTGTGCTTCCAGAAAAGCTTTCTGCAAATGTTCATGACAGCAGAGTTGGTTATTTGAATACCATTGGAAAACAACTAAAGTCAAATGACTATTTATAAAAGTTATTGCTCTTTCAGATCTGGGAACTGAACCTAGAGACATATATTGTGTTAGACCTTCAGGTGCACAGCTATAACTGTTTCCAGCAAAATCTGTATTAGTGTATACTAGATTAAGCCTTCCTCTTTTTATCTAAGACAATGGTTCCATAAATACCTTAAACTACTCAAGTCATGCCTCACTGAAAGGCAGCATTGCCCTTTCCAGTAGAAATATGTAACTGGGCACAGGAGAGGTGGGACTCCAGTAGAAATATGTAACTGGGGATGGGAGAGGTGGGACTTTTCCATTTGCTAACATGGTGTTAGAATGGTGTAAATCAACCATGAACTCCACCCTAAAGTATGATAGAGAGAAAAGGCAAGAACGAAACCAGATAAATTCTTTTTCCTATGATTTTCTACCACTTAAATCTAGATGAATGTTTCATCAGAGTTCTCATACTCTTCTCAAGACTTGATAAATATAGATTATTTTCACTCTTCAAAAGTCACAAACAGCATCTTTTGTTGTCAATAACTAAAACTCAGAAGTGCTGTCCAAAAATACTCAAAACCAATGTATGAATTTTTAAAAGATTCATGTTCCTTGAACTAAATCCCTATTTCAGTACTTTACTGTTTGTTTTCAATTCTTTCTGTTAACAAACTCAAGTGTTTGCTGCAATAACTAGAATCTACACGCACTGAGGCATGCACTACTTGGAATTACTTAGAATAAAGATGGTGGCCACAAACATACTTGTAGGTTCTGCTGGCTTTCCTTTTTCCTTGAGCATTAGATCAGGTGTGGCAGTTGTCTGAAATGGAGTGCTGATGGGATGTGAAATGCTTTCCATATCCAATAAGAATATAGACTAAAAGCATTAATATGTGTGCGGTAAATGATTCTATGACATCCTGAGCCTCTCTTGTGAAACTGTCCTGCAGAATTCAATATTGAAGTTACTGTGAAATGTAGATTGAGTTCAATTACAAGACTAAGTGAATCAATTCAAGGTTTTTTTTTTTTCCTTGAAGGCACTGGTTTTCATAATTTTGCATTCTCTTTCCCTGTAAAAGGAGTATCGAGGGAGTGAAGGAGCCGATTTCCTCATTTTTCAGAAGTTGAGTTTGTCATGGAAAGTTTAGTGGATCAACAGAAATAAAAGTGTGGGGAGGGCATTGGTGTATAATAATCCTACTCTTCTACTGCTCCTGCTAATTCCAAACTTAGCCCCTGCTTATCACATGGTGGGAGCTATTCTCCTTATTATTTTCCTTAATGCTGTTCATGTTCAAAGTTAGGTTAGCACTGCACATCCCATTTATCACAAACTCAGTATGGAAAAGCCATCTGGTGATCAAGGCTGGGAATTGTGCCCCAAGTTTCACACTAAATGCACTTATAGGGTCTTATGGCTACTTACACTTGGTGCCCATCTGTTAGGATGGCAGGGGGCCCACTGCTAAGCTGGCCGGACAATCGCCCTTGAGGATAGTTGCCAGACAATGTTTGAGCTTCAGTGGGCAACACAGCAATGGAAAAACCATTGTTTTTGCTAAAACTGCTTCCTTATACCAACAATGGCTTCTTACACATGGTTATAATTTCTACTTCACATAGAAAATATATGAAATAAAAACATGACAATGATGATTTCTGTCCCTTGCAGTGGTACAGGTTATATTGCAGGTTATATGTAAAATATCATCAACAAGAAATATTTCAAGTCAGACTGCAGTAGGTTAAAATAACGACTGTTCAGTATACAGGAGATTTCATGTCAAATAGGAAACTAGAAAACACACTGATGAAATACATCTGTGGCAAAACTAAAGATGCAAATTCTAAATATGCTTCAGGAGTTTAGCACTCAGCTTCAGGGAGGAAAGACTGAATGATTCAAGTTGGTATCCACCATTCAGAAGGTGGGATGATCTTTGCTAATTTCAAATGACCAAACATTTTGCTTCATTATAAAGCTAAGGAATGGAAGTTTGTTTTGGTTTGTTTGGGGTTTTTTTTTGGGGGGGGGCGAGGCGTAATACTTAAAGCTTTGCAATCTAAAACAAATTTGGATGTTGAAGACAGTGTATGAAAATAAAAGTAGGGAGAGCAAGATAATAAGGAATAAAGGTATACATGAATTTTGCAGGATATAGAAGTAGAGATTAAGCTAAGGAAAGAGGAAGAAGGAATTGGGTGGCATCAAGGAGGTATCTGAAGCAGGGAGAAGCAAAAAATGCAGGCAGCTCTGTTTATTTCCATTAAAAGGAATATATTGTAGTCAAAGTCTTAGGTATCAACTAGGGATTGACTACATTGCAGATGAAGGCAGACAGTCATGACTCCAGGAAGGAGAGAGAAAACATAAGCAGGAAAAAGCATTCAGTCTAAGAAAAAAAATAAACTTTCATGTGATGGGGAGCTGGGAAAAAAACAATAAATTAAAAGCAGGAGTTAGTAAGTGAAGTTCAGCTCTTCTATTGAGTTGTGTGGATTAGGCCTTAGTAGGTCTGAACCCTTGATTGCTTGACAGTGCAGCTGAGAAGAAAAAAATTCTGCTGCTCTCAAAGTACTTCCTGGGTCTGGACAGCTCTCTTGCATCTAAAAGTTCTATTCTGTCAAAATATCATCTTCACCTATACAGAAAATGATTTATTTATCACTTTAATAGCACTGTTTTCTGGATCTGCAACTTTCCAAGGAGCTTTATAGTCTCATTTGAAAGATCAAGTTAAGCAGAAGTACATGTTACTGAAAATACCAATAACTTGACATTAAAATGTGGGAGTATAACAGTTTTGATGGAGATTGTATTGGAAAAGATCTTTGTGTCCCGATGGACAAAACTAATTAAGAACACCGTTTGGTGGTCAGAGCAATTGCATATGATGGAGAAAGTTGCATGCCAGGTCTTGTACCTGATTCATTCCAGGAAATGTTGATTTCCTACATGTCAGGCAAGTGCCCTCACTCTCTGGATTTTCTGGAGGAAATGATCACCTTCTCCATTGTCTTGTTTTCATCTTGAAAGGGATCACTGGAATGGAATATTTTTAAAAACATAAAAACTTCCAAGGTCACAGGATGAAGGAACTGTTTTCTGTGAAGCTTTAATGAGGAACAGGATATTACTGACTCTAGGATGTGGTGTCCGATCCCGGAAGGGTCCAGTATGTGAAAATGGTTGTAGATCCATTGTCAGAACTCCCATTGGATAACAAGGAGGAAGGTCTAATTTCTGCTGTGAAGATGTTAGTAACCAGCTTGACCCTCTCCAGTCTGAAAGGGGACACCATCCTCTGTTGAACTAGTTGGCTAAAGAAATGCTTGAATTAGAATTCTTGTTAGTGAATCTGGTCACTTTTCTGCCCTGTTTCTAACATTCATTTAATAAATAGGTATTTTCTAAAATAATGCAAGACACTCACTCTTGTGTGCTGCAGGAGATTAGGTCAAACACGTGAAATGATAATGGAACCACTGATGCAAAACAGTAATTTTTCTTAGAATCATATTTCTGTAAGGACCCTTCACTCCGTAAATAAGTTTGGTTGTTTTGTGTTGGCTTTATGGCATTCTGTAGCAATCACAAGATTAAATGGTTAAAAATGAGGTTCTATGTTCCTTAGTATGTGTTTTGGCTGTGTAACTTTCATAAAGAGGAATTATCTAGATTCACATTGAATTTCTAGGAGGCTTTTCAGATGCGAAGAGAAATGTGATTTTAATTTTGAGCTTAGCCCAACATCTAAGATTAAACACATGAGAACCCAGTTATGCAGTTCATTCTGGACCTGAGCTCTAGCAAAAACTTTTGTATTTTAAGTCTCCCTGAAATAATTGAAACACAGTACCTATTAGTAACCAGATGTAATTTAAGCCAAATACTTTGTTTTAACAGATGGGCCTTTCAAAACCAACTATATGAAACTAGTTTATTTAGAGTGTTTTGTTCCTGGAGGGGCAGCTTTTTATTTAATCATCATAGGTCTTATTTGCATATTGTTTCATTTGTTTCATGACCACATTAATTAGAAGAAAAGACTATCTTGCTGTACATGACATTTCAGTTCCTGAATGAACAAGGACATGAGCTTCAGGCAAGTTGCATTAATTTGGTCTGTATAGAAATTAATAACAAGTGTACTTCAAACTTTCCCCTCAAAAATAATAATTTGAATATTTATGCATTAGAAAAGGCCATTCCTGACCTGTGGCCAAGAGATTATGTTGTTGGCTTATCCACAGGAAAATATTTGATGTTGACAATCCATTACACAAGTGATTTTTGAAACATAAACGGAGCATACTGTTCTTACAAAGGCCTGATAACAAATTTATTTCTTGGATGCTTGATTATCACCTGAGAGGTTACTCTTGATCTGGGGAAGGAAATGTCAGATGTCCATTTCTAGAGAAGTTCTAGATATAAAATCTGTACTTCCTAATGAAAATCGCAAATGTTGGGTTGTGGATCACGTAATAACCGAAAGAAAAGAAGTTAAGGAGGAATGTTAATGTAATTAATGAATTTTGAGGCCAGAAGAGACTATACCAAATTTAATCCAGTATATTGTTACTGAAAATGCTTCCAAAACTCTTTTCGAAATATGTCCAATCTTGAAGTGAGGATTTCATGAAGGAACCACTGTTACAGTTACTACACTAGAAAAGTACAACATTATAGGGAGCTGTGCTGACACTTCACTGCCATCCTTGAAGAGGATGTTTAGACAGGTATTAGAAATATTGAAAATAAATCTGCTTGGAACTAGAAGAGAAATTTCATCACATATACCTCATTTCTGGGAGGTGGACTTAAATCTTAGAAGTTTTATTAGGCACTCTTGATAAGCAAAGCATGCTCAGAGAGAATAGCTTCAACAAGAAGCCTCAAGTAGTCTATAAAGCCATGTTGACACAAATATTTTTCTTTGAAGATATTGTAGTCTTGTGCTTTCCATTGGAGAAGAAAATCCTTTTCCACTCCACCTTTTCCTGGAGTGTTTTATATTTGCGGACTGCATACCTTCTAAGATCAGGGAGAGCTATAGTTGTCCTTTTACCTGTGGCTTTCAGATTGTTTAGCTGGAACTAGGACTAACTATCCTGCCCTAAACTTCATAAGGTTATTCATTCTTAGGAACTTAACATTAAAAAATCTCATCTTTAAAGTCATTGTGATTAGTGCATAAAAATAAATAAATGGGGTTTAGAAGCTATTTTTTATCATGGCATGGGGAAATTTTGTAGCATCTTTCTGTGCTTTTATTTCATTTATTAATATCTTCTTTCTGCCTTTCACTTTTACAGGTGTTTAAGAAATACAACTATATTCCTTCAATGACAATGTCATTCTCAGAACCACCTCAGAAAACAGCAATTTCCTTTTCACGTTGACTTTTCATTTACATTTTCCTTTTTCCTATATTTTGCTTCAACCTCATTTTCCTACCAGTTTAGTAATTCTAGTCCTATTTCCAGCTGAACCTGAATATTTTGACTTTCAGATGGATTGCAAGAGGCCTCCTAGACTCTCTAAGAGAGAATGAACTGAGGTACAGAGAAAAGGTCAACAACTTCTTACACTCCTCTATGTACCTTATTATCTTAATCTGAAGACAAAATGTCCAAAAACTGATTACGACAATAAAAATTTAAAAAGCCGTATCCCCTTTCATGTTCATTAGAACAATAATTTCTCAAAATAAACAAGGCAAGTAATCATCCAAAGTAGTAGAGATTAGGTTTATTTGGCAATAATGGTTCATCTTATGCACTTGATTTTACTTACAATCAGAAAGAAGGGCATCAGGTTATGGCAGCTCAAATGAGGACAAAGTGTAATCTATGATTTGAAATATTTCCTTGATAGCCCACAGAGAAGCCTCAGACATTTGCAGCCCTCTGCTTCAGCACTGAAGTCAATGATATTGTATCTGCTTCTGCAACAGTTGCATGAATTCCATTCATTTAATCTATATGCATTTAATTCTTTTTTTTTTATTTATTCCAAGTTTCCCAATACTTTTCTTGCAGATAATTGCACAGCTTACAAATTCAGTCTAGTAAAACAATTGTATTGGGTTTTGCACCTAGTCTGTCTAGGTCCTTATTGAGTCTTAGAAAATTAAATATATGGCACTAGCCATTATCTTGTAAATGCAAGCAAATGATGTTTAAGGGAGCTGTGGTACCCCAGCAAATCTCCTTTTATTCTGCAGCTCTTTTCTTGCTTGCATTTTGTTAATTTTTGAAGTGCTGCTCGTGAAGCCAGGAAAGCAGTAAAGTCTTTGAAAAGCATGAAATAAATTCTGTTCAGTGAGTGGGTAGTTGTTCAAGGTCATCTGTTCGTTGTCTTTGTCTTGATTGTTTGAATTAGCAGCTAATAATGGGGCTGAACCGTGAATGAATTATTATCCATAGGGCATATTTTGGGGAGTGTCAGGAAATATTACAGGGTAATTAAGGTTATCCAATAGCAAGGCTGTGTTACCAGCAGATGTCTAGTAATTGCTATGTTTAAAAAGTGTGGGGATTAAACTAAGATTATAGCTTTTATATTGTCTGCCTTTACAAGTCATATTTGGAATTTATTCAGTTTGTTCTGCTGCCCTTTTCCTTTTGTTCTGATTCTGTCACTTAAATTCCAACTTAAACACAGAACTTTCCTGGTGAATTAAAATAAACATCAGCAGATGGTATGTAGTGCATGTGTATACAAAATAGCATTGTGGTTATTGAGGACTACAAAGATAACTGCATTGAGAAATACTTACTGCTACTATTTATTCGTTGACAAATTCTGATTCCATTCTAGGGCTTGAACGTTAGGCCTTTTAGGTCCTAAATTAGCGCAAAGATGAGTTTTTGGAAATATTTTTCAACAATGTAACAGTATTTAATATAACAGGACAGCTCATTTGCGCATTTAATTTTAATTTGTTGAGTTGGTCATCTTCAGGCAAAACCAAAAGTCCTGAGTTCAAAGTTCTGCTGTTATTACTGACCCTAAGCTGGCTTAGTGCTACCAGAGGCCAGGGAAGGGGAAGCATTTGTTTAGTTGCCGATCCAGTAAATTTGATTTTAGCAGATGGGCTGAAGGGAGATAATGTAATGGACAAGTATCTGTGGCATCTGGAATGTCTGGATTTAGCACAGTTGACTGGCACTTGGGTGGGGGGGACAGCGCAGAAGCTGCCTGTGCAAAGAGTGAGCCCTAAAGGTAGTGAGAAACCTCTCAAAAGAAAAGGGTGATGACTAGGGAGAAAATGTCAGGACATTGAGGGTTTACAGCCATAAAAGAGGAAAAGTGGGAGGCCTGAAAAATGGAGGGGAGGTACAAAATGAATGTGACGGGAAAAGGAAATCTGGACAACAGTGAGTGAAGGCTTCTGAGCAAGTGTTAATATGCTTTCTGGGACCTCTTCGAAGAGGAGCATACCAGCTCCTTGGTTTTTTCCTTAACAATAATTTTAAACCACAATTGAAATAAAAAGTTCACTTTGCAAATTGTAGGTAACTTCCTGAAGTCTAAAGCTTTTTGATTCTACCCTTCTACTCTTGCATCCTTTTTCATATGACTAGCATTAAGTATTGGTAAGCTTTTAGTGTATTTATTTTGCATGCTGCTTGCAGTGCAAGAGAGGATTATGCAGAAGCACTATGGATTTGAAACTCTAGCTGCCATTTTAGTGATTTTTACTGGTATGTGGTTAGCAGCAGGTGAATTAGTCTATGGCAAATGTTGCTAGTTATTGTAGTCCAAGCCTCTGCTCACTCTAGCTGGCTTCTCTAGCCATCTTATGCCAATCACAGTGATACCCATTAAAACACATTCCATAATTTCAGAAATTATTTTAGCCACACTAGAAGGCATTCATTAACATTGCATTGACAACTTCTTTGGCTTTAAAATAAGTGTCGTAAATGTTATGTGTTTATGACTAAAGATTGCACTAATTTTAAAATACTAATTACTTACCTGCATGCATGAGCAAAGAAAAATAACCAACAGTAACCTGACATGCCAACATGGGTAAGTGGCTTACTGTGGAAAAGCAGTACTAGGATAAAACTTTGTGATGAAGTCTAGGATGTGTAATGCATAGTAATTGTCTTAACTGCATGTGGGATTTTATTAAAGTCAAAGGCATTTTTCATGATCTAGAATTAAGGACCACCTCAAGTTTTTTACTTAAATAAAACATCCTTACAAAATTCTCACTTGAAGAAATTCAAAATTAAAGCTAAAATATGCTCAGAATCAAAGCTAGATCTTCTAATATTTAAAAATTGACTCATCCAAATTGATTTTGTTTGGCATTAATTTTCAAAAAACTAAAGTTATGACTTTTCACTTATTAACCCCTATTGGAATTAATGCTTGACTTCTGGTGTAGGTGAAAAGCTGAGGACATGGAAGGGGAGGGACAGGGAAGGGCAGAAATAACCGGCAGAACATCTGGGTTTTGTGCAGTTAAAGATAAAGGTGAAATAGGAGGTGTCTATGAATGTCTGTTTGCAATTATTCTGAGTTTAAGTCCATATTCATCCAATATATTACAACAGGATTTTCATCTGTTTAGGTATCCTGAGTTTAAAAAATGTAGGTCCCTCATCAAATCAATTAAGAACTTCAATAGATATTACTCCCTTCAGTGAAATACTGTAATGACTCTTGTTTGTATTCCAAGTCATTGATATCCATATGTTAGCATGATAAATGGCAAAAGCTGATGTAAAATGCTTCTAGCTTTATAGAAGACATCTATCTTTCTTGGTTTTCCAGTTATTACCATACAAATGCCTGAGCCAGAGCCTATTTAAACTTAATGAGAGTATTTTTACTGACCTCATTGTACTTTGGATCCAAATAGAAAACTGCTCAACTTTTCTTTTAGCAAGTTATGAGTTTTGTTTAAAGAAAGTAAGGTTGACGTTTTGTTTGATGGAATTAGTTAAAATACAGCAGTGGGAGAAGAGAAGGTTCAAACACCTAATCTTACCTTTTGATCCGATGGTAAATTAACAGTCACTGAATTAGCAAAAGCCACTGTAGTTTTTATGGCATCATTTTTGTATAGTTGGGAAAGGAGCTTACTGGAAAAGCTGTATTTTACCCTAAAGCTCTTCTTTCACTTTGTAATGAAAAGAAACACCAATGATCACATTTTCCTCTGCGGAGTTTACTGTTGCAGCGATAATGCTTTTACTGAAATCTCAACCCTACCGAACATAAACAAAGGCAGTAAGTACACAGGGTGCTGCATTACTCCATTGAGTGTGCTAATAATGACCTTGGTTACTGAAGAAAAGCAGTCTCCACAATTTCATGAGCCTCTCATGCAAGAAAGGGGATAAAACTGGAGCGGTGATTAATAATGAAGGAATAGACAATGTAATGAAGATCCGTCATGTGTGAGACGTAGACAGTACCAGTAAAGGTAGAAAACACTACTGTAGCCATGGTCTGATTTTAGGACATTCACAGATTTCCTTAACTTTAATCAACATGTGGCAAAGCCATACTTTTGCTTACTTTTGGAAGATTGTCTGTGTGATTCTCTAAAACAGGGAATCTCCCACACTCAGAGTAACGTTCAATAACCTTCAACAAATTTAAGAAGAAGAAAAAAAAAAAAAGTCCACTTTTGTGACAGGAGACCTTGTTAGAGACCTCAGAAACTGACCAAAACACTAAAGCAGATTTAACAGTACAAGTTAGATGAACTAATGAGGCATGTTAGATAATGTGCAGGACATCCCTGTTTTAAAATGTATGCATATATTTGTATTGGCATGAGACATTTTACCTTTCACATTGATGCTGTTATGCTGAAGTAGATTGTAGAGGGGTTTGAACTTTTATTGTCCTTTTTCTACCAGAAAGGGAATAAAGAGTACAAAGGAACATATGCAGTCAGTACTTTGCCTTATGATTTAGAAAAGAATGACCATTTGTTTAGTCCCACCACCACATTTGAGCTTCAAGTGTAGTGAAAGGTCGATATAAAACAGATGTAAAAAAATAAAGTTCAGAAATTAAGGATGCTGGTTGACAAAAAGAGACTTTTGAATATTACTATTTTTGCGCCACTGGTTGGAGTAAAGAAATGGGAGAACTTTTGAACACTTCGTGTTTTTGTTTTAATCCTCTGAATATAATTATTTTAAAGCTGTAATTTTGCATGGGTGATTACTAATGACTTTCTTCTATTTAAACCTTAGATACTTCTAAAATCATCTTGACAGACAAAATTAACTGTGTATGGAAATTAGTGAAACAGAATCTGCATGTGCTTAACTTTGGAAATAAATAGGATTGCTCACATATAAGAGGCTAAACATGTGTTGATGTATTTGCATGACCAGAGTTGTAGAGATAGGGAAGTTGCACTGAAGTCCTCAATTTGTCAGGCCAAGGTTTTTAGGATTGTATAAGATGTCTTTTCTGGGTGAGCGTGTGTCCTAAATCAATGTTTGCACACTGACCCGTGTGGTATGGGCCAGCCTGTATCCTGGCAAGTTCAGCCTGCTCCCTGCAGCTGAGTCTGCCCAGACAGGTAGCACACTACCCAGCTGTCTTCCAGCAAGCTGGTGGTGTTAGTGACCTATGAATTGGTAATAAGATGGATCAAGAGGTATCCTGACTTCACTGTCAAGGAAAATGTGAAAGAATAGCTGATTTGCTGTAAGAAAACAATGACCTTTTTGGAAAAGTAAATATTTTCAGAATTTTGGCTTAAAAAAGACCTTTATAGTTTGAAGCTGTCCATAATAAAAATGAAGTTTCAATAAAGGTTAGTTAATTTGCAGATCAAATAAAATTTTTTATTAGTTTGTCCTAAATCTATTATTGCTTAAAAGGTTTTGGTTTGGCCACTCAACTGAGAGACCCATTTTTCACAGAGTTCCATTCTCAATTTCATTGCATAGAATTTGAGGCTATAACTTTTCCTCTGAGATGAGAATAGTGAAAACTGTACAGCATATATGGTAATTCCTCATCTGAGTCTAAAACCTTGTGAACGCCAAGGCAAAACATCTTGGTGTGAAAGTCTGTAACTTTAACTTCTTTTACTTTCAACACCTCGGATTACTAAAGCTTAAATCTGAGGTATATTAAGCATTCTTGTGGACATTTGTTTTTTATCAATCAAGAATGCACACTCCAACATAAAATCTTAAAAGTAGGGGAAATAGTTTGCTGCAATTTCGTCAAATCCCTTTTCTACTTTCCTATATATCTTTAAAAATATCCAGCCTAGAGATTGCTTTCTTTTGTAACTTCAAATGTGAGTTGTTATAGCTGGGAGAAGAAATAATTTTATGTTTATTTTTGATCTACAATACCCTCATCTGGCTCTGGATTTAACAAGAAGGATGGCTGGTGTTTATTTTTAACAGTTAAATCAAAAAGGAAATACAAATGGTCATTCCTTGAAACATGATTTGCGGAACTCATAAAAGAAAAGGGTAATTTAGAAGGGTATCCTGTGACAGGAAATGACAAGCTACCTTCACCAGGGTATAGGCTGGGCTGCGGTGCTTGGATAACTATGTAGCTGTTGAGTTAGGAGAGAGATGCTTGCACAGAAAAAGCAATACTTTGTTCAAGTCACCGGACAGTCTGAGGATTTGGGGAGGAGGCAGGGAGGGGCTGAGGGTTTACACTAAAAAGGCCAGAGTCATCAGACTTCAAAATAGCATGTGTGGCCTTGTTCAGTGAAAATAAAGAGTAATGTGGCTATAAAAAGCAAAGTAAACTACCAGTTGACTGCTTCTTTTATGCCATACACATTTTTGAAGGTTAGATTTGTTATTTTAGAAAAACATATGGTAGGTTTGAAAAGAAAACCCAGGTTGTTTGGCTTCAGCTTTTTATTATGTGAACAAAAAAGTTGTTTTGCACTGAAGAAGCAAAAATCCTCACCTTTAATGTAGCTATATTAATGAATACAAGTGTGCTACCTTTCAAAATTCCATTAATAACATTTTTTAGTATTTAATAATTAAGTGCAGTTTGTAAACATAAATGTGACTGTCATACTAACTCATAAGTATAAAAAGGAACTTCAAAAAAATGTGAAGAACTAAATCCATACCGCAAATCTTTCTAGTTGTTAAAATTTTTTCTTATCCAATTTTCAAATAAATACCATTTATTTTTTGCCTATTAATGTTTGTCAGACATAAGCAATGTGCAAAATCACTAATTCTCCTTTGATTTTACAGGATTATTGAAAGAAAATTAAATTTAAAAATGATAAATATAAATTGTAGAGACTTTAATAGGAAAATGAAAGTAGACATCTTATCCTCAACACGTAATACCTGTAATGAAAGACAAGTCTCATATAAGCTAGCAACACCTTCGAATTTCGTGGAACAGTAATGCTTAAAACTTTTTTGGAATTTTCTGCTCCTAACCCTTTATCCAAATCCTACCTAACATGAGGAGGATCTTTTTGTTTTCCTTCTGTCTTAGCAGCAGTGGAGCTTAGATGTACAAAGCCAGAATTATTGAAATAATAGCTCAGTATATACTAGAAATCAGATTTAGAAATGAGCAAAATGCAGGAAACTTTTAAAGCATTTTTAAAAGCTCTAATTTTATTCATCCAATGTTGAAAGCACACTGGTTGCTCTGTTTTGGCTCAACTCAGATCTATTAAGTTATTTAGAAGTATCAGAACTTCAACTCTTTCAAACTCTCTCTTACACTGCCTCACCTGGAAACTGGCTGTCTTTGCAAGTAACTTTCTTGGGGTTCTTTGGATGTTTCAGCTGTTCATTTGGATCTCTAATGAGCTTTCACAATTAGGAGTAGTAATCAATGTTCTTTAAGCTATGCAATTTATTTACCCTTGATTTCCTTTATAAAGGGGACCAACTATTAGAGACAGAATTATATGTACATGTGAATTTTTTTTACAGTTAAAATCATTAATGATTATTGCAGGTCCAGGCAATTTGATACTGTCATGGGGTTTTACCCTTTTTATACCTCTCTGTCCCTTAAGTATAGTGAAAATGACAATTCCAGGGGTTACTGTTCTTTATCCCTTTTTTCCACTACAGCTCAACTACAACCCTTTCCCTTCTCCTAAGTGTTATTGTCCCTACCGAAAGTGTTTTCTAATGCTCAGAAAATTGCTTACCAATATGTATTTTTTATTTGGGAAGTATTAGAGTTGCTTGGGACAAATATCTTGTCTGTCTGAATTAACCGTCAGGTGTTCTGTGCAAGCAATTGATGTGTGCTGTTGGAATTAGGATTGTCAGCTAATCTATGCAATGATGCTTCTGTTCAAGTGGATAAGTACTCCTGTTGCAAATATTTTTGCCTGAACTTCAGTACTTTCCTTGAATACTTACGCGTGTGCCTTTGAACTTACCTTCCATAACCATTTGTGCTTATAAGGCTCGTAAACTCTTTCATGGAACTGATTGCCAAGGGGCCATGGACATAGTCTAGGAAGATTAATTTTTTAAAACAACAACACCCAAGTATTGAGTTATTGAGGAATGAATATTTGGAAAGGGTGGTTAAGATTAATTTATAGAGTTAACATTGTTGGATGTACTATTTGTTTTTCTTTTCACCTGTATAATTTGCTGCCTGCTCTAACATCTCCTTTCCTCTTTTTCTAAAGAAACTTGCTTTTATATATCAAGCAATTTTTTATTCCCTTTTCTTTTTAAAAGAATTTTAATAAGAACTGACAGCTTTTAATGATTTAATGAATGCAGACTGTTAAAAGGCAACTGAGTCATAGTCATGATATAAAACATTTGGGTGATCTTAGACTTTTAACTTTGTGGAGTTGAGTAGCTAATCAGTTCTTTCACAAATTAGAGATTTTACTCATTTATGGGATTTCTTCTGCTAAAAATATTTTTGATTGTAGTATGATCATAGTTTATTTCTGATTATGTTATTCTGCAGTTTTCTATTTCAGAGAAAACATGACATTTTAAGAAAATCTTATTGAAGTGAATGTACAATAACTTGCAAAAACATGTTCACCTAAAGAATGTAGCTGGAAAGGGAGCACAATGATAGAGAAATGCAGAAATGAGAGATTGCTTCTTTTGGAGGCGGTGGCACTGGGAGGTTTCTCACTGCTAAGATTATTTCATGAGACAGTGTTTGGATGTTGGTTCGATGCAACGTGATAACCTGAACAGTTCGTGTCTGAAGGAAGTATATACATCTGTTATTTAGTTTACAATATCCGTCTTATGGCATCAAATCAGTTAGGGTAAACATCTCAACTAGGAAGCTGGTAAATAAACATAGAGGTGTTCCTCCCAGTGTGCAGATTTACAAGGAAATATTTTTATTATTGAAAGTCCATTTCTAGCGTCTTTTTGACATAAGATAGAGTGAGTCATATTTTAGAGCTAGCAGGTCTGAGGGTTTTTCTCATTGGTGTTCAGAAGTGGAGAGTGTTGTGCTATCAATGTTCCCGGAGTGGGAGGTATGGCAGACCTGCATGTGCACGAGGTGCTGAGCCTAAGGTGAAAATATCACTGAATGTGGATGGGTGGTAGGAATGAAGAGGCAGCAGTCCTTGAGCTGGGGAGACAGAGCAGGAGAAAGAGGGAGGAGCTGGCCCAAGGAACAGAATAATGTCAAATATCTCATGTGGGGCTAGGTATGACATAGAATAACTATGCCTTGCTGAATAAGTCAGGCCAATATGAGAGCATAATCCAGCATTTAATAGATGATGATGATGATCTCCATCTGTGTCTGTGTAGTTTCACAAAAATGAAAAAGAATATCTTATGTGAGTGATCTGTGATAGCCTTTTTCTGCCTTTTCTGTCTATTATTAAAAAAGGAGGGAAGAGAAGTTTTTACAGCTCTATGAGCCAATAAACCTCTGGCTATTGCAAACTAGATGAGTATAACAGAAAAACTATAATTGTGTGATTGCCTGGTACTTACACGCTTCGCTAGCATCTGTTTAGCCAATGCTTGAGGCAGGCCTGATACTACAACATCTTGGCTTCCTGCAGTAGGGTCATTTTACCTGCTTATAAACAGACCTGGCCCAGACTAAAATGAGATGGCTAGTATGTTAGGGAAGTTGTTTTCTCCAGCTTAGTGCTAGAAGGGATCTTCCAGGTCATAACATTTAACCAGGTGCTGTTCCAGGTCTAAAGGGCTGGGAAAGGTGAGATTTTGCAACAGCTGAAAGAGCAGACAAGAAGCCTGTACCCTTGGGGGATTTCCCACAGCAGAACAGAAAACTGAAGTTCAGAGGAAAAGATGATGACTTCATCAAGTTGTCAGTGGAGATGATTTCTACTGCAGGGCTGGGCACACAAGCTAATGAAGCAGGAGGGTGAAAAAGCCAAATCCACCGCCTCCACCAAAACCTAGAATACCTTCCCTATTTCAGTAAAGGATGTGGAAAGATTTCTACCCTTCCAGAGGTCATTCCCCAGCACTGAGGATGCTGAAACAAGGCACTGTGTATTGCACCTTTTAATTTTTTTTTTTTCCTGGGCCAGTGTCCCTTTTGTCTGAGAAACCTTTGGAAGGCCTGTCAGTCTCTGTTTTTTACAATTTCATGTACTTAAAGAGGTATCACTAAATGAGACAGCCCAGAGTTCTAGAGCACTAAAAGTTTTGCTTTGTGCCTGCCAAGTGTTGAAGTCCCACGTTGTGGGCAGGGTGACAGACTTTGCTCTGAGAACGTGCCAGAAAGGGGAAGAAAGAAGCAGCTGCCGTGCTATAGCAAAGGAAGGTCAGGAGGATATGGGGTGACAGTCAGGAGGATATGGAGTGACAGAAAGGCACCCAAGCACAGCTGGTTGTTTAGTGTCCTCTGGGGACTTCTCTGTTAAGGTTGGATAACACGAGAAAACAACTTCTTATTTGTTAGACAAAGTGGGATCTGTGGTTCACCAAATGTTACGCAAAAAATGGTGAATCATAGATGATGTGTGTATTTTGACATTTTCTCACCTATAAATACTACTCTGACTTCATGAGACACAAACTTTGTTTTATTCCAACACTAAAGGGTCCTTTCTGGCTTTATGATCTGTCTTATAGACTCCATAAGCTCTCCCTCAAGACCCTGTAAAATGATATTAGCTAACTGTGCTAACATCAAAGGTGCTTTATTGAATATGATCAAGGAACCTCTAATGTCAATATAAGGGGTGTTCATTTTGCAGCTGGCTGGCAGGCAGCCAGTTGCCATGCAGTTATGGAGCTCCTTAATGTTGAAGAGGCTTTAAAAGTGGGGTGAGAAAGACTGATGGAAGGACTACAGCTCTAGATTATGCAGGGAAGGGATTGCTTGTGTAATACAAAGGTAATATTTTTTGGTTTATGTTGGGGGCGGGGGGAGAAAAAAAAGACAACTATGTATTTTGTCAGCTGTGTATGCCAACCTGGTGACCAGTGAGAATTAGTGAAATGTTACCAGCGACCTCTTGTCTCACCAAAGATGAATAAATAAAGTGAGGTAGAAAATTTAATGTAAAATATACAGTAGAATGGCAGAAACTCTTGTGACCCTCCTTATTAGAAATTTCATGCCTCTGGATTTGAGTCCTTCTTGTGGTGGCAGGCAGTAACATGAGACATTTCAGCCCTGACTTGATTCATACAGTGAAGGCTGAAAGTAGCAGCTGCCAGTGTAGGTGACCAAAGGTTGAATACTTTGACTGTAAATTATGCATTCGAAGGAAGCTTAATGGCAGGTTATTTTGTAACTTGTCACATTTATAACCTAGTGGAGACTAGGCTTATAAGGTGTATTAGCACCTGTACCTTGGGCAGCTGCACACCTTGTTTATGGATGTTTCTTCTGGTACTGTCTGGACAAATCACCTTAAAACTGCAGTAGTATTGTCAGGCATCTTCTAGTGGTGTTGGAGTTACGGAGCTGTCTGCAGGCTGTTTTGGCGAGACAGCTGAAAGACAAACAGTAAAGTTTTCTCTTTGCCATGAGATTTTGGAGAAGTGTAACAGGAGTCAGTGTATCAGGCATCTATAGAAAGACCAGATACAGATGGAAGCATAGAATATCTACAGTATAGACAGATTAATTTTACTCAGTTTTCTGTGTGAATGGATGCTATTCAAGTTATTGTGTTGCCTTCTTGGATTGTGTATGTTAATTTTTTTACTTTCAAAAAATGTGTGCATCTCAGTCTCTGTTAATGATCCATCACCTATACAAAAGAAAGCATGTAAATAGTAAAATCCAGCCTTCCCTCCACATCATTTTCTCAGTCCAAAACTAAAAAGCCACTAGTTAAGACTTTAAGCTACCCTTAAGTGAATGAAATTACTCCATTGGTTTGTCATATAATCAGCTGATGCTATTGTTACCCATGAATGCAGGGATAAATTGTGAATAACATAGTGCATGGGAGCAGTGAATGAGGCCTGAAAGGACTGTCCGTGAAAGCTCCTGATCTGACTGCAGTTGCTGGCACAGAAAGGAGAAAAGGTTGATTTACATACTTATAAACTTCACATTTTTGTATGAATATTGTTTACAAAATCTAAACTTTATCTTAATACTGCAAAATGAGTTTACACAAAGTCTGGGAATGCAGAATGAAAGATAGATTCTCTGCTCTGACAAAGTGCATTGTGGCATATCATTGGCAAGCTGGAGCGAGGAAAGGGTACGTTTGTGCACATTTTCTCATGAAGGGAAAGAAAGAGTGATAGCTAACAAGCTGGTGTTTAGTGTTTGCACTGACAAATATATGAATATCTATGTATAAGAAATTTCCAAACAAGCTCTTAGCAATGTATAAAAATAAACAATCAAATACTTGTGGTCTGATAACGTTTATTTATAACGTTGAATGCACATGTTGAAACCTGGTTCTCGTTTTGTTACAAGCGTATGGTTTCTACAATGAAATGACGAGCTATTTCTAATTTTAGTGGTTTACAGGTTCATTGTTTTAAAAATGAAACTAGAATGTATAAAATGGCTGTTTCTTTACAAGTCTAGCTGCATGCACAGTTTAATTAAAATGTGATAATTTTAAGATTTTTTTTAAGTCTTTATGGTCTTTACAGTCTTTTAAAACTGGCAAATGTTCTCATTAACTAAAAAGATTATAAAATAAAATTTCTAATTCAAATGAAAGATTTAAGTAAGTTCTTAGTGTCTAAATTAAAACTTTAAGTTGAATTTAGGTCATACCTGTAGCTTTAGTTAATGTAAAAGTATAAAACTGGCAAATACTAAATAAGTAACTGCTTTTTTGAGAGTAGTAAATGCAAAAAATCAGACAGATTTTTGCAATAGAAAAATTCTGTATCAGTTCCACTAATCATCTCATTTGAATTTCTTGCATAAAAACAATGAGGTGTTTTATGAATTAGAAAAGTGAAAAGAAAACATAAACCATAGGATGAACTTGTCTGATGTTTCAACACAAGCATTACAGTAGCTGAACAATCTTGACATATTATTAAAAAATTATAATTATGCACTGGTGGTAGAAGTAAAGCTATTTTCACTAAATGCTATAAAAACATTGCTGGTAATCATCTTCAGATTTTTGCATGATAAAAATTCTAGTGAAAAATACAAACATGGGAATTCAGAATTTTTCTTTGAGATCCTTCCCAAATAAGTAGAGGAAATGAAAATGGTCACCTACTTATATTATTGTCTCTGTTGCATCTTTTTTGTGAGAGATTCTGGATACTGCTCTTTTTTTCATTCTATATTAAGTACTTTAGTCCTTTCTCTCTTACTAACTCCCCCAAATCAGTATCCAACACACCTTTCTGAACTGCTGTAGCAGCCAAGCAAGCCTAAGTGGTTCTAATTCTTAGACCATAAAAAGCTTTCTAAGAATTAAATTAATTGTGAATTTCCACTTAGATTTGAACTGATCACCTAACTTTTGGTCTTGTCCTCTTCTTTAAATTCCATTCTTTATTTTTCCTGTATTCCTGTAATACGGAACCTCTTACAAAAATGGAATTAAATTTGAATCCATGCTCTAGCCAGACAAACTGAATTTGAAGCATCACATTCTAATGTTAAGATATATTGCTTTAAAAGTTTTGCTGCATTGTACATTTAAAAAACCCCCATTAATTAACATATTTAGTAATATTAGTGACATAACAGTTTTATCAATCTTATTATTAATGCATTTGTAATGTTTTTTGTTGGAGGGAGAGGAAATGCTGGCTGTTGTGTTTAAGTAGTGGCACAAACGCTCCATAAACAAGTGATGCTAATAAACATGAACTGATTAGAGTGCCTTTTTTCCCCTTTGAGTCTGTAAGAGCCACAGAGACCAACCTTGGTAGTGCTCCTGGCTGCCACACAAACTGTAGCTGAGGTTCCTTGGCTGGGCATGTTTTTAGTGCCAGAGCACTGAGCTATTTGGATGTAGATTCATGGATCAGATGTTTCTCTATAAACCCTGATCATTTTGCTGTCTTGTTCATGAATGCCTTAGAACTGACCTTTCTGGATAATAAGAATTTCTTTTTAATCTAAACTTAGTCTACTCCTCTGTATGATTCATTTGACTAAGTGAAATCCTCTGGTTGTGTACACGCTTCTATTTTCAGCTGGAAAAAAGTTTTGAAATAGGTATTTTAATGTTTCTTTCCCTTTGATTGCAGACAGTATCCCTACTACTCGGCGAATATTTCTTTAGCATTTTTCAACTTCAGTCCTTACAGACTACCTACTTAATATTCTCTTAGTGATGTCAACAATCTGTATTTTATGAGATCAGAGGATATCAGCAATGACTTTTTTTAAATTAGCTATTGATTGACTGATTTTATAAAAGCATAAAGGCATTTCTGTGACATTTTGTCATCACAGTCTGCACGTTTTGATTTAAATAAAAGCACTTCTCTTTTTTTTTTTTTTTTTTTTGGGGGGGGGGATCTTTAGCATTCTGTATGGAAACTGGTTTGTATTTTCATTAGAGGCAGGTCTAAAAACAGATGACAGTTTAGAATTTTTGAATCATGTCATCATCCTTTACCCTAAATGAAGTTGAGCTTGCTTCATGAAATGGTGATCTATATGAACAGTTACCAGACTGTCATGTACAGGCTCTTCTGCTGCAGCTGTCCTTTTTCTTTTCTTTATAACAAATAAGTAAACTAGCTGTGTGAGAGCGAGTGTACAATATTTGTAGTGATTTAGAGTATATGTCAGTGTTAAAACACACTGATTTGCTGGGCTGTTATGATATTCTCAGTTACTATCTAAGGAAACACCAGTTAGTTAAATATTTAATTGCAATTTTGAATAAATGTGTAGGTGGAAGTTTTACCCTAATAAGGTTAAAATATACTTTTATTAATGCAGCATGAGTTTTAAGTCAATTGGATGGATCTCCAGAGTCCTCTGGAAAATGAAGCAAACATTAATTTCCCAGAAGAGCCATTGTATGTCTGTCAGTAGATAGCGGCTCTTGGAAATACAGAGTTTTCATGTGTTTTGCTGTTTTTAAGAAAGGTTTACTTTTTCAAGTTTCTTGTAATTCGAAAGAATATGGGATAATTCAGAACAGTAGACTTTGCTGTATTAACTATTAATCTCATAACAGTTATATTGTATGGAAAAAAAGTTACTTATTTTTTCTTGCTATGAATATTTCAGTAAAGACCATTGAAGTCTTGACATGGGAAATAGTATATATAGATCATTTTGGTCACATCTGCCTGCACACATTCAGGACTATTTGTGTTTATTTTCTTTAGACAAGAATTATCTCCTTCAACAGCCTGGTGTGCAGATATTTGTAAACCTTCTCCCAAACGAGTCTTTTTTTTTTTTTTTTTTTTTTTCGGAAAGGTGGAAGTGGTAAGAAGCCGTTAAACCAGTGGTTAAGAAGGTAGGTGTCTGTGGGTATTGATGGGAAATAGTCGTTAGAGGAAAGCTGCATCACCACACAGGAAGAAGCATAAAACTCTTGAAAGTGTTTTCTCCAGCTGTTGCGGAAGAACAATTTAGACAGTAGAACTTGAAAGCCACAGTTCTTATACCTCATTTCTAGCTGAGAGAGTCCTTCCAGAAAAAGGACTGATCAGCTGCACTCTTTTAACGCCTCTCACAAAGGCTCAGCTTTTTCACAGAAAAGATGGGTTTAACAGTAGGGAAACAATAAATTGCAAACGCGTAATCAAATTTATACAGGATGGCCTTCAAGCTTTGCAAAGAAAATCACAAAATATGAAAGAAAAATAGTGGATCTTTGATTTTTTTGAAACAGAATATAGCTCCATAATTTATTACCAACTTGTTTGCCAATAAATAACAGCCAGCAAAACTTCTACAAAAATGACATTTAAAGCCACTTACGACTGTAACTAAAGCCCCTTCACCCAGTCATATGATTTCTTTACTCTTTCAGCTATTACATTTTGTGTTAAGGGCAGGGCAAGATTTCCCTGTGACTTCAAGTCAGTTATCTGCAAAGCCTGTGAGCTGACAGCTCAGAGTTCCTCTTTCTCCCCCTGATCCCCCTAGTCTGTCTCAAAAAGTAGAGACACTATTTTTCCCATATAAATGTCCAGTGCTCTGCCATTGAGTAACTTCAATGCTTATTTCATATGACATATTGTTGGTAGCTATTCTGTTTTTAAAAGATTGCCCACTAGCACCCTTGGAATAAATATTTACAACTTTTCTTTGAAGTATGTATTTGGAGACAAAGCAGACCAGCGTGCACTTTAAGCCAGTATTTTTCTTTCAAGTAAGATTTAAGGGAAGCAACATGATAGTTTATGAGAGTAGTACATGATTCACTTAACTGATGGTGCATTTTGTAGTCCTATTTCTGTTACTGACCTGTTACATCATCATAGGCAAGATATTTCTTCTCTGTTTTTGTCCTTTCCAAGGCAAGGGTGGTCACTAATTTTTTTTTTTGCCTGTATATTTTGAAGCAGTATTTATTAAATTGTGTCTTGTGTAGTGGATGTGTGTTTGTGTATGTATGATTGCAAGACTTGCAGTCCTATCTTTGTTCATCATTTTTTGAAATTTAAAAAGTTTTTTTCCAATAACAGCTCAGAGTGACATTCTTCTATAAGGAACAGCCTGTCTTCCACCCCCCAAGTAGAAGCTATGTCCTGTTGTTCTCGGGGACATCCAAATGAAGGTGTCTCTCAAGCACATAGGAGAGCTCCTCTCCAGTGACAGCAAAACCAAGCTGCGCTTGAGGTAGCACGCTTGTAGAGACATTCTGAAGCAAAAACACAGTGCAAAAATTTTCTCAAAAAGCTAGTTAACTATACTTCAAGGTTTATAGCAGTCTCAAATAATAAACAGAACTGGATTTTTTTCATGCTCCTTCTATAGTGCAAACTTCAGGTTTCTCTCTATATGTTGTGTGTTTCTGTAACTTAATTTATAATAGGTGGTTTTGAGGTACATGTTACATCCTGTATTGATGCATGTTTCCAATTTAACAGACATAGATTTTTATCTAGGAGTAATCTGCATGCTAGGAGTAATCTGCATAATTTCATATGCTAAAGGGTGACAAAGAAGGTAGTGAGAGACATGATAGTTCATACATATTGAGAGGTGCAAAGTTGCAAACTGTGCTACAGTCAGGAATTGCGGGGCGGGGGGGGGCAAGTTGAGAAAGGGAAACAGAATGATGCTAGACAGGATTATTTTGACCATCTTTGGAATTCAGGATCTCAAGGCAATAATAGACAGGAGTCTTACAGGGAATTTTGTTTGCAAATCATCTATAAATTTACTGTAGATTGCTTTGGTCATTCCCAAACTATGGTCATAATAAGTGATGCCCATGTGGGTTTTAGACAATATTGTGTTTACAGGGATGTTGTTCTTTGGCGGGGTGGGGGGAAACCATGGTACAATTGTTTAGAAAAAAACTCCTGAAGGGTGACAGTGATCCCAAATATTTTGGCACAAATAGTTAAAACTGAACACCTGTGTGTCAGCTGAAAAGAAGGACACAGTATAGTCTACAGTTCTTCTCCATGGTATCTAGCACCTGCAAGAATAACCTCAGGAAAAGCGACTTTTCTACTATGCAGGCAACCCCAGAACTCTAAAAATACATAGATGATGTATTTGGTATGCATTAGCTTGACTTTAACATCTTGACCCAGAAATACACTCTCTCGTACTGATAATCTGCATTCTCTGTGAAGTAAAAAAGTGATGGAGGTAATACACACCTACTGTAGTACAGATGTTGCTATTTGATACCAAGAACTGAATCAACTGTGCTGTCTTTACTGGAAATCTTAGTTAATGTTTTTATTGTGTTAATATTTCTATGTGCTGATTCCCTTGGAAAACACCTCAAAGTACTTGTATTTCATTGCTAAGAAATTTTAGTCTCATTGAAAATCATCGGGATTTGAATTTTTGAGATTCCTTGTTTTGGTTTTTTTCAATTTATACCAATTACTACATCAGAGCAATACATAAAACAAGGGGGTTTAGCTTCTTTGGGCAGATATCCAAAAGGCATGTGGTCTGAAACATGGGAAAAGAGGCATGACTCTCTTCGATGCCACAGATACCCATGTCATTTTGAACAAGTCATTTAATATTTCTGTTCCTCACATCTCCACTAAGGAAAGGAAAATTGTGGTATTTCTGTACTTGGAAATATCACCTTACAGAGGCTACTGTATTTATGGTTGTATGTAAAATATCTTTGATTGCCTTGTTTGCCAGACACCTTGTTCCCACATATTGTACCAGTATTATAACTTTAGAGGAGAGAGCCCTGTCAAAGACTGCACCTAAGTGGGTGCATCAAGTGCTACTTCTGTTCTCAAAGGGTCATTTGAGAAACGTTTTAGAGGCAATGAATTGCTGTGCTGTTAATGTTTCAACTCCTCTAACTCAACTACTAAAAGAAAACAAGTGCCAAGGTTTCTGCCACTTACTTTCACAGTGGGGATGGGATTAAAGATGTTGCCCTTCTGTGTCTATATACTTCATACATGAGTATGATGATACACTAGAGATGTATATTCTTATAAGAGCAGGTGGTATCTGTCCATAGTTCAGGCAGCCTGTGAAAGCCAAAAAACTTCTGAAACTCTTCCAAGAATAATGACTTGTTCCCCAAGACAAACTTATTCAGGATGCAGTTACCAGACAGAATTCAACATTCTCTATTAAGAGAAGCTGTTTGAGCAAAGGCAGTTATTACATGCTATGACATTTTGAAAATGAAATTGATGGATTCTTCTCAAGTCTGGAGCAGACACTAATGGAAACTCTTGTGAATGTGCTGACACCATTCAAACAAGCCACTAGAGAGCTAACTGCTGAAACAGCCTAGTTAAGCCAAGTCATACCACCAGTTCTTATTCTGTGATTATTGATGCATGACTCCTCTCCTCCCCACCACCCCTGAAGTCATCCAACAAGGAATCTTATTTGTTGCCAAAACATTTAGGGGAGAGAAAAAAAGATGGTGCAGACTATTTAAACAAGTTTTCAGGTTTAGAAAAAAAGTCTCTATTTTTATGGAAGCTTGCTTCTAAATCCCTTTCTTTGAAAAAGTTAGTGGAAAGTTTGTGTCAGAGAGGTAACAAGACAGCTAAGTGACCAAAGATTTCTGAAGAGCTGTGGAACATTCATATTCCTTCAGCTACCGCTATTTCTATAAATTCTATTTAAACATTGCTTAGGGGGATGAGCAGACAAAATTTTATTTGTTAAAGCAAGCAAAAGAAAGTCACATACTGTTGCTGTTCTTTGCCTTTGCTAACTCATTGAGCCCAACTTAAAGCAAAAATCAAATACTCATCTGCTGGGATTTCAAATAAACCATCTGGCTAACTAATGTGATAATTAAGTGTCTTGAATTCCATACCACTAATTTGTCATTTAAAACAATGACAACACTTTAGTAGTTGAAGCTTTTTTAATTGTTTTTTTTTTTTAATTCTGTTCAGGTCATGTTTAAATCTCAAAGTCTGAGTAGCTAGTCTGTCAGGCAGACTATTTGGTTTGAACTGCTGATACTCATTTATAAAAGTCACTTCAGATAGCATTAAAGAACTGGTTAATTAGTCTTTAAGCAAAAAAAACATAAAAGGGCCTGCTTTGGAAAGGAGTTTTGTTTCTGCACATATTTATTATTCCTTAATTTCACTGAATGGATAGGATAAAGAGGTTTTTTTGTTGTATTGTTTGCAAACTGTTCATAAACTCTGTGCGGTGCGATTTGTTCTGTGGTTGTTCCCTGTTCACACTTGGATCTATTGGAAAATACATACTCCTTACTAAAATTCTGAATGTTTCCAGTACAAATGGTGACATTTAGAAGGACTGAATTTATTTTAATGCTGTATAAATATGGTGGAGTAATAATGTTGTAGAGCACTGACCAAAAGTTGGGCCAGCTCTGTGCTAGAAGATCAGTCTGCAACACTGGGCTCTGGCCAATTTCACCAGTGTGTCCTCTTACACAGACCCCTTTGAACACTGTACAGACTGTTCCTTACAGTACCCTGATGGAGCAGTTGGATTGTTGCTGAATAACTGAAAAGTGCTAGCGTCCACCAATAATTCTTATAAACTCAGCGGGGAAACTTGTGATGTAGTGTTACCTAAAAAATAATCTCTTCATATCTTCTACTGATTTTTCATTGGTACAAAGAGAGTTTGATTTTTCTGGAAATCACATAACCTATATGTGGTCTTAGTAAAGTGTTAGCTAGTGTGTGTTTCTGTGTGTTTAAGACCTATGGATAGTCTCCCTTTAGCTGACACACTTTAAGGAATAAAATGAAACAGGTATCTGATATAAAAATCAGAATTACATAGGTGCTGGCTTTAAATTATCTGCTGCTAGTCACCAGAGTATTTCTGATCATTAGAGTTGCAAGGGGGTGTACACAATTATTGGACATAGCTAAGGAAAGGAAAAGTCTGTAAAAAGGTTATCAGCATCTGTATTTAAACCAATGATACAGCAAGCTGCTCTTGACCAGATGATCTTCAGAGCTCCTTTCCAAACTAAACCATTCTATGTCAGAAGTATTTTAACTAAACATTCCCCTGTCCAAAAGTCTTGGTTACTTGACAACAGAACTCCTCAGGGGAAGCTCTTGACTTTGAAAGTTACGCTGGAAATAAAAGGGAGAGGGGGAACAGAGGAGCCCAGAAGACCTAGGTATTTGGGTTAATTACCTGACGTGGTGACACAAGTTAAGGTCCAAGCTTTGATCCAGAAAATAAGTGAACTGCTTCTCTTAATCTTCCTGTATTTTTAATTGATTGTGCAAGGTCTGTTTTATTTTGATGTTTAATAAAAACAAATTATGGAACATCAAAAAATGCTGTAAACCTGGTAATTCCTGGTTTCTTACCAGCCATACTCAACTGGACCTACTTAGGGGAAAACATTAGACCTTATGTAGTCCTATTGTTTCCTTTTTTCTCTTGACTATAATAGAGAATTGCTTAATATTTCTTGCTAATTATGTCATTCTAATTAGGAATGTCTATTACTTCAACGTACGTTCTTAAGAGATAAATATTTATGTATTGTTTCACAACTATTTTAGGAAGATTAGTTCTTATAATTCACTCAAACCTGGGCTGAGGGGGAGGTGGTCCAAAGAGCATGTAAGAAATATTGTAGTGATATAGCCAGTTTATAGTCTGAACAAAAATATTAAAAGCTATCAGAAGAATTTCAATCATAAGGGTAAATATTTTTCTTTGCTGTGGGTGGGTATCCATATGGTAAGAAAAGGTATGAAAATCTTATATGTTTCATTCTTCAGCTATACTAAAGTAGAAGAACAATAGATAGGGCAGAGTAAATTTAAACCAAAAATTTTTCTAGGGAAAAGTCAAATATTTAAACACATCATAATACAATGCCCAACCAAAGTTGTCTATAGAAGCAACTTCTTCTGTAGCCTAATAAATATTTAAGGTCAGGAGACTTAAGTAGCTCACTGCTTGACTCCCAACAAATGAGAACAATGATCTCACTCGGCATTGGATAAAACAAGGGAGCAGCAGGCTGACAGAAAAACAGCTGCACTTCTTACTGGTGCAGTGAATGTAACTGAATAAATGTTGACAAGACGGTGTCTCTAAAAAGTAAGATGGAACCAAATTAGGATGCATTATCTAGGAAAAATACTGTGTTACAATTTACAGTCTAGTCCTAAACTGAATAGTTGTCATATGGTGCTAATACACATTTTGCTCTTCTATGGAGCAGGTTTGGGATTTAACATCTTGAGATTGGCTTAATCTAAAACATATGTTTTCTTTTATTTCACATGTGTGTTCTGCATTTCCCTTTTTCCAAGATCTAGGACCAGTGTGATAATATGCTGTGATGAGAGAAATACAGAGTTCATTGTTGTGATATAGCTACAGAAACAATATGGGACCTACAATAAAATATGTGTTCTCTTTTATGGGTTTTATTTTGTGGCACAGGCTAGTGTTTCTGTTAAGATTAGAAAGCGAAAGTTTCCCCTATTGGGCACAGTAAGTGTGTGTCATCATGTGTCTGTCCCCACCTTCCCCCAAAAAAGCTTTAGTAACTTAACTGAATATTTACTAAATTTTGCAGCACAGGTTGAAGCAGTGTGAAATTATAGACCCTCAACATGTGTCTGTCTTCTACCATGGGAATGCTGTAAAAGAGGATTCTGTCACAAGGCTTGGGATCACTTAGATTTTTGTGGGTCTTTTTGTCTGGATCTATTTAAATCTAGCTTTTTAGGACAAAGGACTGAAAGACTTTTTCAAATAAAAGGATAACTTATAGCATTAGTTTATCAAAATGGAATCAAAATATATATTTAACTTGAAAAGCATTTTATGTAAAGATGTTGTTTCCTTTCAGTTCTAGAATGTAAGTATATCCCATAATATTTTCTTTTGTTATGTAGACCTACACTACAGTAAGTCCTGTCATAACAATGTGGTATATGCAATTCTAGCACAATTGTTTGTCCAACACAATTTTCTTTCTAGTCAGAAAACCTCTAACTGCCATGATGAAACTGTCTTTTCTGGCAAAAGAAATTCCCTTTATCAGTGCTACTTCCCCACAAGGGATTTTCTTTTGTCTTGTTTGGTCATAAGGTTGTCTTACTGTGAAACTAGTTTAGTATGGTAGATGAAGTCTCAGCTGAAAACTGATTATGTAGCACAGTGCCTCTTCCTAATGCGTTGTTTCCTTTTGCTAGAGCCTCTGTTTTTAAATAAGTGAATACGGAAAGTATATTTGAATTATAAATAGCCTGAAAAGGAAAATCCAGAAAAGAGACTTGCTGTCTTTTCTAATAGGCATCAAACATCTTTTATGTGTTTTAGCTGTTGCATTTGCATGGAGACTCCTTTTTACCCTAGTGAGAATTCAAGGGAGCTTATTGGATGTATTTGAGCATGCTCACTGATGCTGGGAAGTAATGACAGAAGCTACCTAAAACAAACCTTCTGTTTGACCTAATCTACAGTTTTCTTCAGTCTTCACAAGACTGCAAACATAAAATTCTCTTTCGTGATAACAGTCATGTTGTAAGTCTGGGAAGAGCATTAAATTCTACCATATAATCGACATCAGACATACAGTCTCTGCGCTGCTATTCTAAATGGAACAGTAAAGAGTTGGGAAAAAAATATGAAATAAACCCTGGTATCATCCTGCATAAACTGAATAAAGGAAAAGTTTCAATTCTGTGTAAGAGCAGAAGAATGAAGGGTATGGGAAGACACTAGGTGGTCATCTGCTGTACTGCTTGAGAGGGTGTGCCTTGTACTTTGCTCAGTGTTGGCCAAGCACGCAGTGAGGAAGAGGGGCAGCCATGCAGCCTTATCTTCACCAGAATGTGAAATATTTAATGGGGGAAATGTGCAACACGGCTAGGTCTTCTCTCATCATTTATTTTCTGGGTTTTACAGGGTATCGAGGCAGGGTTTTGATTCTAGCTTGTACAGATCAAGCTACACAGGTAGATCAAATCTGTTTTCCCTGCGTGGAAAATGGGGGAGGAGCATATTTGGCTCTAGTAGTTGTGAAGAAGTGCAAATACAACAGGTTTTGCTCTGCTTTTTGCATAGACTCTTCCAAAAATGATCTCCTTAGTTATGCACTGAGGTACAGATCAGGTGAAAGCTGACTCTTATGCATTGCTCGAGTTTCCTCACCCACTAGATAAAGAGATATTAAAAAACTGTATGGCTTTAAAGATTTTTAAGGAATTAAATAATATTTTTTTTCCCTTGCCCTGAAAATTCTGTGGGTTTTTTCTCTAATTGAAATCAATATCAGCCTCAAGGACATTATTTTCTAAAATTTGTCAGCATCTAAAATTGAAATCCTCATGCAGCCTGCACTGCTGTGCAGCAGACGTGGCCTCTGCTGAAAGAATAGTACATAACGTGTGCATTGTTTATCAGTAGTATATATATATATAGGGGTTAATTTGGTCTAACTAAGAATACACCCCTAAGTGATATTTGCCAAATAAAACCAGTTGGTGCTTCGTTCTTAGACTGTTAGTTCTTAACCAGAGGAATGGGTTCTTCACAGCGCAGCTTCAAAATCTACACTCAGAAACTTTTCAGAAACATTCTTAATATACAAAATTTCACAGACCACTAGCAAAGCTGTGATTTAATCTTTTGTAATGGTGCTACTCAAATTTAATTTCTTTGGCCACTGTGTTGCATGATTTGTGAACATTAGTTTTATTATTCATTGGACAGATATTTGAATTTTTTTAAGCAAATGGTCTTTGCAATTTAGAAATGCATGTATAAAGATGTAGCAGAAGTTATAGATACGTATACAAAGGGTACAGGTAGCAAGGAAATGTCAGATCAGTGTCATTTCCTCTGACTGTTAAAATGTATAGGCTTAATTTTTTTGCCATTATATTGTTATGTGACATGAAAACATTCAATGATAGATGATGACTAACATTGTGTTATTATATATACAAATATGTTTGTCAACCTCTTTGTTCTCTGAAATGAAACAAACAGGAAACTTCATGTCTGGTCTACCAACGATGTGTGTCTTTTTTTCACAAATAGGAAAGCCTGCAATCTAGTTTGTATTTTTTTCATCTCCTGTATTCAGGTTCTATGTCCATGCTACCCCTCCTTTTAGAAGGCAGCGTAAATCTATCCCATACAAATATTTCATTTATATTGTTATGAGAAAAGCAACAAAAATTAATCTTATTTTTTCCAAGTAAAGACTGTATTTTAGCAAGAGAACACAGTCCAAGACAGAAACATAAACAGGGAGACTAGAACAGTGTTTTCATATCCATATGGTTTATCTTGCTGAGAAGCTAGGGAAAGTTTGATTTCTGTCATCCATTTACAAGTATTTAAGACCTTTCTAAGTTCTACTTCCTAACTTTAAAATCTTTTTAACTTTTCACCTATTCAAAACTTGCATCACAGGGAACTGCCTTGGCAGAGAATGAATAATTTATGCGATGGAATTCCATCTTCAATTTCTGTGCTTCTGCAAGATACAAGTGTAATGTTATGAACTGTATCTCTTCCTTTTAAAAAGGTTGGTTTACCTTATTGGTTAATAAGGCATTTTAAGCCATTGTTTTTAAGGCATTTGTTTAAATAGAATGAGTTATTTGAGGGTTTAGAGGTTTTTCAAGCTTGATTTTGCTTGTGACTTGTCTCTGAAGAGACCTGCTGTGTGGGAGGAAAAAAAAAATGAAAATGGGTCTATAGAAGGTACTGCCAAGACAAAACAAACAAAAAAAGGCAATAAAAAAATGAGAACAGTTTGGTTTTTTTCTTGTAACGATGGTGGGTTCATGATTTAGAGATTAGAAACCTGAGCATGAGAAGGATCAACTGGGCTGTTAGACTGACAATTGTGTAGCAAGCAGTTAATCTAGGTGGGCCCGAGGGACATCTGCTCCTCCTCCTCCCAGAGGCTGCAGGGGGCTTCTGATATGCTGTAACAAGCCTAAAGCCATGATAAAAGATCGATGGTTACAATGTGCCACAGGAAGAAGGCAGGAGACCTCAGAAGCTTTATTAGTATCACAGGACACCGCAGCAGCAGGGAATTTGCTAAGTGAAATTTCCAGGTGAGCCTCAGATGTAAGGCAGGGTCTGCTCTAGCAGGGGAGACCCACAGTCCAGGCACTTCTGCCAGGCAGCCCTGTGGGGAAATGCCTTCCTGGCTGCAATCTGGCAATCTGTTAAGTGCTTGAGCCAAGCATCACACAAGCTTAAGTTTTTACATCAGCCAAAGGGTTCTGTTCCTATTTCTAGCTACAGCTACATTTCCCCAGAAAAATACCCCAGAAGATGGCTAATACGTCACCTTGGGGAAAGTGATGGGGGAGAGTAGGTGATGGAAAGAAAAGCTGCTAGATCCTGCAGCAATCAGTGAGATTGCTGAAGCAAGGGGGAATACAAGCTTAATACAAATGTCCTTTTGAACCATCTTGTCACCACCCTCATAGGGTATACTAAAAAACTATATGGTTTTAGAGAAATGCTCTGTGTCTGCAGAGAGCTGCCTCTTGTGTGTTCCGTACCCCTTCTCGCCGAGCAGTTAGGTCAGACACATGAGGCTCTCTGGATTTTGGTCACTGTGACCATGAGGTGTGGGATTAAAAAGAAATGTAGAAAGTGTACTTTTGTGTTTTGGTGAAAATCAAAGCCAATCCACATCTAACATCAGCAGCTGGCTTCTGTTATGGTTGAATGAAACAAAACCACCCAGAGTTCAAGAACACTTGTATCATTAGGACTGTCTTCTTGTTAAACATTTCCCAAAATACTCTTGTAATAAAAAGCTAAAAATAAATGTTAACTGCAAATTTGAGATATTTGAGTATTAAGGATTTTCCTTTGTGAGTATTTTTGAGAGTGGCCTGTTTCTGAATAAATAATGCTTGACCAAATCAATTATCAAGGTGGTTATTAATCATACATATGTTAATAATTTTGGCTTGTTTTAATTCATACTTTACTTCATTGAAACTAGTATCTATTAGCCTGGCTCTGTTTTTTCTAAGCTACTCTCAACTTTAAGGAAACATATGGTAAGGTCATATATTATTTATTAACAACATCTTTGTAGCATTAACACTGAAGTTGAGCACCATTTTATACCTGACACTTTTCATTCCTATTTCTCTGTTACACCTTAACATGTGGTAATGAGAACATGATGGGGCCGTGCAGCCCACCTGTCCTCACAGAGCCCATTCTTCTCCTCTCACTGTTACCTGCATAGGCCTGAGCAAAACAAAAGCGTATTATGTTTTACTACTTTCTCCTCAAAACACAGGTAATTTGAACTTACCCTTAAAAAGTTGGATGTATCTTTGTTAAATCAAAACCTGTTTATTAACTGATGTGTGTTTGAGACATGTCTGTCTCTAGATGCCTAGTTCTCATTACTTCAGATATTTAACTTGAATGATCAGAGAATTCCCATGAATGATTTAAAGCACTTGATATAAGCTGAAATAAGTTAAATGCCTAATTTTAAGCATAGATAATTGAGTGACCCACTTCCTTTCTGCTTAAGATGTTCAAAGAGGCTTAATTTCAGTTTCTGATGGATGTGTTGCTGTTTTATCCAACTCTCTTAATCCCAGCCTTATATAAACCATAGCATTGGTGTATTTTTAAGCAGAAGACTGAGACAAGAGCTTCCATGTGTATACTCAGAGAATGAGTGCAATTTGGCAGCCTGAAAACTTTGAATCAGCCTAACTTCCTAGTAATGTTCCTTGGGCCTGAAGAGGATACAGCATCCTGCAGAAGTGTGAAGGGGAAACATTCCTAATGCACTGTCTGATAGAGGGTGATGGAGTTGCTAGATAAAGGAATTGCTCTTTCACTCAAATTGGTTCAGGTCTGTATTTCAGTGTGGCAGTTCCCAGGCTTTAATCCTCTTGGCTTCCTTAGAATTGCTATATAACTCAATGGGTTTACATTCAGACAGGAATTTTTTTATCACTGTCTTAAACAATTAACCTTTCATTGCTGCTGGAAAAGAACAGTAGTACCATTCTGTGATCCTTGTCTTAAATAATCTTATGTCCTCTCCACACCAGCTCACAAACTACGTAAGCCCAAGACCCCAAAAGGTCAGCTCTGCATCCAGACTTTCCCAGTGTGAGAAGCTCTCTTCATCTTGGTCTTCAGCCACCCACCCTAGAAACAAAGGCCAAATGCTAAGATTTGAAAGGGATTGGACTCAAACATCACCCAACTCTAGTTGTACAACAGGCTTTGTTTGCTTTCCAGTTCTAAAGGTAGTGATTCTTGAGCTTTGACAGAAATAGCTTTGGAACACGGTTATAGCTAGCATAGATCTACTGCGGTTCAGTGCGTTTTATAGGATTTATACATGTTACCTTACTTGAAGTTATGCCATCCAGAATGTGGCTTACCCAAACAAGTTCTTCTATGAACAGCAGAGTCCAGTTTTATGGACACTGTAAATCCAATGGATTTACATCCCACATCACTAAACTCCTTCTGCCCTTATCTTCTGTTTCTCTGCTTCTTATATTGTTTTCCCTGATCCCTTTGCTATGCTGCCAGGTATCCTTATGTCTCTTAAACTTGCTGGGCTGAAAATAATTCTGCAGAATTATTAATACATTTGGTAACTATGGGTGTAGTGTAAATGATAGTATAGGTTTATGTCTTAAAAAATTTAAAAGCACATAAATACTAATCATACCTGAAATATACTTAAAATTTTTGTAGGGTTTTTAATTGCTTTTTCCCCACAACCTTTGAGGGGGTTGCAGTGCATCCAGATCCTAAATTATAGTGGCTCTGAGTAAATGAATGGGAGTAATGAAAGCTGAGAATATTGGAAAACTAAGTAGCACATAGTTCTGTCCAGCACCCAACAGCAATGGCTGATTTAAAGAAAATGTCTATCTGCTTGCTGGGGGTGGTATTAAAGCACATAACTTCTCTCCCTTTATTGAAAGGAATGAGAAAGCTTTGATATGTAAGTACTGATACTTTTTCAGCTTCAGTAAACTTTTACAAAGTTTTTGTGCACTTTAACCATAAAACAATGGAAGTTTATACCATATCTTAAGTTTGTATAGTGTATCTCAGGTTCAAGTGATGTTCTGGAAACCCTGAAGCTTTCTTCAGAAAGTTGACTTGAGTTTCTTGTGCATGAACACTTTTCCAATCTGCCTTACAGTAGACTTTTTGATCCCTGAGGTTTTTGTCCACTATGACTAAAATCATGTAGGGTTTTTTTTTTCTTCCATGTCTAAGCCCATTCATTTCACATGTGAAAAAAGACACCATTTTTTTTTTTCAAAGGTGGTAAATGCTGCAATGTCAGTTAAGACTATAGGAGCAGCAAGAAATGAGATCAGTTGAATAATATCAAGAATAAATTTGGCCAGAGACTTTTATGAAAAAAAAAAAAAAAAAGAAAAAAAAGACATTTTTATATGGAAAGGTTCTTCACTACCACTTCATTAAGAAAAAAATTGCTTTATTCTTGTGTTCTCTCTTTTCCCCTTAAGCCTTTGTGGTTATAATTTCATTCTCCAATACCTAAATTTAGTTTTGAATCAAGTACAGTAGCTCAATAGAACACCACGCATTAAGATCCACATTGAATTTCACATGACAGGCTTTACATTTGCTGAAGGCTTGGGGGCTGTAGTTTTAAGTCATATTGCTCACATTTTGGTTGAACGCAGTTTGATGCATGTCTAGGAAATTTGTGTTTTGCTCACACAGGGGATGATTCAAGTCTACAGCTGTCGCAAACAGTATGCGGGACCTAATTCATGAATAAGCTGTCAGTTACTATGTTCCCACAATAAAAGCAAATTAGAATCACAAAAGGAAATTGGCATAAAACATAAGATGAGAATTTAAAAAATTTTTTTCTAATCACAGTGGTATTAAATTTGGATGAAGATTCACCTTAAAAATTAGGATACATACCCCTGCCTCAACTTGCATTATTGCAATTGGATCTCTGTAAAGCACACCTCACCTATGAATGTAGAATTCTACACATGAAGAGTATTATTTACCCTTAAAAAGACAATAATTCATCTACAATGCTGTGAAAATAGTTATAATGAGAAAAACATTTATTCACATAATCATGCTGTTCTCCCGGCATTTATGTCATCAAGCTACCATGTAAGAAAAGTACTAAGAAATACCATGTAAGGAAATTGCCCTTTCATAGCTAAAATGAGAACTTCTCAAGAACTTAAGAAGCTGTCCAACAAACCTTTCTGAAAGTTTCCAACTTTATCTTCTAAGACTGGGGTAAAACCATCAAATGCAGAACATACTTCATAGCAGATTTTATTATTTCACCCTTCTGTGTGCAGGACTTTCTGCCCATTTCGCCATAATACAGTATTATGCATTTATTTACAGAAGTTTACTGACATAACGTTTCAGATGGTCAAGTGACATTTCTAGTCTTTTTCCAAGCATAAAAATAAGCATGAAGTGCCTATTGGCATGGAAGTATTATTTGATCCAATTGTATGTGTTAGTACCCAGACAGTAGAAAATATTATATGTATTATTAAGATAAATATGAACTAAGGTTAGACATATACAAATAATATAAAACTAATTAAGCTAGTACTTGCTGAAAAGTAAGAACTGGTAGTGATTTGATATCAGAAAATATTATATGGGATTAGACACCCATTATTTTTACTGAAGTGAATAAACTATAAAAAATACCAGAAGGAACATATTTATTTAGTATTTCTGACTGTGCATTTTGGAGCCCTCTCATGGGAAATTTGTCCCCCAAAAGGCCACTTCTGTTCATCTGATCTCATATGTTCATTTTCACTTACGCTTATCTGGGATGGTACTTTTGGCTGATTGTGTGCATGTCATTATGCTTTATTTCTAAATCTTAATTTCTAATCTAGATTCACAGCATCAACATGAATACAGTTCCCCCATTTCCCTTCTTTCTGTGTCACTTGAATAAAAATCTCCACCCTTAGCTTACACTTTGAGAAAACTCACTTTCCCTGAAAGCCTCTTCCCGCCAGAGCTTCAGAGATGCAAAGGTGGCTCGTTACATGGACATACTTTTTTATGCCTAAAGTTTGTTTGACATCCCGGTGAGACTACAAGTATGCATGCAGTAACACATGTGCTTAGGTTGCTGCTGGCTCAAATCTCAAGGGATGTATGCGACCCAGTTTATACCAACTGTTGGGTAAGAACAGTTAAATACTAATCTGATAATTATTAGTGCAACATAAGAATTACAGTGTAAGATCATCCAGCTGGTAGAAACAGGTGCAGTTCATAATGATCTATTTTTTGTACAGGAAAGCTCCATCTGTAGCCATTCCTGAATATCACGTGTTGTACAGGGATTGTGTGGCATAGTTATTTAAATTCATAAATTACTGCATTTAAATATAACTAAATGCAAACAAGCTTGCATATTTCAGAAATTAGTATTTCCTTACCATGTGCGAAGTACCTGTCATCACACAATGCCAGTGTACTATTTGTTAAAAACCACTAGAGTGCAAGCTGTATGCCCTGAAACGTTCATCAAATAAGACCTTTAGTAAATGCAATATCGTTGCTACAAACAAGACCAAGGAATTGTTTCAGACAATTAAAGCTGCACCACACAGTAGATCATTCGCGTATGTAACTTCACTTCCAGTTCAATTGTCTCTGTGTGCAGATCACTCAAGGGCTCTTATCTAGTTTTCTCCAAGCTTGTTCGGACAAGTTTGAATAGTGGTGGTTTGTTCTGAAGCAGTCAGTCCTTCTAACAATGCAAAGAATTAATCTTTTGTCAGTGCATACCAAGTGCAACAAAGGCACTGTTCTGCACAGCCTGATTCGGTGGCTGTTTTTCAGCAGAACTGATGACTACATTTCCAAATTGTGACAACTTAACACTGCTAGTGTGGCTGGAGCTTCTTTTTTTTCTTATGTGCTCAGTGCCAAAAAAGCTCAGAGTTTAAATTGTTGCTATTTTAGAAGAGCTCATTTTATTATCATAGTTGTTGTTGGCTTTTAAGGACTACATGCCTTACTTTCTGGGTATACATAGTCATACTTGTTTTTATTTGGCATTTAGGGGAAATGTCATACCATTTTCTGAAACTTTTAAAAATATTTAACGAATGTTTCTGGTCGTATTTTATTCTTAATTCTCAAAACATCTCTAATTTATATTTTAGTATTCAAAGAGGGAATTTTGGGAAGGGACAGTTGATTATAGTAATAGTTACTGAGATTTATTTTGGTTTATTCTATTTTAATCAGCTTTAATGTAAAACTTTTTTACATTTTTTAAAATTACATGGATATGAATTTTATATCTAAATTGAAATTATAATTTTTAATTCTTTATATTGCTATTATCATACTGATATGTGTTCCTACATCAGAAACTGACCCTACATCATTTTTATTAGATGAAATTTGAATTATTTTACTTACAGATGTATAAAGTTTTCTCTATCCCTGGAAGTCTTCAACCTTTCTGTAAGATCTTGCTATAGTTCATGAAAGACTATTAGGTGTAACACCCATATTATCTGAGGAAACTGTTTATGGAATAATGTGTGTTTAAAAAAAAAAAAAAGTGAATAGTGATAATGGTCCACTGTATCCTTTAACTCAATAATTCCTTTAATGGTTGGAAGATGTGGAATGTAAAAATATTATACAGGAAAACAGAAAAAGAATGCAGTTGTATAGGAAAGAAGAATAAATCAGTTTTGATGGAACTGTTTTCAGTTAGAAAATGCATTTTAACTGTGAGTCAATATTTTTATTTCAAATATATGTCATAATTTCATTTTTACTTGTATTATATTCATATTTCAAATATAACTTCTACTGTTGCTAAAAATTTCGTTTCAATAATATATTAAAATACAATGTATCAAAATTTCCTTCCTGAGCAAAATTCTAAAATCCTGACTTATCAAACTTTGTCTTCAGTATGAATAAGAATGAAGGGTCAGAATTCACCTAATAGAGAGAAAACTCTTCTTCCCCTTTCTAAAAATGGAAATAAGGAAAAAATCTTTTTATCAAGTGATTTTTCTATTATTGAAAATTTAAGTATCCTTTAGACCTACAGAAGTTAATATATTTTTAGTGGAGATGAAATAATTTTAAAATGTTCAATGGCCCTTTATCTTATGAGACTTCTTAGCAAGATGAGTATATTGGGAAATACTCATATGTTCTGAATCTGTATACTCTGTGTGTGTATCTAGGGCTGTAGAAAAGTATAACTTGAAGAGATATGAAATATAATTTGAAATTTTAAATACATCTAATCTATCAGACATAGGCTGACAAAGATCAAGTTTCATTAATAATTTGGGGATGGAAACCACCAATAGGTAGACGGACTCCTAAACTCGTGACTGTAGGTGTAGAATGGATTCCAGGCAGAGAATCATATGCTTGCAGTAAGGCCATCACTCTTTGTTTATATTTTTGGGTTTTTTTAATGAGATTGTATCGTCTGACCCAAAAAACATCTATATTCACATTCCCCAGAATTATGTCTCAACTTTGTAGTTGGTGTCAGTGATTCAGCAGCAATGACAGTGAGCTGGTATGAAAGATGGACGGGGAGTATATGGTTTCCTGTCATGCTTATTGCTAGAAAACACCATTTCTGGCCTCCGGTGCCTACATCCTGTGTGTGGCTCTGAAGAGAGAATGTGCTGTAGCTACCTTTGCACCAGTAAACACTTAATCATTTCAAACATCATCTTTCCTCTGTTACTGTAGCTGTTGTCCGCAAAATGGTCTGTTTGACCTCAGTTTTCAAGTGCTAAACATTGTACTGCTTGTATTTTATTCTTGAATTGGATTGAAAAATAAAAATTATGTTGGAACTTCTCCAAATTCTTTTCAGTGCATGAGAAAATTCTAACAACAAAAATGCATGCAGATCTTGTGAACAGCAACATTTCTAAGTTCTATTTCTTTTAGCATCGATATTTCAGTTGATCAAATGGATTTGAAGTTTATTTTTTCTGGTGAATGCACACCATTAATCCTTCTCAGAGCTATCGCTTCCGCTATCTGCTTCTTAGAACACTACCTTTGAAACTTTGAATGTAACCTTCACAACTAAGAGAATTAGAAACTTCTTGTCTTTAACCAAGGTTTTGATTTTGGCTCACCAAAAGCTTTCCTATGAACTAGCACAGTTTTAGTTTTAATTTGATGAGATATTTAAGTTACATCTAGATGTGGAGTTGATTCTTCTATGCTGGGAGGACTACTTAGAATTTGAAGATCTCCAGAGGTTATAACAGCCCCCTTGTTCCACCCCTCCAGTGGAGGCTCTAAAATCGGTGCTAATTTAGACAGAGAAATATTCTCCTGTGAAAAGCAGTCATATTTTTACTAGCACTGAACAAAGAACTTCATTAGAATGTGGCAAATGGTATCACATCAACTCTGTTCCTTTCTTGTTAAACTTCTTCCTAAGAGAGGTTTCTCCCACAACTTTCATCCTTCTCTCCTGTGGAGTTGCATGCATGGTCAAGAAGGACCTTGTCAGGTCAGTGACCTCAGTGTGAGTCCAGACGCAGTACAAAAGTGATCACTCAGCTTATCAAAAGTATCAGTCTCACAGTTGCATCTCATTGCTTTAATGTAAAGACTTTGCCATAGCCCAGAGCTGAAGTGGCTGGGCAGATGCTTGGGAGCACAAACCGTGGTGATTAGTGCGAGGGCTTCTAGAGGCTGCAGACTTTGAGGAATTAGAGATGAACAAGGGGAGCATGGGCTGCCTGTGCATTTCCTGAAGCTTCATTTTATATGTATACAAGTTTTCCTCTTAATGATGGGGGCTTGAGGAGAGGGTGTTTAGCAGTGCTGTAGTATCTTTTGCCCAGGCATATGGTGAGTAGCTTCCAAATGGATGAAAGTGATCTGTTCTTTCCTTTGATGTGACTTCACTGAACACAAAGCACAGATAAAAGGCTCTCTACAGTTTATTATAAAATTACTAGCCAAAATTAGACATCCTTAGATCCTTCAGAATTTGCCAAGTGTGCTTAACTACTCCTGTCTCCCTTTACAATGTAAGCTGCAAGCAAATCTAGGGCCTCCCTTCTCTTATAAGACAAACATGGTACTCTTGTAGCATCACATGAATGTAGCACAACAGGATTACATCTTCTGGTTTGTTGCCTTTATGTAGACACAAAGCATGCTTCTTTTTTGCTACCTTGCATTTTTATTCCTTGTGCCTTCTGACTTGCACATCTACTTTAGTGAAGTATTTCAGGCCAATACAGAGTTTGCTGGCTGGTCAGTTATCAGTGGAAATGTTGTTTTAAACATAGTTTCAGAGGGGATTTCATGGGGGTGAGGTTCATTCACAGTTACAGAAGGTGGCACTTGGTGAAACCAGACAGAGAAATCCTTAGTGTGTCTAGACAACCAAAACATTTCCTAAAGAGAGGAAGAAAATAGACCACTGATTTTCTACAGTAAATTTAGTATCAAACAGCAAGTCCTTCCCTCCCCAAGTTAAAATATGATTGTTGAGTTGCACTTATTTAATTTAACCTCTCTTCACATGGTGAATGTAATAGAGCTTTCTGAAAGATGGTTTATCATTAACCAACAACATTTAGTAAACAGGCTGTATTGCATGGAATATCAAAAGCAGAAACACGTTTTCCCACTTGGAAGCTTGTGCACATATCCCACCATTATGAATAGTAGTTACATTCTCAAGGCATGTGGGGAAGAGTAGAGGAGATGCCTGTTAGTCCTCTTCATGATCATGCAGGTTCAAGTCATACTACTGGATATATGTTGGCAACATGTTTGTCTTGAGGTAGCTCTGCACCAAGACAAGGGCCCATATTTCTGATATGTGAATAATGAAAATATACTGTAATTAGTAGAAAGTGTTATGAAATAAAAAAATGCAGTGTTTCTGTTCTTCAGACATGGTAATTACTGGAATGTAATCCTAGGACTTGATTTCCCACCTCATGCCCCACACCCCAAGCGGCACTCTATTTAGAATAAGCTGAAGCAAAATGTTTGACCTACCTTGCTCCCCTAGTTTATCAGATTGCACCACCACTAATGGGGAAGTTAAATTTGAGAGAGAATAATGGAATTACTCAGCCACTTAAAAGGCCATTTGTCATAGTAGTTGCAAGGTTTTACGATGTATTTTATTAGAATTAGATTTTATACGCAATCTGACAAAGTATAAAAAGTGAGAACACAAACATTTATCTAAATATGTTTCATAATACTCTTGTGCAATGTAAACACATCATCTGGTCGTGCTTTTAATTAAAGTGACCATTGCTAATTCCCCAATCCTATATATCTTTCCTCACTTAAAAATGCTTGTCATTTTCATCTCACTATAAAAATCCATGATTCTCAAGAATTTTTCTATCCTGCAAGCATAGTCCATATGTGTTGACGGGTTAAGGGGCAATACGTGGCAGGATGCATCAAGTTTCAATTAGATAATGCAAGCATATTAATTATCTACAAGAAAAGTCTAAACTAGAGTGTGTGTCTGCTAACATTTCATCTTGTTTTTTTTCTTTCCTCTCATTTTTCTTAGCATTTAATTCATTCTTGCGTTTTCTTTTAATAAGAGACTTATTGAAATTTTGTTGCAGCAAATCAATTGTTTTTTAATATGGAAAATATTTTTTAATGGAATAGAAATTTTGTGATGAAAATCCAGGCTCTTTCTTTGTGGCTGTGGCTAAGACGTTTGATTTTAATAAGGCAAACTTCGCAGTTATTTTTCAAATGCCACGTTATTCCTTGTCATATTTTTAATTGCAGAGTTTCTAGTAGACAATTTATGTAGGCTGCTTTGTGTTCTTTCTACATTTAGAATAGTAAGATAAAAGCAGATACTTGAAGGAAGTCTCTAGCCAAGAATAAGATAAGGCTATTGTTATTTAACTCTTTCATTATGTGATAAAGTTTTTATCCATTCTAGAAAGATTTGGTTAACACCTAAAGAAGCAGTGACCTATCTGAACGGGTCTGTTTCTGGTGATATTTGGAGCCTCTCTGAGATACAAGGAAATAAAAAAAACTTCTTATTATGCCTATATACAGTCCACAAGCTGTTGTAGAGTGCTGTCCTGTTCTTCTGCAATGTCAGTGGCCACTTCACAGGCTCAGTAACAAAAGGGGGAAGGCAGGGACCTGTTTCAGTCCCAGCAGGATATTTTTGGATGAAGATCAGGTTAACAACCTAAAGTAGTTTTACTGGCCCAAGAAAGTGGGGAAACACACCCCAAGACATAGAGATGATGATGTTATAGAGTGATAGATAGCAAGATACAAAAAATACTAACTCAAAAAGACTGGTGCTCCTTGTGTCCTGAGAGCTTAACTGACCATCTACTGAGAAATGTAATGCCAGTACTTCCTGGCTGTGCAGTGGGATCCTGCCAATAACCACATGTGCTGTAGTGCTGGCAGGAGTTTTACTATACAGGTGTGGGACATCTTGACTCCTGTGTAACTGCACAGCAAAAGGAATTACTCATTTGTCATCCATATATCTGGAAAAAATTCAATTTACACTATATTTGGTGTAGGAATTGCCCAAGAAATAAGTCTGAGGTACATCTGTGTATGCACAGGCAGAGGATCTAGCTCCAGGGTCTTAACAGGGCTCTACATCCAGCAACCCTCCTGAAAGCATATGAGAATTTTTCTTCCTCCAATGGCTGCAGAAGTCACCATCCCATCTCACAGAAGTCAAGCCTCTGTGTGTTCACACTACAGCTCATATCTGCCTGCTTCTTTGCCTGCCTATTTTTGACTTCTACACAGCCATGGTATCAATGTGACGTCTGGTGTTTCCAGTCAAGCAACAGCTCTGGGGATAACAGCCCTCCCTAAAACACCACCTCTGACAAACAGCCCTGGCAGCTCTGGCATGACAAGGGCTCCAGCAAGCCTGAGCCCACAGACTTTCCCTCTCCCTTGCAGTGGAGATAAAACCAGATGAACCTCTCTGTTTACCAGCTCATGTTTTGGCTGATTTCATTCCTACACCTGTTGATATTTTTATCAGCTCAATGGATTTTTTTATATGAGCTTACCTGAAGCTTCAGTCCTTACACAACTTTGCAGTAAAAAACAGGTTGTTGACTGTGATTGTACAGGGATAAGAGAGATATTGCTACTGGGCTATGCATGACCTTTTTATTCAGTTTGTGACTTAAAAAAAATATTGGCTTTTAAAAAACTGGCTTTAATTTTGATTTAAAGAGGGATCAGTGTGGCAAAGCTCACCTTTGTCTTCTAAATGTGAGGTGGGAAAGTCCCTTCATTGCTCTGCCTGGTTTTGGAGAGTCTTGATACTTTTATCTCAGTCCATGGCTGAATACACAAGGACACAGAACAGATGGAGGGATAGCTTTCACTAGTTTATCTGCTGGTGGTTTGGGTGCATTTTTGCTTATACCGTAATAAAACATGTCTTACCTCAAGACAGTTCAGGTTAAGGGTTGGAAACAGTGCAGATTTTTGACAGGTAATCACATTTCTCAAAACTCCTACAGAAAACTATTGGAAATTTTACATGGGTAGATTCCCTGCCTATTATTTATCTATATTTGTTTGGTTCAAAGATTCTCCATCATGGGCAAGAGAGGAATGTTAGTATTTATCAGGATGATGTTGATGATAATACAGATAAAATGGTATCTAGTGACTTTGTTTATGCTTTGGGAATACAAATTCTTTGGATAGATTTCTGCTTTGTTGTATCCATTTTTCTCATTACATGTTGTCATCGCAAAATACTGTACTGCTGCATCTTGTTCAGACATCAGAGTCACAGGTACTTTGAAGCTTGGCCTCTGGTTTCAGCATGGTTTTAATTGATTTTTTAGCTTTGGAACCCTGTTATAAACATATCATCAGAATTTTACAAGAAACTTTTAACTATATATTATGTGATTTTGTTGCCCATTAGTGAATACAGCAAATTAAATCCAAAGGAGCTGAGAATGAATACAACAAATTAAATCCAAAGGCCCTGAAGACCTGCTAGCTGGTGCTACAAAGCTCACACCATTGGTACTCAAAGTAAAGGAGCTGTCCTGGGGCATAATAAGGAACTACACACCATGTTTGGGGTGGCAGATACTCAGTCCTTTGAAAGGAAAGGTGTTTACTTACTGAAGAGGAGGAGGAAAAAAAAAAGCCAGACTTCTGATATATTCTTAGTTTCTATGTATTTTACACATACTTAGTCGTGATTACATATTGGATCTATCTGGAAGATTTACAAGGTGACTAAAAATAAGGAGTAAAAAAAAATAGTAATCTGCAATTGCAGTATTTAAAAAGGGTTTGAAATACTGTTATCGCTGGAAAGGTGGCATTTCCAGAAGATGCAGTGATTTAATATTTCTCTTAAAAAAAAGCCTTTTATTGAGCATCAGCTGCAATCTGATTTGTCCGATGGAAATATTTTATTATAAAACGTAAGTATTTTCTTTGTCAGATGAATTTGTTTGGGTTGCACTGAAATATATTTGTTTGGAATATCACTGTTCAGTTGTATTTGGACAATAGGAAATATTTAGACAGCACCTTTGAATGAAAAAAGCATTTATTTGAATATGTTTATTATTAGATACCTCATGTATTAGACGATTACAGCAGAGCTAATTTTTCAGACAAATAGGTAAAAATTGAAAAAAAAAAAAGCTCCCTTTCATGCTAAATCTCCTTAATAATAGGGGTTTTTTCTTATTGTTCTTACAGCCCCTCAAGCAAATCAGGCTAGGATTCTGTCTGATGTGCATTTGTTTGTATTTCAGACATTAACCTGTCTAAAAAGTGAATACGATAGAGGATCATATTTCAAAACTATGAATGTATTCCAGCTTTGTGAATCAAAGACCTTCTGACAGAGCTTTTACTTGTCAAAATAAAATGTGTATTTTAACATTTCTATCTGCATACTCTGATGTATATCCTCTTCCAACCTGTATTTAAAATGTCAATTGCCTAACACAAATTGAGAACATCCGTATAAAAATGACTTTGTCTACGTGTTTGGAATTGTTATGTGGTTTTTACTTTAAAAATGCATACATTAAAAAGAGGACTTAACAGTTTTACTTTAGTGTTGGTATTAAAAATTGCAAGTATTTCTTAAATACTGCAAACTTCACTAATTCTTTTAACTGTAGCAAACTTTAATGCTCTGTTGACAAGTTCATGTTTTATCAGCATTGCACTTCTCTCCTTGTTAGGGTTCTGTATAAGCACATTGTACAGAAGATAAATTTAACAGGATGATCACAGGTCATGGATAGCCACACAACTATGTCATGACGCATTATATTCCAAAGACTTTGTGAAACAGTATTATGACTGCAAATTTTCTCAATTCCGGAAGACTGTTTTAACCAAGTGACTTATTATCTTGAGTTAGTGTATTTCAAGGCTCTCATGAGTCTCTTGTCTTCAACTACAGACCTTTGAGGAGATTTATCCTTCCTAAAGAAATATTCTAATGTCTCTTCCTTCAGAAGCCCTGAGACATGTATACAGCAAACTGAGCAGAGAGGCATAGGAGAAAACTCACAGCATTTTTAATTAAATTCCAATGGCATTTTAGTATTCATTTCAGCCAACCTGCAAATCTCACCAATTTGGTGGAAAGAACAGTGTAGACAAACTTAGCAGCAAGAGCACTGGGGAGGATCCTTTCAGATAAAGAAAAAAGTCCTTAAAATCCTAAAACACCTTGCCAGCACTTGAATAGAGAGGAATCAGAGCCTTACTTCTCTATAAAACTTATCTTTTTACCAACCTGAAAGTGTATTTCTTGTTTGTCAAAGTGACAGCAGTCGGGTCAGCTCTCTGTAACATGACCAAGCACAAAGGTATATACAGTCTTCACTCAGAAAGCTGGCAATAGGCAGCATCAGACAGGAATTGGAGTATTCTCCTGCACAAGGGGACTGGAGTTAAGGGGGGTACCATTAACCAGATCAGTATCTTCTCACCCATCTAATGCTGACAGCAAGCCTGCTGCAAAGCGCCTCTGAGGGCGTCGCTTGGGGAATTCACAGTTCCAATACTCTGAAGAATATTTTTTTTGTCAGGATAACATGTTTTGTTTATTCACGAAAGAATATATTTGATCAAAGATCTCGGGGCTTATCTGTCTCGATATTTTTGTCATTGATTATACAATGTCTGTATTTTCTAGGTCACTTACATATTATGCTTATATATGAGCATGTCAAAGAAATGTATTCACTAATGTATGTTTAATGTGAATGCATCTGAACTATTATTCAAACAATGAATATTTCCTACTCCTTAATATGCTCACTCAACTATGTTTGAAAATTAACATTTCTTGGTTTGATATTATCCATAGTCCTGAATACTATCAGCAGATATAAGTTTAAAAAGACAACATTTACAGTTAAGCCTTATACTCTGATGAATGTTTTTCACTAATTAACCCATTTTAGTTGTTTTGTACCCCAAGATGCTCTGTATTCATCATTTATATGCTCTATTTAACTCTTTTCAGGCAGAAGACAATATGAATATATACAAGCAAGCTCCTGCATATGTTACTCTAGTGAATTGCTCATTGTTTGATGAATGTGCTAGCTGGAAAGCAATTATTGTAACTCAATAGAAAATTCTTGTTCTCTTGTTTAATAAAAAAATTGCACATTTTCCAGGACACGGTGTTCCTAAAAGTGACAGACTGACTCTATTTGAAATAGAAAATACATACTGAAATTCCCATTTTTGTAAAAAAAGAAGTTTTCAAAATTTTCATAGGGCTAATATCTATGATACGCTGTGAAATATTGTAACACTCCTAAACAACAGACCCTGCAAAAACATTGATATTGTCTCTGTATTGTCTCCACAGAATTTCTGAAGGCATTTATATATTTGGAAACATCTTTTACCAAAAATATTTGAACCTGAAATGTGCAATTCATATCTCAACAAACTGATTTGGTAAGTAGATGTTATTTCTTTTGCATAATTCAATAAGATTAAATTGAAGAATTTTTGTTGGAATTATCTGGATGTTTCAAACAAAATAGAGTGTTCCTATAGGAATTTTCTTTTCACACCTGGAGAACAGAATGTTACTGCCATTCAGAACTGTAGTGATTTTAGCAATGCTAACTATCTCTGGCATCCAATGTTTGCTCTAATTCTTCATAAAGTGAATAACATTTTTAATGCTCAAGAGGTTTGAATGCCTTATTCTCAAGAAACCGGTATACACTTCCTTAATATAGATTTGAAAATCTCAACCTACCTATGTAATAATGCAGTTTCACCTTGGATGAAACATAATATTAAGTGAGTATAATGTAATCTCCAAACCTTTGGCTTTTCTTTTTATTGAGATGGTTATCTGCAATTGTTTTTTCTGGCATGGGTTTCCTGTGGCTAGATGGACAAATTATGAGTTCTCTCAGTACTTAAACTTGATGCCTAACAGTCAGATAAGTCTGAAAAGGGCAAGGGAAGAGTTCATGGTGCTTGTGGAAACCATGGACTTCTATGCTATAATGTTTTGAGATATATATTTTAAAAATCCAAAGTCATGCAAGAGTAAACTCCATTCAGTAATGCATCATAAATATTTGTACCATCCTCTGAGTATAGAACACGTGCTGGCTTTTTTTTGTGTTCAGTAACATGAAATGTTACGTAGTGCTAGTGGTACCACATTGATTTTTAGCCTGATGGGCGTTTCCTGAAATCAGTAGTATTAAATTTAGAGATAATACATATGCAGCATGATTGATTTGAGTATTGAGAAGTTTTAAATGGAGGAGAATTAAATCAAGTGGAATATTCAAATTTGGTTTGTGATTTTCTTTTGAACTACAGCCTGGTTTAGGCTGTGTGGAAAACTATGCTCGCTCTTCTTTCCTTATACTGTATGAGGTGAAAATCTTATCGTTATATAGTTTATTGCACTGAAAATGAGAGTTATAATTAGATTTCTGTTTCCATCAAAGCCTATCCTAAAGCTCCTGTTAGAAACAACTAGATAGATTTACTTTACTAAAAGGGCAGCACAAGAAATAAATCCAGTAAGATATGATTCGATGCCTATAAGCAGGTGGGTGAGAAACATAAAACACCATTATTCAAAAATATTTATTGAAAATGGATATTTAGAAGGAAGAACCCTGTGGCTGGAACAGAAATTAAAATAATTCCCAAAGCAAGCACAGACATGAAACTTCAAAAGACAAATTTGAGACTGGCTAGAAAAGGGAGCAAAAAGTTTCTGTTTGGAGCCAGTAATTATCTTTTAGGGTTTTACCCCACATTGTATCAATGCACTGCTTCCCAGTTTAGCTTGGAGCACAAGTCCTTCATTCATTACTAAACTCTTTCTGTTTCTTTATATTCATTACATATTCAGAGAAAACACTATGCAATGAGAGTCTTTTTAATATATTGTTTTACAACTTCACATTAATTTTCTAAATTTAGTAATCATTAATGAATCTATGTCTGATTATTTTAAAGGAAATTTCTCTCTCTAATATTGTAAATAATATCAGATTAATCTGCAGCCTGAACTTTGTGGTACAAATTCTGGAAGGATGGTAGTTCTTTGGGAGAATTCAGTTTCAAACTAGAAATAGGTCATTTATTGAAGAAGTCACAGAAGTAGGAGAAATTCTTTCCTCCTTTGGCATTTCTTCCTTTTTTCCCTTCATGCATTTCTTATTACAAATGTGCATTTTTTTCCAGCACCCAAATTTTGCCAGTATGTTAGAATGCATTCATCTTACTGAGATTTGTTACATACTCAAGTGTTATTGTAATTGACAGCTCAGGGTAGCTCTGTCCCTTGAGTTTTGCATTTTGTTTTCTGTTGAAATGTTTACTACCTTGTTCTGATAATCTCTGCCAGTGAGAACAGAATGAAAAAAAGGAGGGGTGATGTCCTCATTTCAGAAACACTGCAAGGAGACCAAAGATCAGGACAGACATTGGAGTAAGAATTATTCAGAAGGAATTTGTGAGCAAAAGCAAGAGCTGCCTGCCTTCCTGGATAATATTAGCCATTAAATGTGGGAAAGTCAAGTCTTCCATTTGCCTGGGAGAGCTCAAAGGAATTCATAAAGGGAACCATAATTCCTAAATGAGATTCATCATACAGATCAATAGTTTAGGTGAATTTTGACTGTATTTAAAGCTCAGTACAGCACTTCAGGCTAGATGACCCCAAATAAGGATTTACCAGCTTAGCATTTATTAGAATTCAAGTTTCAGACTTTGGTCTTTGTATGAAGCTAATTATGTATTACACTATATGTTATACAACTGGCATAATTTTTGATACATTTTAACTGATCCAAAAAGGGAAATATACTGGACATGAACAGATCAAATAATTTTGCCTGGGGAGGCATCCTCACAGCCTGATTTTTGGGTTACAATTAGCTAGGTACAGTGAATGCAATGGTAGTGGGAGACAGCTGAAAAGGACTGGCTGTTCCCAGGTGCTCAGTAAGGTTTCCTTCCCTGGCCTCACCGTGTGTGTGAGAGGTTTGAGCCTTACGTAAAACTGGGCCTTAGGCAAGGACTTTGACTCTTCTGTGTTTACTGAAAGTCATTAGAGAAGGCTGCAGGTATTCCTCTGCTTTTTAAATTTTTTTAATTCAAAATATTTAGAGCCTAACAACTGAATTCCAGAGAAGCAGCAACTGCTGAGAACATCCGTATTTCACAGGGAGCATTCAACATCTTTAAGAACTGATGCTCTCCTGGATGGATTTGACATTGTCAGCTTGCTTTCACTGTTATTTTCTGACTGTTTCATCTACATTTTTCCTCTAGTTGTCATTGGTGTCAAAAGAGAAATAAGACAACTGATTCAAAGGTCAGAGACATCATTTCAGATTTGATGAGTCAGTGACAATAGAGCTCGGAGAAGTAGCCCTTGGCAAATTTAAAAGTAGTGACAGTTTTGATGGTGAAATGGTTATAGGCAGCTGTGAAGGAAGCTTCTTCCTACATATTTCAGATAAATAATGAACTAAAACTTCTATTGATGACACATGCAAAAGATTTAATTAGGGACAAGATTGGTCCTTAGTTTTCATACCCTGAAAAGTGATGAAAGTTTGAATATTACAGCTGTTCCTATGAATGGGTCATGCTCACCAGGAGGTGGTAGGAAGCAGAATGCCTAGGACTGAATCTCACTTCTCATATGATACAAAAGGATAGAGCCTTGCCCAAACATACCCCTTGCCTTGCCCAAATATATCCCTAGTGCAAGTGGTCCTGCACAACTGGGAAACAAGCTGCTACTTACATAACACCAGTAATGTGGTTGGTTTTTTTTCCCCTGAAGCAAGGAAGAAACCAGAGAATAACAGTGAAATGTAAACCTATGTTAATAAGGACATGATATTTAAATTATGAGACCACTACTAATTGTCTTCCTCCTCAAACTGAAGGTACATCTTAAAATGAGGGTAATGAGCTGCATTAGGTCACACAACAATGTTTCCTATGTTATGGGTCCTCAGCTGGCAAAACTATGTGCACTGCTCCACACCCTGGCCTCTCCATTCACCATTTAATCACTGGAAAAGCTAGAGAAGGAATCAACATAACACACTTCTTACAAGGAAAACCACTGACTGTGTTACTCGCTTTGATTTACATTAGAATTTCGCCAAAAATATCCACATCAAATTTCTGTCCTGTTGACTCAAATGTAGAGTCTAAACCAGAGAGGGAATCTTTGATGATACTAAGAAAAACTTTCCTGCTTTATGCTATGATTCTTGCCTAGAGTAGGAAACTGGTCACAGAAAAAGTAGGTCACTGAAATAATTGCTGTACTGAAAATAATATAGCCTGACAGTTCTGGGGTTGAGCTACTGTATGTCCATTGGGCTGTAGCAGGTTTGGAGTCTGTGTATTAACATAAAGATGGAAGTCTCTAGTGTTTAACATTAATTGTGTACTTGTGCCTACTCTCCTTTAAGAGATGCTAGATGAGATTTATTTTCATTTTCAAAGCTACCCGCCAACCATATTTAAAAAAAAAAGTAAAATAATTTATAATTGTTCTTGCAAGTACTACATTTTTATTTTACCAGACTCTGTGTACATATATATATTTCCTTCCCAATTTCTTTGTTCCTGTTGTCCAGCTTTGTCCAGTTATTTAGCACTTAATTCCTCTAATTTTTGCACAAAATTTTAAGAAGATGGGTTTCTTCTTTTAGTAACATTGCAATTGACTTATATAACAGATGTTTACATTGAATAGAAAAAAAAAAAGACAAAGGCAGAGGAAGGTGGGAAAGGGGATCCAAAGGACAACTGAAGGTCAGATTGGAAAGTCTTTATATATTGCATTAATTGTCAACTGTTGCCTTATCTTATATACATGGTGTACCATGGGAGAAAGATTTGACTGTCTGAAATACGTTTTCTTGCATTTTGTGATCTCATGTCAAATATGTGCCATATATAAAAAAAGAAAACAACAGGAAAACTCAACTTCATAACTCAAAGGAATGTTTTAAACTTTCTAGTAAATATATTCCTTTCTAAATCATTTACATAGAGCAAACTAAAGGTAGGAATAAGGTTATGCTTTTCAGTAAAGATACCTAAATCAACATGAGAAAAAGTCTCTACAAGACACAGGAATGGGCTCCAAATCATAGGTTTTACTGAGGACCATATTAGAAAAATGAAACACAACTGTAGTTTTAGAGACAATACTATTGCTTTTTATGCTTCACAATTCTATTTTTAGCCAAATAGCTCTAGTGTGTTAAAAAGCCATTCCTCATGAATTATACATTTGTTCTTTTTCATTTGGCTACAGTGCCTTTGTCATATGAGTCCTCAAGGTACTGAAGATGTACGTATGGTATGTTGAGATTTTTTGTTGGCAGTATGCGCAGTTGTCTGTTCATGCTTTTTGACTTGTTTTGTATATTTATATGTTGACTAGATTATATACTTTTGTGACAGTGATTTGTATTTTTTTTTATTCTTGTATTTTCAGATAGATCTAGTGCATTGCTTTTGCCTAAACTTTTTTTAAATTAAGGGTTTAGGAAGGTGGGTATTAAATTTTAAAAATATCCCCTCTAATTTTTAAGGAATAGTAGGACAAAAGTGTTCTTCATTTAGCCTCCTGGCTGCCCTCACACCTTACAGAGAGTTAAGAGAAACTGCTCAGTTTGTTGTCAATGTTGGACTACACATTCTGGGTACCTCTTGACCAGATCATGTTGTAAAATGTTCTAGGCAACCATCTTAACTCCCGCTTTCATGAACGAGAATACAGCCTGCTTATGCATGTTGGGAAGAATTTCTTTTCCACTTGGTGTTTTATTTTTGAGATTGTATTACTGAAGTTGTACATAAATTTCATGGTATGAAGATGTACACTGTAAACCTCAGCTGTCCACCAGCAAGCTAGTACTTTCTTCTGCCAGTCACAAAACTGCCACCAACCTGTCCTGCATGCTAATGAGACATTTGGTATATTAAAAAAAACAAAGGCAGATCCAAGTAACCTCCAAAACTGCATAAGTAATCTATTTCTTATTATGGTGTTATTTAATTGGTGGCATAATTCAGCTTGAAAGGATGGCTCTGCAGTGGCTAGCAACATAATCTAGGGTGTGGGCTCAATTTTATGTTTTACCAGGGATGACTTGTGTCACATTCAGTCAGTAATTTAGTTCCTCTGTGTCTTCTCCATCTGTAAAATGAGCATGAATGCCCTATTTCACTAAAATATTCTGAAGGTAAATAGATCATCTTTTGTGAAGTATTCAGGCACCCTCCTCATGGAATTCAGATAATAATCTATCAGACATCAATGAATTGCAGAAAACAAGACATTTTCTGCCATTGAGAAGACAAATGAGCATATTTGTTTTTCATTTTCACAAGAACATTTACTTTAGCCTTGAAGGAAAGGCACCATCTTACTCCAAGTGCTTCCCCTGACCTCTGCTTCCTTTTCTCCTTAGCTATTTCCATCATCTCAAATGCCAAAGATTCCTTTTCACAGTCCTTCACAGCCACTTGTCATCTGTAAAGCTAAGTATTTTGCCTCTGCCTTTCTCTGCCCTGGAAAAGCTACAGATTAAAAATAAAGTAGTTTTTCTGCTTTCCAAAAGCTCAATCATTCACAGTAGTTTTGCTCTATCAAGTCAAAAGAAGTGAAACTCCTCTTAGATTGGGGGTTTTCTGGTTTGTTGGGGGGGGGGGGTGTATTTTTAAATTTGGTTGTAAGTGTTTTTTGTTGTTGGGTTTGGTTTTTTTTTATTTAGTGGGCAAAATAATACTTCAACATCTTATATTAGCTACAGCACCTAACTTTATGGTTCACCACCATACACGTTTGCAGATCCAAATCTGCAGAACTTTCTCAAACTGAATACCTCCTGGAATTAATTCTTACCTTGATTAAAACTGTAATTTCTGGTTTTGTGTATTTTAAATGTTAAATTCTTTACCATGGTCTTCTGTGGTATGACATAAATTTAAATCATGGGAGTTTGCATGGTATGAGTAAGATTCAATGAAATGAGTTAATACAAGTTAACAATCATATAGCTGATAGAGGAATTTTACCCATATTACAGTACTTCTGGTTTTCTTCTGTCAAAATACCTCTCCCTGATTTATGGCAATTATGAACACTCCGGAGTTGTAAATTACTATTATTTTGACACATTCATCTTTGCTTCCATATTTTTAATTTTGTGGTTTTTTTAATTTTTTTTTTTTTTTTTTTTTTTTTTTTTTGTACCATACTTCTGTTTATACTTCTATTTGCCATACTGCTAAATTCTAGAGTAGAATTGCTTTGGATCTTGCATGAGCTTTAGAAGGAAAACTAGCTGAAGTGGAGGGTGGCCAATCCCCTGCTGCTTGGGGGCAGATGGCGGGGCTAGGTGGGGGGCTACAGGTTACCCCTCCACTCAAGGGCAGGGAACTTGTGTGTGTGTGGGCCACAGGAAGAGGAGATGCTGTATTCCTCTTCCTGGCCCTAAGCACCATGGGGACTGCACCACAGCCTGAGCTTGAAATGCAAAATTAAGCATAATATTGCCAAGTACAGCTGTTACCTGCATGTGAACACCAGTACAGGCCGTACCACGGAACCTGTGGGATGTGGGAGGAGGATCCTCCACCTTCCCCAGCCTCAGGGATCCGTAAGGACTGCTAAAATTATATTACTTCTACTAATTAGTAGAAAGAAAATCTGTATTATACGATGTATTATACACCAGGAGAATAAATGTAAAAGTACAAATGACTCAGGTAGATGGGTAAAGGTTCTTGCAGCTTCTTACTTTATTGAAAAATTTAAAATTATGTGTAACGTTAGGAACTTGTGACCTTGATCTATCTTTATTTTCTTTGTAATTAATTGAAGATAATTTTATAATGTGCTGAGTTACTCATAACAGTTTTAAAATGACAGAAGTTCTGTAATTAAAAAGGTGATAAAAGGGCAAAGTATAATGATATTTTAGAAGGTACTTGTGGCAAGTACTGGTAGGACATAGCTGGTCTAAATATAGGAACTAATATAGGAAGTTTTCATGCTCTAGGTCGATGACATTATTGTACTGCAGAGTTCATAAAAATAAATCACAATTTTACCACTTTCAAATCATCATCTTGTATGGTTTGTGTTTATACTATATAGTTCAAGTTTTGACCTCTTGTTTTGACTTTTAAAACAATGTTATCTTTACTGATTTTTTTCAGACATGCTCACACAGAATTTCCCTTATACTGAAATTTAGAGTGGTGATGATGACTATTGTGAACATGTACCAGAGCTCAATTTTTACTTCATATACTATGCATGTCCTTCTGTGTATGGCCTAAAATTCAGGGGAAAGGAAAAAAAAAAAAAAGTACAAAAATAAGCTGAATATGTCTTTTTCTTGCATTGGGAAAGTGACCTTCCAACCTGTAGCAGGATTATGATAATATAAAGTCTTTTCTTTCTCATGTACTTTATTTCAAAACATTTAAAGCATTCAACTCAAAAAGCTGATTAAAAAAAAAATCAGTGTATTTTATTTTATCAGTAATTTGGATGGGTGAGAAATGAAAGCTAGATGTTATGTGGATAATGCTAAGATAATTGAATAAATGAGCTACACAATATTTCCATTAAGTGGGAGACAGAGCTTTGGAGACAGAAAAATGATGCATGCTACAATATACTACTAACTGCTTTTTATCTCAGCGCCTATGATTTTGTTTTCTTCCAAGTCCTAATACTTGACACCATGATTAACTTTGTAAGTATTTATGGGGTATTTGTAACCAAAATAGAAAACACTATATCTCTTTTCCACCACAAATCTGTGGAAGTAGAGGGTCACGTGGCTTTCACAGCAATGTTCAAGCAGCAGAATCAGAAAATGTTTCCAAAAAGCAAACCGTTCCCCACGCCCGTCGCTAAATTTGTCAAATGACTGGTCTGTTTGCAGCATTACTGCTGCAGATCAAGGGTCAGCACAACAGCAGGAAGAAACCTGTCATTTAAAAAAGGACTCAAAAGGGTAGAGAAGGTGAGGCCATGTGTGGGGGGAGGTGAGCGGGAACGACTGCACTCTGAGATGCTGCAATGCGGGGTGGTGAAGCTAATCCTTCCTGAGGTGGTGGCTGGGGGCTGAGGGAAGCCGTGGCCTCTTGGAGGAGAGAAGGGCTGCACTCCCCCATGATGGTATATGTGTGAAGCTGTCTGAAAACAACCCTGAGGAAGAAAAGAAAAACTGAAGGTTCCATTCACCCCTGCAGTTATGTTTTTAAGTACCTATATTCAAACAGTTACGTGAGAACTAGACACTTTAAGGGACAGCTGTGTTGGTGCTGGGTTTCCTACAGATTCATGTCAGTCCCGCTACCAGACAAATATACAGGATCTAGCATTTTCAAAAAATGATACAGTTATCTGTACTGTGGGGGACTGAAGAGGCTGCAATAGTGAAAAAGCAGTGTGGGAAGGCATATGTATATTAACACTGCAGGAACACCTGCAATTTCCAAGACAGACACAAAAAACATGTGCAATGGGTTGGTGTAGCAGCTAAGAAAGACTGACAGTACTAGTGTGTTGCTGCCTCTAACAAATGATACCCAGTATAACAGCAGTTGCAAAGATCATCCCCAATATATCAACTTTAGACAGCTTAGAGTTGTTTACAGTTTAACTTAATAGCTCGTGCAGGTTTTAGTAGTTGGGTTGCCAGAGTGAACACAATACTGCATTAAGTCTCTTTAGCTCTAGGAGGCCATTCTTTTCTTCAGTACGTAAATGGGACAATGAGACAGCAAAATTCCTCTTTTTGTTTTGGGGGTTTTTTTTGTTTTACTTGGGAAAAGATGTCACAGAAATTTCAAACCACTGAATGTGGTTTGTTAACTGTCAGCTTTGAAATGCAGACTGGTATTCTATAGAATAAAATAAATAAAAATAAAATGAAGCTAGAACACTAGCCATGTAGTGGGGATGGTATTTTAAAGTTAACTTAAAAAAAAAAAAAAGTTTGTCTTGACTTAGATCTCGTTTTCATTTATCTTTGCTATGGAGGGACCCAAGAATAAAATTTCTTTAGTATCATTGTAAAGAATGCAGTAAATACCATGAAAAAGCACATGCTATGTAGCTTCACTAATAATTTTAGAGTGCAGTCTTGACCAAAGTGTTACTGCAATTTTCCTGCATGTGCCTTACAAGGAGGAGGAGATGTGCCATGCCAACCTATTCTGGCAAGTTTGTATTCCTCTTGCCAGCATGGTAAGGAGGGAGTAAATCCACCTTACTGAGCTTCACAGGGATGAAGTTGAAGGAAATGCCAATCATGCCTCCGTGCATTCAACCCAGAATTGTTTGCATGGTGCATAAGTGAGTTTCTCTTAACCCTGCAATATGCTGGGACTGTGCAAAAATTGCCCATCTGTCATGGCAATCAAATAATCCAAGATTGAAAAAGCAACTTGCAATTAGACTTTCAATGTAATCCAGAAGGTTTTAGACACTATCTGAAAATCTCTTTGAAAGTTTTCCTAACTAAGGTTTAAAAAAAAAGAAAAAAATCAACATCATTTGAAAGCAAAGCCATTAAGAAATGGGTCAGTTATTTAGGCAGCATCACTTATGTGATGTCTCAAGTGCACTGAAGAGGTATTTTCTCTCACAATTTCTGGAAAAAGAAATGTACAAGTCATTGGAGAAGATAAAGCTTTTTTTGCTAAGAAAGAAGAGAAATTAGGAGGGTGATTCACAAAATAGTCTGAATATAGGTTTCTAAGACCATAGCAAATATAAAGTGGCATGATTCATTGACAAAGATACAAGGATATGGTTCCCTTTCATTTTACAAACATGTTATCTGTAATGCCAGCATGATTCCTAGCTGAAAGTCAATGTTCTTTCCTTGGCCAAAGATTAGAATGATGGCTGTCCTGGAATGATCAATGCATAGCATTCTGGCATGTACTGAGAACACCAAAATTAGCTAGCATTTGAATGAAATTGAGTTGCAGAAATGCAATACTTACAACAGGCAGGTTAGGTAGATGTTTGCTACAGTATTTGTTGCTCTGTCCATCTGCTTGAAAATAATCAGCTACACTAAATTTACAGCAGACATCTCCCCTCTCATTCTTTGCTGGATAGCTGGCAATGTGGGAATAATTTATAGAAGTATATGTGGCATCTTTTATACTAAAATTATTTAGCCATCTACTAGGACCTTAGGGAAAATCAGTAAAACAAAGGACACAGAAATAAACTAAATTAAGTAAGTGAAAGACTAGACGTGAATTGCATAAAGTACATGCACTTATATTTACATTGCAGAAAAGTCTCAGGTTAGTCCTCATTGTTTTAAGCAGTGAGTGAAAATATGACAACACTCAAAATAATGAATTCTCGGTGTCTTTAGGTACAGGACTATATTATTTTCTCTCATTACCAAATAAACAAAAAAACAACAAGAAAGGAGTGCTTGATTAAGGCTTCTTGACAAAGAGCAAGAATGAGGATTAGCACAGGGTTTTCTCAAAGTTTAGGTTATGACCAGCAGTAGACTTGCTAAAAGGTTCAGAGGTGTGACTAAATAGACAAACTGGAAACGCTCATTTCCCTCTGTTTAGAGGAATGAGCAGTGGAGAGGATTGCTGCTGCTGAGTCCACCAGGCAGGCACAGCCAGCCCTCTCCTACCCTGGCAGCAGGTCGGTGCTTCCCGGCTGCAGGTACCACCAATAACTGCGGGTGGTTCTCACCCTCCTGCTGGCTTTGTGTGGGGATAGCTGTGCAATACTGCCTGAACCAGGAACAAGGCTGATACTTCATGTTTTTATCCTGGAGTTTTCTTTGAACTAAGAGCTCTAGAATATACATGCTCATGATGGTCATGATTGGCATCAACGACAGGGTCCTAGTACATTTAGACTTACAAAATGACACAAGACACTAAGATTATGGCATGTAAATCAAGAGAGAGATGGGGACTGGAAATAGGAGAATATCTTTCTGAAAAATTTTTAAATGTTTCTTGGTTGGTTTTGTGGTTTTTTTTAAATCCCTGACTCCTGAAACCCATGAAGGAAGAGAGTGTGGATGCACTGTCTTTTTTAAAGAGTTTTAAATAACAATATTAATATTATGAATGAGGGACTTTAAGAAGAAAAGAGGAGAAAAAGCCAAACATTCATTTCCTCTTTCTTTCATCACTTTCCTGGAAGGCATTATGTCAGCTTTTCTTTACCACGCTCTCACTTTAATATCTCTGCTGGTGTGAAGGCCTCGGAAGTCAGCCTAGACTTGCAGCATGTGGGAGAAGGGTGGCCGCAGAAGTGGCATTGGGGCTCCATGTGCAGCACAACTACACAGCCTATCAGCTGTTTAGCAGCTAGTGTGATAGATTAAACCTTGTAACTGTGTGCCCCCAGGAATCGGGCAATCGCACAGTGCGTGTTCTTTAGGATCAGTTCCTCTGCCTGTGTGGGGCTGGTAAGCATCTGCCGCTGTGCCAGAATGGGGAGTTGCAGCTTCCTCCAAAGAACCTCACAGTACAGCTTGTGTCGTCCATTGGACAAACTATTGTTGGGTCTGTAAAATCAATTAGAAAGCAGAGGCAGAGTGAGAACTGGTTGAGAGAGAATTTGATGCTTTTTTCAGAGGGAAGGAGGCATCTAAGGAAGAATTAAAAACTAAGTGTTTCCAAGGGTGTTGAACCAAGGAAAATGGGAAGCAGCTTGATAGTACACAGGGGATGGTTTATTGCTACTTGCTAATTCAAGTCGATATTTAAATATCTTAAAAGTATTGGAGGGGTTAAAAAACCATAATGGCCAGAGCATTCAAGCCTGTACAATTGCATGAAAACCCCGTAACAGCAACAAGAAACTGCTCTCAGATGCCAAACCCGTAACTAGCCTAATTTGAAATGCTGGTTAGAAGCTATGGGCCTGCAGTTTGCACGCTGATTATCTGGGCGTCAGTGATTTTCTCTTATTCTGTGCTGTGATAATAGATAATAAAAGGGTTATTTTCTTAGCAATCTTTAAGTTCAGTTATTGGGATGCTGGAGGCGGACTGTTCTTGGAGGAAGTCTGTCAGCCCCAGAATTTGTTTCCCTGTTGGTTTGTCAAAGCTATTCTTTTGACCTTCAAGGTGCAGAACAGGGCTCATCTATTCACTCAAGCTTTTGCCTGAGGAGAGGAGACTGAGGGAAATCAAGCCTGTTCTTGGATCACAGTCTATTTGGCTTGACGTTGTCAGCAAGCATTATATGTCACTGTAAATGTTTACTTAGCCTGTTGGTGAAGCACACTTTATAAGATGAAGGATATATAAAAGCAGCATGGATATGTGTAAAGAGGGAGACAGTTAAATGGCACTAGGGTAGAACAAAGAAATGAAATGTGTTTTACTGTAATCTACCCCAATGCATCTGCACTGAGGTGGACATTGGCAATTATTTTCCATGATTTTGGAGACTGAAATGCATCTACTAAAATGGAAGACTGTAGGTGTTCATTACATTGCATTTTACATCTGTATGAAAATATGTATTTCAATTTAAAATACAACACTGAAAGTTGCATGGTAGAAGTGATATTTACAGAAGGTTGATCTGCTCCTCCTTAGTATGTAGACTGCATAAAGTAACAGCTGAATGTGAACACGAGGAAAACCCTAGAGCCAAGGGGCAGTGGGTCTCTCTTCTTCCAGGGTCTTCGTGGTGTGCCCCTGCTCACAGGCCATAGAGCTCCTGAAACCTTTGCACAGCAAGGCTGATTCCAGCTTTCTTGCACAGAAGTGCTCCATCAGCGTTACAAATAGGGCTACCAAGAGCCCCAAATCTATCAGTTAAGAAGCTTTTGGCAATGTTATATAGGATAAAAAGAGGTCTGCCCGTGAATAAGTCTATTTACTTGCATTGATGGGCATTCACATTTTTAAAGTTTGAAACAAGTAGCTTTGACAGATGTGGTAGGTGGTCGTGTTTCTAATTCTTCAATTATCTTCAAATTTCAAGCAGTCTGGAATGTTTTGCCTGAAAACTTTTTGCCAAGAAAAGTTGGAGTTAAAACCAAAACCGGAAGTTTTGTTTGGTAAAAGCAGTAATTCATTGGTTTAGAGGGGAATTTTTTTTAATTCTAACTTTTGTTCTGTTTCTGTTTGGAAATGAAATAGCAAACAGCTAGATCAAAATAAACCAAAAATTTCCTAGGAAAAAAATAAAATTAAGAAAATACTCCCATTTTTGAGCAGGAGAAGGAGTTGCATTTTCTGGCAAACTTCCTATAAATGTTTTAGAAATCTGAAAGGAGGTAATGTGGAATTAAAGAAGAAAAATAGTTCTTTCTCTGTCTTTACAAAATACATTCCAAAAGTATCTTATTCCATGGTCTTTTTGCTGATATATGCAGAGCAAAGGCAATATTGATCCATTGCTGTGCTTCACCAAGAGCATCAAGCCACTCTGAACTCAGCACAACAGGTATAAAGTCTTACTAAATCTGAATGGCAATATCTTATACCATCTTTGTACAAGTGCCTATATAACACAGCATTGTGTTGTATTAGAAAAGCATTTTTGCAGTCACTGTGGCACATGAGAAACCTCTGTCTTGTCCCATCCAAGTCAATGCGATTGCAGCTAGCATGAAGTGATGCAAATGCTCCTTTCCATTTACTATCACTCAGTGTAAAAATGGAGCGCGGCTGGATCAGACTACTGGCTAGACCATCTGAGTGTGGATTTAGGGAATGAGAGAGATTTTGTGAGTTTGGGTGGGTTTTTTAAATAATTCCTAGAGACTATAAAAATCGGCTTAAATGTCAAATTTCTGAGAAATTATTTCTGTGAATAAATCTGATCAATATAAACTTTGCACCCATCCCCCATCTAACACACTTGGTGAAAAACCTTATCTCTGAATATGCCTTCAAATGTTCTGAAAGTGCAGATCTGAACACCCCAGTTATTGCTAACATAATGTTGTTTAAAAAATAATAATTTGCCATGAAATTCTGTAGGTAATGTGTTAGGAAAGGAATTAGGAAATACAGTGAGTAAGAAATAGATTAGCTTAAGCTATTATAACTAACCTAAATTTTTTAAATGGCTGTCCAGTTTATCTCTCCTGCAGCTGTATCAGACCTTGTAATGGGATTAGGCTCTTCCTTAAAAAGCAAAAATTTCTTTTTTTTCCACAGCATAGGTTTCTGGCAGGGAATAGTGTTCCGGTCATCCCCCTGCAAAGAGACGATGCACTTTATTAAAGGCAAAGACGGAACACCTATAAAGACTGAGTCAGAGTGTGATCTCATTTCAACATGACGGGGAGTGGTACACAGTGTCTCCATTGTACAACAGGCTGGTCCTCATTTTGTTTAGATACAAATGCTGTTACTGGAATAACTTTATGGCTCAGTATGGCTGGATGAATGCTACAGAAATACTGTCCCCTCACAAAAGGGGAGAAGGAATTCACTGTTTAAAAAAAAAATAAATCCTATGCTTTGCAAGCTCTGACCTGAATAAGGACATAAACTGACCACAAGCGCCCAGTAAACTGCAAGTTTTAAGATACCCCCAAAGGGATGGAAGTCCTGAAGTTCAGCTTTTCAGTGATCTCAGCTGTTAAATGGCTGCCACGCTCTTTCTGTAAATTTGCCCAGTAAATGGAGCATCCTGATTATAGAGCATCCTGACATAGCTGGCACCCAGAATTGGGGAATGAAAAATCTACTAATAATAGTAATGAAAAAGCAGAAAGAGGGATAGGCCTTGTGACAAAGCAACAGTTGCTGAAGCTGTTGAGGGTATCTCCAGACACACATGCCCTGTCTAGTAAATGGGAATATATCTGAGATTCAGTTAACTTGGTCTAGTAAGTCATTTATTTCTTTGAGAAGGTCAACTCAATACATCTGTGATTGCTAAAAGTACCATGGTTTGCATCCTGGAAGCACGGAAAGCGTGCAGCACTCAGTGGATATGCAGCATGCTCCTTTAATGAATGCAGCGGTTTTTCCTGTACTTCCGAAGGGATCTGCCAGGGTCACATGCAGAGCACTGAGAACAGTACTGTCATTGCTTTTAGTGATTTATTTTGCTCCTGATTTAAGCAGGATTATGAATTGAGGTTAAATTGTACATCTCTTCAATCCCTATTGTGGGTAGTTTCAGGACAGATATGCATGTGTCAGGAATTCTTAGTGGAGTCCCTGTTTAGCATGGATGAGAGCAGAGGAGGCTGCGCCATGTGACCTGCTCCAAAGACAAATTGAGAAGTGTTGAGTGGGCTTGTTCCCTGGGATGACCTGGGTCATCTTCTGTAGGTGTGGCACAGTTTTTCCTGCTAGGCCAGCATGTCTTTGGGAGGCTGTCCTAAAGCATGATTAGCAAAAGCCATGGAGTTGTGCTATTTTTCAGTGTTTCTGCCCCAAGTTTAAGCAGGATTTGAAGCAAATGCCTATTAATAAGAAAAAGGGTTGTAATCCCTATATTACAATTCTTTAAATATATATTAATAAATTATATATATAAATATGTATGTGTGTATAAGTCTGTATGTATGTTTATGTGTATATATGCATACACACACAAATGTGTGTATGTGTCGCTGCGGTTACGGTCACTCTGATTCCAGGTATAACGTCTACTGAGTGTCACAGCCTGGCTGTCAGGAGCTGGTGTGACTCTGACATGACCCTTTCTGGCAGAAGTTAGAGTGTAACGGGGGCAGACAATTTCATGGGGCAAGGCAGCATGAGGTGGCACTGGACTATAACAAAAGAGGCTACAACATAATCATCTATTACTCTTGCTCCTCCGTGTTAAGTGTTGAAACCTGGCATAGAATGTGCTTTGAAAGTTCTTTTGTGTTTGTTAATACAGTAGTATGCAGGGTCTTGCGCGTTAAGCATGACAATCTGGTTTTCAAATAGATGCCGTCCTGAATTTGTAAGTCCCAATCATCCTTTCTCCCCACACATACATGTAGAAAATACTGCTTTGGAGTAAGGTAGACCCTACTGATCTACGGTTTCTCTTTTTTTTTTTTCCTTTTTTTCTTGTCATCTGGCTGATTCTTGCATAAAATAGGTGTATTGAGGGAGTGGGATGCTGAACATGCCCCAGGACATCTAGAGGAAGCATATATTTGCTAAGACATGAAACTATAACTTCCATGAGCAACATTTGCATTGGACTGCATTACTTCTAGTAGAAAAAGGACTTGATAACATAGGTTTTCACATCTTCTGAGAGTTCGTTTTATGACCTGTCTTTCTACAAGCTAAGAAGTGTTTGTCTTGTGTCTACGTATGATTTTAAATGAAAAAGCATGCTCTCTGCTCTACTACAGCCATATAAACAGAAACACAGACACAAGTCTTTATTGAGCTACAGTGAGCTGTTCAGCACAAAATTGAACTCCAGCCAACTCCACGTCTCAGCACTGTCTTAAAAACAGCTCATATCCAGTTCTACATTTCCCTGTTAGACTTGTGTTGGGATTACACAGGCCTAAAAACAAGTGGAAGGGAAAAAAAAAAAAAATCACCTTGAGGTTAGGGTTTTCAGTTAGCCAATAAAAAAGAAGGCAGCACCTAGCCAGGGGAAAGACATCCATAGGAGTCTTCTGCTGGAAAAAGAATAAAAAGTTGGGAGTAAGAGAATTTGAGTGCTCAGCCTGAATAGGAAGCAAATAAAGTACTGTGGCGGCAGGACAGGGAAAATACCAGAGTGAAAATTAAAACTCTCCAAGAGCTGTCTCTAAAGAGCTAGTGTTACTGCAGAAGAGATACAGGAACTATGAAGAAAATCTCTGCTCATAGTGGAAGTAGCCACACACATCGCTTGACCTGTGTCCATTTGCTGCCGAACCTGCCCATCCTCTTGACTTCCCCGAGCCAGGCAGCAGCTCCAGGAGGAAAGAGATTTTCGGTGTGACAGCTTCAGTCAATCAACTGTTCAGCAGACATGAATCAGAGTCATGGTAGACTCCCCTTTCAGGCTCCTGCCAACTGCTTGATAAATTATAATGTATTCTGGGAAGTTCTGGTGGCCTTGGCCAGAGAATGCCAATTTGTTTGAGTTGGTTTTTAAAAAAGATAACCTGAGTAGGATAAAACAGGACTCTTGGCCAAAAACTTGATCTAGAATGGTTTTACTAGTAGGAGCAAGATAGGAGGAAGGATGGAAACAACATTTTAAGGCTTTTTTTCTTTCTTTTTTTTTTTTTTCCAGTTTCCAATTAATACAAAGATAAAACTGCTAGTCATAAAGAGTGGTGGCTGTTCTCTTTTTTTTTTTTCAGGCCAGAAGGAAAGAGAAGGCACTAGTAGAAATGCTGTGAGAAAACTAATTCTCAGGAGAGATGTGACATAAATTTTGGGCTCAAGTGCAGGATTTTCAAAAGCAGGCAGCTAAATTTATGCATTCTATTCTCTGTGCCCACTTTCAAAATGAGTAAGCACCAGGTAGTCCTACTGTGATTGGTAGTTTTTAAAATTAAACCATCCAAGTAATGGAGTTTGATTCTAACATTAGGGTTTCCATATAAAATCAACAAAGAAAGCCTGCTCAAGAGATTCGGTTAAATGTCTGTCTTCTTAAGAGTAATTATCCTAAACAATTTTCCAAGTCATCCAAAACTACATTGTCATTATTTACATGAATTCCAACACATTTCAGAAACTCTCGGGTATCATCAAGAGGGAATGAACCTGTTACTGGATGAGGGGCTCCATAAGCAAAGCTGTCAAAGCCAAGCACCTTCAAAGGTACTTTTAGGGAAGCAGGACTTGCCAGAACTTCAAAATCCTCTCAGGTTATAGGCTGTACGAAAAAAGAGAGTTATTTTCCTGCACTCAATTTTTTTTTATATTTAGCATATACTTGGCATCAGTAATCACCAAAGGTGTTATTAATACAGGATTCCTCCTCTTACTGATAATCAGAATAGTCTACATTGCATCTGAAAATTTGATTTGAATGTTGTCAGGGTGCTTTCTGCTAGACACAGGGATACAGCACTGTTTTATTCATTCAAATATCATTAAAGAGGACTTGTTGAGACTGTAATACTTATTAAAAAGTTTAACCCCCCCCCCAATTTCATAAACAAATGCTCTGGCATCCTTTTTCATTTGGGTGTAGAAGCTCCTCGCACACAGTTGATAATTGAAATCACTTTCCCTAGTGACCCTCAGGCAGCCTTGATGAAATGCATCCCTGATCTCCGATTGCAAGTCCAGAAGTCAAAAGCAACAAAAGATAATTGTTTTATTTCTAGTCTTTGTTTTAATTTGCAATTTTGAAGTTAAGTGCTTCGAAAGTTGCCAGATAATAGTGCTATTGCCTTTTTAATTGCCTAATGTGAGAAATGTTTGCCAAGTGCCTTGGTAACTGAAGTAATACTGCAATTTACTGATTAATAATAAAAGCCTTCTGTAATTTAGCTTCATGTACCATCCTGACTTTCAGTCAGCCAAGGAAAACGTCCTTTGATGTGGCCTCTTTTACAATCCTTGATTATTTGAACACAGCTATTTATCTGCATTTCAGATCTATTTATGTACAAATAAATGCTTTAAAAAAAAAGGGAAAAAAAGCTTGCATGAGCAATATGCACAAATTCCATGGATCTTCTGCATGACTTGAGCTGCATAATTGTACATTTAGTTCTAAAAATGGATGACTTCCACAAGGGAGCACTAGCCTGCAGCCATGGTTGAAAGTGCATATTTCTGTGAAATATTCAAATGTGAACCTGAGTTTCCAGAGCAAAATGAAGATTTACATATTTGATAAGATCTGGAATTGCTGTATGTCTTGCAGCAGACCTAGATGGCATATGGGTCACTGGAAAGTACACAGATTGTAGTACTAAAATGGATGTAGTTCAACAGCAAGCATCACTGAAAGACTAACACAATGTAGACTGTCATTAGAAATCATCCACTCTATCCCAGTTTTAGTTACAAATAAGAAATGTTCAAAATGTTAAGACTTTCCATCTGGACAAACCTTCGGAAAGGAGTGTCCTTATCAAATTTTCCTTGCTCTAAACGCAAGGGTGGTTGTCTCAAAAAAAAAAAAAAAAAAAAAAAAAAAATCTGGTATTCTTAGACAATGCTCTGGATGGAAAAGAATGATCTACTTTATCTGAAGTCTGCAATGATTTTTGATACTTACTTTAGTTGAAACAAGAAATTAAAGTAATGATAATTTATGTTTACCCATCACTTTTGATTCACGGATACTAACAAATTTCACACAGACAGGAAAATGTTTGTACATGGTTAACTGAAACCCAGCAAAGTTAATGGCCTAATTTTTCAAGGTTTTAGGCAGCTGTAACTGCCAGTGAAATAATTTCAGTCCTTGTTCTAATAGTTTTCCTAACAAACTTTCAGTAAGTAGTTTATCTGTTCTGTGGGATTGACAAAAGGAGGTGAGTTACGTACAAAAGAAGACTTTTTTGGAGGCAGTCTGCCTAGGGTTTGTTAGAGGTTTTATTTCCAGTCACAGTTCAATATTGATGGCCAGCAATGGGACAGTGGTTGGGATCTGCAAGATACATATTGTATTTTCTTTCCTGCTTTTATAGAAGACTAGAAATATTGCCTTAATCCTCAGAGCTGGGTGTTGTCCTCTCCCAGGTTCAGCCTTGCAGGAGTGAGTTACTTTTGTGCAGGGTAGCAGCAACAGCAATCCTGGCTCCTCCTCACCCCAGTACAGGAAGATCATTTGGAAGTGATTCCTGTATCATTCATGGTATGCGATGTGCCTTTTGAAAATGCCTGTTCTAAAGGACTGTCATTCTAGGCTAATCAGATGCCAATTAAGCTAATTATAAGAAAATGTGTGTAGGGAGGCAGAAAATAAGTATCATTAAAAAAAAATTTAAAGTATTAGGAATAAAACTGCTTAAGGCATCATGATGTAAGAGAAGTGATTCTTTGTTACAAACTTGGGTGATAACACATTTTGGAAACTGTCATTTGTGAACATACGTTCAACTTTGCTAGTAATAAGATCCATGTGACTAGAACTCACTATTTGACAACGGGGTCCAAATTCCTCACTAGCTGGAAAAACACTCCTGAGTGTGCATGGATTAGCTGTCATAGTGCTCTTGCTGGCGGCGTGCGTGTGATTTGGGGATCTGTGGCAAACACCAACATAAACAAAGAGCGTGCCCAGAAAAACGTGCTTGTGAACATAGTGTGAAATGTTTATGATTGGACCATCATGGACCTTTAGACACTCAAACCTCTGTGCCAGAGAATGTTGGAATTTCTTTAAAAAATTATAAATTATAAATATTAATTTCCTGACTTGATAAGTATTACATCTTCCATGGGAAATCCATAGTAATCCTCATCTTAATGCTTATGTAGGAACTGATCTTGGAACTAAATATTGGTGGTTGTTCTGATTATGAAATGATTACTTGAGATATATATGAGTGTAATAAAATCCTACCTAATGCTCATAAATCTGTAGTTGATTATGAGTTAAGTCATAAGGGAAAAATATAAATATTGATCATGCTTGGGAAGTAGTTGGCAAGATTTTACTTTTCTATCCCTGAACCTAAAACCTCAAAGTTAGGAAAGAAAACCTTATATTGATTTAAAAAGAAACATATGGGGTAGGAGGCAAGTATTTAAAAGCAGAAGCAGCATAATTCAGCAAATAAAAATGAAAAAAAAAAATAGTAGAAAGTTTATAATGGAAGCAAAAGAACTAGAAAAAGTCTGTGGTCATTAGAAAATGGTAATATATTAAGATTAAAGGAACAAAGCAATTACATACAATTACTAGATGAAAAGGTAAAGTCCTTACTTCTAGGGTGGAGCAGATGTGTTCAATAAATATTTCTGGTCTGTAACTAGGAAAGAGGTAGATTATGTATTCATGGGGTAGATTGATTAAATATTTTCCATTTTTGCAGTTATTCAGGAGCATTTTTAAACAGCATCACCTAAATCACCAGGTACAGAAATTTCCCTTGACTGTTTTAGGAAATGTGTCTCATGAGCATTTTGGACTGTTAACATTTATTTTTACTAAGTCTTGGAAAACTGTGGAAGTTCCAGAGGCCTGGAAAAAAAGTCTTATGATATCCCATTGTTTGAAAGTTTAAATGCGATAAGTCAAGTTATCATCGGTCTTGTCAACCTGACTTCAGACATGGGAAAAATACTGGAATGGTCTATATGACTCTAATACGAGATGAAACAATGGTATTGTAAATAATATTGCTTAACAGAGGATCAGAGAAATAAGTTTTTATCAGATCAGTTTATTTGCAAGATTGTATCAATATTAGTGCTAATCTATCAACTTAGAATGGTGTAAAAGATTGAAAAATCAAGTTGACATGGCATATATTAAATGATTTAAAACAGGTAGGTGACAAAATGGAAGTGTAACCAGGGAGTCATCATAACATTTTTTTCCAATGTGCGCCACTGAACAGCTGAACCTTAGAGTCCCACTTCATATTTCATCCAAACATATATGAGATATCACAGTGTAGAAAATACCAATGTATTCTGAATCCAAAAGAGAAAGACATTGCTAAATTTGAAGACTAGAAAGGACAAGTATTAGATGGAAATAAATCAGGATCTTCATCAATATGAGTTTCTTTAGGTGCCCTCTGGAGGGAGGCTTCCATGAAGCTTTAGAGGCTGTTTCAAGTACATCAGCTGGTGCTAGTACATCAACAAATCGACCAGCACATGCCTCAATCATCCTTCTTACCTCTAGCAGTCCTCATCAGTAAAGAAGCTAATTCTGAACTCTGTAAAGGTCCTGCAAATATCGCCACCATCAGGCAGTTACTCTACTTTTAGTTGTCAGTCCTTAGAACAACTTTGTATGCCAGCTGCAGTACTTCAAAAAAAAGGAAAGGATGATTATGTTGGCCAGAAGCTGGTACCTGATTTTTCATTTCAGATATCAAGGCAGAACAGCTTTTAAATCCTATTTAAACTGGATAACTTGTAAGAGAGATTTTGTGTAAAATAAATAAAGCCCTAACTTTCCATGGAATAGTTCCTTGTGACAAGCATGGTGAAGATGATCATGCGCCCTGTGGAGGATACTTCTTACATATTCCTGGGTTGATTTATAGAAAGCTGAAGCACTTCACAAAGTGTTTAGATCATAGTGATAAAATTATGTATGAGTTGAATTACTTTCTTTCTGTCTTTCCCCGAAATGATGGGGTGCAGTTTAGAAGACCGCAGATTTTAGAACATCTTTCTGTATTAACTATGACATCCAAAAGCTCTTTGAGAGAGAATTTAAACTTGAATACATGATGTTATATAAAAAAAAAAAAAAAAAATGCTTCTTGCATAGTGAGCCTTGGCAAGCTTCACAGATATTTTTGTCCCTTCTGTTCCATCTAGGGGTATGCTATTTTAGATTGGGTTTAGTTTATAGTATTGTTATAGCTTCCTTAGTTATTAAAACATAAGAAGAATGTTAAAGTCCTATGCTTTGTATACTATAGCTTTTGTTGGGAGTTTCCTTGTTTGTTGGCTGTGGAAAGTGTGCAAATTAATTCAAGATGAACAAATGCACAGTAAAAGACGCATTGTGTCCTGTCACATGAAGACACTGTAGTCTTTAATCTTAAGTAAAATTCATTCAGACTGAAATTAGAGTCTTCCTCTTTGTGTTTGAGGATCATAACACAACCAAACCAATCTTGAGGCATTATCTACATTTGGCTGTCATTTGGAGAAAGAATCATGGTTCTAAACTAAAAAAACCCAAGATATTTGGATATAGATAATTAACATAATTTTTATCTTGGCAAGAGGCAGTTTCTCAAATATAAACAGGCTGCTTTCTTAGTGCCTGTTTGCCTTAAAATGCCTGCTTCACCTGATAGTTTAGAAATTCCAAGGACAGCAGAACTCATTTTCCAGCTGACTTCAGTTTCTGGTGTAGCAGTGGAAGACAACTCTGATCCTTTTTTGAAATATTTAATTTATGCCCCCTATCCATCCATGCATAATGATAGTGGTTTTGACATGTCTTATATAAAACACAGTTGTAACAAACCCTGCGTTCACAGTTATGTTTATGAACACCACGGATTGATTCTCTGTGGAATAATTGCCTATGAAACCAGTATCTAGAGGTCACTTAACTATTCCTGTTCAGTCTTTCCTGGGTTTATTCTGCAGTTCATCTTAAGAATTGTGGTTTTGTGCAAGGGTGGGGTTTTTTTTCAACCTCGGAATTAGTTCTCTTTTTGCTCTGAAGGAACAAATACGAAATTAGTGAATGGTTTTATGACTTTATTAACGTTGATTTTGCTGTAAGTTAAATGATGTTTCCTAAAAGCAGTTCTGTTGAAAGCAGAAAAGCTGAAAGCATTTAACAAGACTCCTCCAAGATGCCCGTATGAAAAAAAGGCAACTGCAGATGAGCTTTAGAACAAAGAAACCTCCCCAAGGGCAGCCAGATCTCCCTGCGCATTGCCACACCCCACCTGGCCAGGAGCTCTCCCCGTTGCGGGCACTGGCAACCACCCGCAGCGCACACACGCAGCAGCCAGTGCTCACCGAGAAGACTTAGCTCCAGGGTGAGGAGTCCAGTGGTGGTGTGCAAGACAATTTCCGCGTTTCTTCTCTGTAAAGGTTTTTTCCCCATATTGCTTCGCCTGATTTTAACAGTGATTGTGAGCTTTGCCACTTGTTAATATTGAAAGACTTTTTTTTTTTTTAACACTTGTTGCCAGAGAATGTGGCTATGTCTGTTAGGCTTCTGTGGCGTGGCATTCAGGAGGTGACCTGCCCCAGCTTATCTGAACTGACAGAGTGGTAGCTACAGTGAAGGTACTTGTATGGGTCTTAGAGTTACTGGTTTAGCAACCAGAGTAGGTAAACATAGCCTACATCAAAGCCCAAACTGCCTTGTTTCTGACACACTGGAAGTTGAACCTGTGTGGGTTACAATCCGATCTCGCAGTAACACTCTGGGTATGGCGTTAGACTTTGCATGCAAGCTCTGAGAGCACCCCTGAGGTCGCAGTGTAGCATGTGCTACGTTTCTATAGCTGCCAACCATGTGCTTGCAAGGGCACAGTAAGACAGGCATTGCCTTCTGGCATGTCCTAACACTACAGGATAACATACATTTTCTTACCCTACTGAAGTCAGTCATGAAACATCCCTTGCATTTAACTGGACCAGGATTTCATCTCTTGCAAATTTTTCATTTTTGGATGCAAGATATTTTAAGTATTCTTTAGCCATTTTGTCCTGCCCATAATATATACCACTAGGGATGGAGACACTTCAAGTCTGTTTTATTATACACATTAGGTATGTCTGCAGGCTGTGTGTCTCAGTCTGGTGGTTGCAGTAATCGTATAACACACTTACGTGTCCCCATTTGGAATTATAAAATTATGTTGTTCTTTGCTCTGAATTTCTAAGACTCCTCAGGAAGGATTTGGTGTAAAATAGAGGATTAGACAAAAATAATGTACTTAGTCTCAAAGCAGGAAAATGCAATTTATGCCACGGCACTAGTTAGCGCATCAAATTGAAGAGGCTGAATTTGTGACACATGAGTTCTTGTTGCTATAACACATTTAAAAGATTACATTGAAATGGAACAAGATACTTATAAAAAAATCAGGTTAAACAAGATTTTCAAATGTATGTACATTCAGGGCACGTGAGACTAGCTAACAAATAAAAACCATTTATTTAACTACATTTCATGCACAGACAATTTTTTTTCTAGAAAGTTTGAAACAACTTCCATATTTTACTATATTCTTTTTAGTATCAATGTTCCTGGCAAATTTTGTGCAGGGTAGTGCTGCTTGTAAAGCCACTACAGGCTGTAGGGTTTTGTAGGATTGTGCAGCCCCAAATTTGACTTGCTATAAGCCAGATTCATCAATTTAATACTGACGTACTACAAATCATACATTAGTTATGCTTATATTATTCTAAGTGTTTTTCTTAAAGGCAGTAAGTATTTTTTTTCCTGCTGCTTTTTTCCCTCTCAGAGGTTAGTTTTGTACTACAGTGCAACATATAAAAAAACCTCAAGCATTTGCACATAAATGCTAATGCTGAAAGACATTTTATATTCTAAATTACTCTCTCAAATAATTGAGTTTAAGCAGTGATATGGATGTCCATTATAAAAAAAAAACTTAAAGCTGAAGCTTTGCTATATATTTCTGCATTTAAGCCTCTACAGTTATACCTTAAGGAAATTCAGAAGTATGAGTTATCTTATTTTCATCTGTTTCCGTCAGGAGCTTATCATTACAGTCTGAACTGACATATGTGGTTAGTCTGATGCCTGATCTTTCATTGCCCTGTAGTTAGAGCTGCTATATTACATGAGAGGAAATTAAGTGCTTAAATACTGAGTGCTCAGTGCTGAATGTGTCTGCTTTTTGGCTAGTGTGTGACACTTTTTGCATGTACAAGAAAATTCGTACTTTACTAAGGTTCATAAATGTACAGTCAGGTTGACTGTACTATCTCTTGTGCTATATTTTACTGTCGGTTTAGTATGGGTATGTATACTATATATGTTTTGTATGCTTCGGTGTAACTTGTGGTCAAAAGATTATGCTGAGATTAAGTCTTACTTGGAAAAAAAAATGTGCAGAATGGATTTGCTGGTTATGTGTCCAGCATGTTCCTATGAATGAGCTATATGGGATGCTCTGTAGATATCCTCTGCAGATTCTGCATTTTCAGAAGTTGTGTCCCCTACTGTATGGCAAATCTGACATTAAGCTAAACAGAAAAGCAGCATGCAATAGAAATTCAGATAGGAAAATTTTTTTTGGTCATGTTTGATCACTGTAAAACAAATCCACTGCATAAATCGTTTTCTCAGTATTTTTGCAGTGATTGAGACTGTTTGGAAAAGAGATTAAGTTTGGGCTAATGTCTAGTCAAAAATCCATGTTTTAATATGAAATATTATCCTGCCAAACTCCAACACCAAAAGTGTTCTACTGACATCACTGGAAAAAATCTTACTAATCTACTTCTTTTATAATCTGAAGAACTGGCTCTGCCAGTGTAGGCACATGTGCCAGAAGCCCCAGCTGGACTAATTCTGCAGATGCAGTAGAGCTCTGCACAGGTGAAGAGGGCTGGAGCAAGGATTTTCTGACTTCCAGCAGCCCAGACTGTAGGATTTCCAGAAATGAAATACACCACAGATTGGGAGTAGAACAGCAATGATCAGTTTATGATATATGTGTATAGAAAGCAGGTTTGTAACAGATGGCTGGTGTCGCTATAAATATAGGAAGAATTACACATATTTGTGCTATTTTTTTAATGAAGGAACGTACTTGGACGTAATTTAGATTGGGTTACTGAAGTTAGTTTTAAGTCAGCCTGCTAAGACAAACTAGAAACTTTAGAATTTGAATTAAAATAAATTATGAATTCTGCCAAGAAGCTGTTGTGTCTCATGGCTAAAAATATGATTTTTGAGAGTTCCTCAGGCTGGCCTTCCAATAATGTTTCCATATTACACTTCAGTTCTACCCCACTGATACTTAAATTGGCAGTCCCATAGACATAATTGGAGAAATTGTTGAAGTTCTAGTGAAGGCATTGAGAGAGAATAAAAGCAACTTACTCTCCCTCTTAATGCTTGCCTCTGTATTTTTTATATTATTACACCATAGGATTAAACATCTCCCATATGGAGAATGCGAGAACCAAGCTGCCTTTCAGATGACCAAATCACTTGAAGTTTGGACCTGTGGGATAAGAATCAACTAACTCCATAGGAAGTCATTCATTTATCATTTTAGCTTCTGTTACAGTGTCCATTGTAGGCATGCTCAAAATTCCAAGTAACAAAGATTCAGGTAGGCAGAATATTGTAATCACAAAACCAGCCAAAATGAAATTGCAAAATATTATGCCTGTCCACAATCTTCTCTTCCCATATCCAGGCACTAATAGTCTTTTCAAAGTAAAAGCTTACTTAGATTAAAAAATACTTAGGTTAAAAAATACTTAGGTTAAAAAATACTTGGAGTCTCACTTGTTATACTTCAGTGGAAGACAGTCTCAAGTATTCTTCTGAAATGCAGAGTGCTTAATAACCTGCCTCAACTGTGAATGCTGTCAAATATTTATGTTTCCTTCCTTCCAATGTTTATTCAGAATGCATTTTTGTACAGCTGGGAAAGTTGTTAGGAGCTGATGACTGGGACTGCAGAATGACAGATATTCTTAAAGGGGAAGAAATGAAAACTTTCCATGCAGGAGATGCAGATGTTGATGTAGCCTGTGATGTGTGGTGTGAATTAGTGATGAGTAAAGCAGCATCCATGCAAGATGAAAGACTAAACCATAGTGAAGAGGATTCCTCAGTAAATGAATCGCTTGGAAGAAAAGCACCACTTAGCAGCCCAGATTTAACCAACTTGAAACACATATACAGAAAGAATTAAGTTATTGACTAAGTAGCTTATAAAGACATCGGGTGGAAGAGGGTCCTTTTGAAAGTACAGTGCTAACTTTTTAATGATTTTCTCATCAGATTGAGTACACTTCAGTGACAACTACAGTCAGGTGTCTTTTTCATGTAAATTGTTCTGATCAGTTCTAACAGACTAAAGTAATTTTAATTAGCAAATAGATAAATAGTGTAGATTAAGGTAGTTAAAAACACTCTCCAAAATAATTTTCTTTAGAATTTGTCATTCTCATTTTCTTTAGAGAGGATAAGTCTCCACTTTCAGCAATTATACTGCATAATTCACAGCACTTCATATTTTAAAATAGCTATGCAAACATTACATAATCTCCCAGCATCTCTGTGAGCCAGATTATGTTGTCTTTCACATTTTGTGGATGGAGAGATCAAGACTTAAACAGCAAGTGCCCTCTATATACTAACGCAAAGGGCAGAGGAAACCCAGCAACTCTTAGCCACATGATTTCAGCTGTTTTATGTCAGTCAAACAGATACAACTCTGCATGCCATCCATTTTCATGTAAGTACAGAAGGAAGCCCATGATCCTATTTCTTCTTCAAAGCACTAAAAGAACTTCTCTAATCTACTTACTGTATATACTGCACAGCAATTTTCAGACTGGGTCAGTGATATAGGAAAAGATGACCTTAGAATCACAATGTATATTTCAGCAAACCTCTCTCCTAGGAAAAAAAAAGGCTTGAAATGTGCTCATGGTTCAGAAAAACTGTGCTCCTTTAAATTAGGCCAAAAGATCCATAGACCTATTGCCTTCCCATTAGCCTTCTTGCATTTTGTTCCACCAAGAAGAATGATGGTACATGCCTCCATTCTGTATTTGCAAGGTGAAAATAAAAGCCATACTGTCTAAAATACCTCCACACCACTCCTAATTGAGCCAATGAGCACTTATTTTGCAGAGACCTTGCAAGCTCAGACTCTAAATAGGCCTTACAAAACCAAAGGATCTCATGCCAAACTGGGAAGAATAGTTTTTCAAATGGAAAAAAATTAATGAAAATTGGGGGCCTGGAATTTGGGTAGTTAGGAGGGAACTATATAAAGAGATAAAAATCCAAATGCAAACAGATAAGGCAATATGAAGAGATTGAAATATGATGTATGCCTGCGAGCAAGAATAATCTGATTTGAACACTTATTATAGAGATGTTTCTTTTTACTGATTTCTGTGAGAAGCACAGCTCTGATTGTTTCTCTCTGCACTGTGTATCCCAGGCAGTGAATAAGTGACACAGAAGAGCACCTCATTCTTTTCTCTTCCTTAAATGTAGCACTAAGTCTACCAAGTCCATGTCAAATAAATGGAACTAAAAATTCAGAGAAAAGTAGTAACCCATTTTCAAATGGGTTTTTAGATATAGGCCCTTAGAATCTTTATTTTATTGTTTGATATACCAAAGTAAAGGCAATCAAGTTTAAGTATTTTTTTCTTAAATCATGTCTGATTTTATGTGTGCAGACCATTTTGTCTTTTATATTCCCAAGTCAGAAAACACTAATGTGTACTTTTGGCTCTACTTATTTAAGTAACAATTGTAATGTAATTTAGGAGATGGATTTTCAGCCTAGGTTGTATACTAGAAGCAATCTAGCACATGTATTCCACGTTTTGGTTTGCTATATAGTTTCACCTTTGTGTGCTTAAGGGGGAAATTATACCTCTTTAAGTTAGGGTGCAGAGGTGGCTGTCGGAAGTCTTGATTCTGTCAGGTGGTTTTACATGTAAGATGGGACTTTGCTTTTGCAGGCAGGCCCCTATGGCATGCAGTCATGCCTTCCGTATATAAGACGAGAAGTTTTGCATATGTGGATATATATCTACTGAGTATCCCCTTCTTCTTCAATGAGTATGAGTAGAACGCGTAAAATTCAGCATGCAGCTGGCAATCTAATAGTTGATTCAAAAATGCTGACAATTGGGTTTTGTCATCTTTTCTTTGTTGTACTGATGTTGATATAATACTGATGCTTATACGGATAAGCAGCATCCAGGATGCCTGGTCATTTTCCTAGGAGAGAGTGATTAAATGACTGTTTTAAGGTAGACTCTCTGTTAGCTGTCATTTTACAACTTTCAAAATCTATTCTGCTAAACTAGATTTATAAGTTTAAATGTTAGCTTAAAAATCCCCTGGAAAGTGGCACCAAGCCTAGAAAGGGAAAATAATTCCAAAAAAGATTAATAAACTTTATGAGGCATTATAGAAATTGCAGGCACTAGACTGCACTTTCAAAAGGGCCTCCTGTCTGGATCATTGGTGATGAATACCTAAAAGGGGCAAACTGAGAGAAGTTCTCTTGTATAATGAAATAAGTTGCTGCTGGTTAAGCTGTTGTGGCCTGGATGTCAGGAAAAAAAAGCCCCAAACAGATCAATTCTCAATGCAAAAGTAGCAGGGAAACTGATTGTGAAAATTACTAAAAGCAGTTAACTTACATTATAGTCTCTTGAAATCAGATAGAAAGTTATTCTTGCATAGCAGGAGGAAACCAGATTCTCAACTAACTGCGAGAACCAGTTCTTTGAAGAACAGCTTCTAAGTTAAAATAAAGCAAAATCCCTTCCTGACACTAGTAAAATTTCATTTTATTTACTTTTCTAAACTGCAATCAAATTTAGAATGGTATACAAATCATACAGTGGCTGAGAAATTATATAATGTGATTCAGGTTATAACTTTTCTAGCAGTTTGGCCTGCACGTGAGGGCTGCAACCCTATTAGTCAACGCAGAACCTGCACCACTGTAATCATCTTAGGAGGGAATGTATTGATTCTTAAAACGCAGCTTCCAGCGAAATTAGATCACTACATTGTGGCCATATTATCCAGTCTAGCACTGGTCCCACTACAGCTTCTGTGAATGCAGATGCAGTACATCTCAAATGGAATTTTAAGAGGGGGGGTATAAGTTAGTTTAAAAAATAGCATAAGAACAACAAATAGAAAATCTCAGGGTTTGGGGGTAACATGTAAAATTCAGGTGTAAGGTTTTTTTGGTTTGCGACTACAAAGAAAATACCTACACACTGAAAACCTTCATGAAGCACTTGCATAATCTTTCTCATGCCCTTCGTTTCCCCTTCTTATTTCAATATACTCCTCCCACACCACATTAAATAGCCTTCATGGATTACAAAGGGAACAACAGTGGAAACAATAATTTATACTACGGTGGGCTGAATTCAAACCCTTCTGAATACTCTGAGGAGCACTAGTGGCACTGGCAGCCTCTTGCTTTGCAGTTTCCCACTCCTACTGCCTTCCACAGCTGGAAAGTAGGACAGCAAATTTCAGAGAAGCATCAGGGCCCAACTCTCATTTTCATTTACTTAATTTTACACCACTGTAGAAAAATAAATAGTCTTTCCATATATAGCCACCCTAGAGAATTACAGGGTGAAGTTTGTGGGAGTGGAGGGTTTAGTATCCCAGCATTTATTGTGTAAGTCTAACTACATGTGTGTTGTGTGTGTATATTAGTATAAGCAGTGGTAATAAAGAAAATTTTTGGCCAGGATTTCTGGAGAATTAGCAAACTAAGGGGGAGGATCTTGCTAGTCCCAAAATGGAGGTATCATTGCAGTTTTGCTGCTGCTTATTTTGATATAATCAAATTGCTTTTGGGCTGCTTTCTTGTAGTTGCATTTTCTCTGTATTTCTTTAAAGCTGAGACGTTTGATCTGCTGCAGTAGGAAGAGCTGACCTTCTCAATGCCCCAAGAAAGATATTTTTATTTTTCTTTTGTCAAGTCACTGGAATGTGATCTGATGTCAGATTCTTCTTTTCCTTAATTAATTGAAAACTTAGTCCTATAAACGGCTATTTAACACATTTTTTTTCTGATTCCTCATCCTAATACTCAGTAATTCTAAAATACTTTCGGAATGAGCAATAAAGGAATTTATTTTCACATTTGAATGCAATGTTTGTTTGTATAGCAGCATCCTTTCTGGGTAAGAAATTGCTGTATTCATTAATTTCTAAATTCATTTCATTACTAAAGTAATTTAATGATGGTTTGATCTTTATTATAATCTTCTTTAGAAGCCTTTAGTGGCTAGTTTCACTACATCTTGTTCTCTGATTCAGACTTTGCTGTTAGTTACTATGTTGATAGGAGAGCTCTGTGTGCTCTACAGAAAGCAATTAATGTTGACTTCTAATGAAGTTTGAGCTGTGAGCTTTCAGAATGCCAGACAACTGATCACGCTGTCCACCACAGTAGGATACCGTTTCAGCAAGGCTTGGCAGAAGACACCACCTCTCTCTGGAGAACTTTGCCTTCAGTAGCACCTCCAACGCAGGGTAGTATTTGGGGCACTAGGACTTACTGCTCATTCTCTTCTCTTTGGGATATGAGTCTTCTCCCTAGCAAAATTTCTTCACTACCCACTCCCCTCACAGGTCCCATAGATCACCACCAACATATACAGCAACTGCTGTTTGGCTCCTCTTCTTTCCTGGGGAGAGAGGAGAAGGGAGGGGAGTCCGGGGCAGCCCTGGGGCTCCTTGCCTCTCAGCTGCAGTATCAGAGAAGCCACACTGCCCTAGCTGTGACAGAGGCAAAAAAGAAGTAGCCACAGCCCTGCTGTGCTGCTGGGGCTGCATGAGGTGGCACAGTGAGTATTACTGTTACCTTGGTCTTAGCGAAATCTGGCACTCGGGGTCTTGCTTGGTCCTGTTGAGCTATGAAAGTGTCATGGTGTCAGTTAGTAGCAGATACAGGAGCGAGAGATGTAGGTAGGGATATTGCAGAAGGAAAATGAGTTGTCATGGGGAAAAAAGGGCCTGAGACTGATGGTTGTGAAGAAAATGCCTCTATCCCTGCAAGACAGCAAAGTCCTTAATGAGAAAACCACTAAGCTGAGCCGTATTTTTGGAAGCCGTTATGTCCCTTTTCTCATTCAACATCCCAAGGCCTGCTGTCATTACCTTTTACTTCTCAGAGATAGGCCCTGACACAGGGCTCCACTACCAGCTTACATTGCCTTTAAGATGTGGTAAACTAAACGCTCCCTGGTTGACAATACTGGGAAAAGGCAAGGAGGTCTGAAAGGTTCCTGCCTAATTCTGCTCCTCCCAGGAAAGTTTCTGGAAGAGGATTCCATTAAAATGGATTATTTGTTAACTTTTAAAACAAAGATCCAAACCTGTTGCACCTTTTCCCCTGCGAATGCTGTATGTGTCTGATAGTTCATGTTAGTCCTGCCTCTCAGTTGTTTGAAGGTCTGGGCAGTGCTTCTGCCTCATTTAAAATGTGTGATGCTGCAATGCATTGCACACAGTAGACTTTTGAACCTGAAAGGCCTATGAGTATGTTACAGTCTCTGTTCTCACCCCCAATTTCTCCCATGCCCTACCTGTGTAAGCTGTATGCTGAGTGCAGGGCCATGCCACATGCAACAGAAGTTCTAAAAAAATCTAGATATTTATATTCTGAGAGTAGTGTGCAGGAAAGGGGAAGAAAATGGGAAACAAACCAAATCTGAGTTGCCAGCAAAAGGCAATCGTTGTTCTCTTCCTTTTTCCCCTCAACTAATTTTCTTCTAAGGTGAAAAGATGTGTTTCCTGCAAAGCTAGCTTCTCATCCCTGAAACACCACAGGCACTTGTGTTCTGTGAACAACAACAACAATAAACAAGCAAATAAAACCAGGGGCTGTAGGGATCACAGATCCTAGTAAGGAATTTATCAAAGCTAAACAGAGCAAAAGGAGGGGAGGAAAAGGAGGTATATTTCCTTGTAAAACTCCTCCCTCTCCCAGCCCTAGGGGATGCACTGCACAAAAACCTCTTCAGCCATATTTTCCCTCTAATACTCTGCCTTGGATATCTTGACTTACATTCAGGTTGCATTTCCAGAGAAACAAGAGTATACCAATGTGAACGAAAGCCACTGCATTCCCTCTCAGATTCAGTGCTTTAAGTTATTTTGCTTAATGTACATTGGCTATTTTTGTCTGAGGTATGTTGATTTCATGCTTAAATAATTCAGCAAAATCTTTTTGTTGTTGTTGCAAATTGTACTGTTGCCAAAACCTCATGGAACTCCACTGTTAGTGCCCATGTGGGAAACCTATAACGATGCTCTGAATGGTCTGCAATTCATTCTGCTCCATTCATTGGAGTTTCACATTTCTTTTAGCACAGACCCCAATTCTCTATGCTCTTTTACATTCTGTGTTTAGTCTAGTACTATTCCTTGCTTGTTGGCGGTTGTACTGGAAAAAGATTGTTGATATTATTCTGGCATATATAAACAGTAAGAATTACACCGCAGTCACTTTGTTGCTTTTAACTTATATTTGAGCTTGCTGATGGAATCCTCTACTTTTTTTCCTATTCAGATGCAGTAAACTTGGCCGTCTCTCAGAGTACAAAAGGTATACCAGGCACGACAGAAGGTATAATCTCCATTTACTAGATGTATTACACTGTTCACTGTACTGCAATGTGCTATTGTTCCCCTTAAGCATTACAGTAGTCCTCTAGAGGGAGGAATTCAAGTAGTTAAAAAAATTCAGATGCCTGTTTCTTTCAATTCATTGATGCCTGTATGTTGAGGGTCCTGGTTTTTACATTTGCAAGTCAGTTAAATGTTAATTATTATGCTGACTAGAACATTATCTCTCTTGATTGGTATTGCAGACATTTATAGTAACGAACCATTCCTGTGGTTCCAAATGTTAAATTCTGCTCTTAGCATAGGTCTGTCTCTGAAACGCAGGGAGTAAATGCTCAAACAAATTTAGCTACCTACATCCATCAGCTGAAATAACCGTTCAAGTTACTATTCTCCAAGACATTTGCTTGATACAAATGAAAACTGTTTTCTACTTTGGATTATATCAACAGACTTTTCATGCAAGTGAAATACATACTATTTTTCCTTTCAAGCTTCAAGTCAACATGGGACTCAAGCATACGTGTAATCCAACTGGAACTGATTTTTGTGCATGCTAAGATTCTTTTCCCCTGCAAAAGTGTTACTAAAGAGTCTGTAGTGAAAATGAGGATTAGGATCTTTCACCTTAAAATGCCTTGCTGAATCAGAGTTACAGAAAAAAAAAGATCATGGGCCTATAATCTTAAATCATAAAAACCTAACTGTCATTTAGTATTAAAGTTTATAACTTTTTATACTGTTGTATACTGTTGTAACTGGTTTTGTCCTACTGTGGCTGTAGTTATATTTGAATTAAATTAGATTGGTTGAGGCACAGATTATTTTCTTCCAGAAAACAAGATATGCCATTACATGAATTTATATCAGCTTGGATAGTAGATATTGTACCTATTTATTAAAAAATTATAAAAGTTATTCCTAGAAATTGGGAACTAGAGTACTTCACTGAAGTCCCAGGTAAATGGACTAAAATAGTAGATAGAGACAATAATAAAACATCTACAGAAATAAAAAGTAGTTATAATAGCAATAGAGGAATATTTTAGTGAAAAGAAAAAAAAACCCTCAAATTTACTAGTATCTGTTTGTTATGTCAACATAAGAGTGAATAAAGGGACTGTTTGTTTTATGGTATTTTAATTTTTTAAGTGTTTTTTCAAAGTCTCTCAAAAGTGGTTAGTAAAGCATCTATGTATACAAAGGTTTAGAGGTAGATTGTTCTCATAGATTAGAGATTGGTACGGCGGTGGAAAATAAAACATTAAAATTGGTAAAATTCCAAAGTGGCAAAGAATTAACTGAGGAGTGCCCATAATAAGACCAGTTGTTTAATAGAGTCTGGAAATCAGGGAGAATATTTGCAAATTGAAATTTGCATATGGCACAGAATTTGTTAGGTTAGCCAAGACTAGAGAACTCTTGAGGGACCTATACAATTTAGGCACTTGGGCAGCACAATGGCAGATGGGATTAAATGCTGACAAATACATATTGGAAAGGATAATTAGGTTAAAATGTGATTACATCAGCTCCCTTAGCTGTTTAATGGTCTCATTTTTAAACACTTCCTTTGAAGCAGTTGGCAAAACCCCATTTGTTTCAGTTAGAGAAGACCCAGATCTACTGTCTGAAATCCGAGTGCAGCCCTGTAGCTTGTTTGGGAAAATTATGCAGATAACAGACTCTGCTGCTGCATTTTCTTTCAAGCAGATGCAGAGATTTCTCATTTTTTTATTTGCTGTGTGCTACCACTATTCTCCTTCTCACCAGTCCCTGCAATATTATTACTGGGTCGCATCGCAATGGCCACACTCAACTTCTACTCATACAAACAGCTATTGAGTTCGATGGAGTTTTTCATTCAGTGGGATCTGTGGGATATTTTGTGCCACCACCATTATATCTGGTGCCAGCTGCTGTGAGCAGCCATGTCCTGCTGCCCATGGCGTGGCTTGAGGCGGGCTCTCCCAGGGCTGTGGGTAGCGCCTGTCTGGCCAGCACATACCAACTGATGCACCAGAGGGCCAGATATGTGCAGCTCTGTGTGTGCCACCACTAATCTGCCAGACATGCCATATGCTTGTTGTATGATTTAGGGTAACTTAGGAGCTCACCCAGCAGGAGGAGAAAGAAAGCAGTGTTGTGCTCATTTCAGTTTTCCCTCCCTCAGGTGTTAGTGGTTTATTTGTCTTCTAGGCTATGGCGATGATTCTGAATGCTGATGACACCCAAACAGGCCTGGCTGTGGGCAATCATTTTGTGTTAAGAGTTTGGATGCCGTCCCTGGACCACAAACTTTGTTGTTGTTGCCAGCTTAGTCAAATCAGCCAGTTGTGAATTCTGATACACTGTGGTCTGTGAGGGTGTCAAAATCAGCTAGCTACTGCAATATTTGTGACTCAGAAGGATGGATGCTGAACTAACAAATCTCCAGAAAACTTCTCCAAAATAGCCAAACTATTCCTATAAATGAAAGTGATTTCAGGTTCACTGCCACCTCCCTGCAGTTCATTTGACTAGGTATTCCCCAGCACAGTGTTTCCTCTGGGTGTCACTTAAGTTCTGGGATCATATGAAGAAATGATTATTCATATTATCTCTTGGTTCCTGAAATTATCTATTCACACTGTGTAGCTCAGAAAGGTATCTTCCTATTCGAGGATAAAGTCTCCCTTTCTCCCATTTCACCCACTTTTTCCAGGAACTTATATAATCATCTTGATGCCTTTTTTTCCCTTGTCGCAACTCCCTAAAATTACTTTTCTCACTAGATTCATTTTCTTTACCAGATTTCCTTCCAGTCCAACACTGCCCTTCCTCCTGTCCCTTGCCAGCTCTTAGACGTCCTCTGGAGGGACCATGTCTGCCCACACCCTCTGAAGCTGAGGCAATGAGCACTGGCCTCTTCATCCTGAGCAGTGTCAGCACCACCTGCCCCGCAGTGAAGGGCTGGGGGAGGTCCCACACTGGGGACTCATTCTTCTGCAGCTGGCTGCAAAGCTGTTCCCACACTTGCCTTTGCCTCTTCAGCCCATCCCTAGTCTTCCTTCTCCACTGTAGACACCAGGTCCAGACTGGCCCCTGGCACTGGTCTCTTCTCTCATTTCTTCAGGAGCTTGGGGAAGGATCAAGAGTGAGCAGTAGGCACATGGCATGGAGGAAGAGGACACTTCCACTGGTGTGGGGTGGAAGCAGAGAGGAGAGCAGGTATCGCCGACATCCTGGCAGAATTAGCAGTCCTTTATTCCAAGCAAACAGGGGAGGACTGACAAGTAGTACAGGTAGGGAAGAAGGAGAAAGGAAGGGCAGTGTCCGTCTCCACTGTGCTCCACAGCTCTCTTGTAGCCCCCTCCACCCAGGCCTGTCTGATGCCTTTCTGCTTGCGTCTAGATTCTCCTGAGATTGCACTCTCCTCTCTCCATCCTGGTGTTTGGCTAACCTTGGAGATCCTTCCTGCCCTGGAACTACTCTGTCCCTGATTTCTTCTTGAATCCAGCTGACCTCTCCAATCCTCTTCCCCTCCAGCTCCCTAAACTCCGTTTGCCAGAAAATTGGACTTTGCTTCCATGGCTGAGATGTTCTGAGCCAGCTCTGCACTCCTTGAATCCTTCCCTAGTGAGTCTAGTAATATCAAACAGATGTCTGAAGGAACTGGGAACTTTGCCCATTCCTGAGGGAAGCAGAGCCCAGGCTTTTACATGAGTAATGTCCTTGGTGTCCAAAACTCAACTTGTCCCAGGCTCTGACTATTCACCAGAACCGTCTTCCTTTTCTCTAATGACCATTTCAAATCTTTCTAACATACTTTTTTTTGTCAAGTGGAATAGATGACTGGCTTTACAAAACATTTCATTTGGCCATCAGGTTTGTGAATAAACGGGATAAAATAAGGCAGCAGGTAGGCTTGCTAGTGTGTGTGTAAAGTGAGTGTAATGACTATAGAGCTGTTGTCAAGTCATGCCCAGCCATGCTTTTCTCTAAGAAAAGGACAATTTTGCATGTGTACTATAACTTAATGGCACTTTTGAAAATACTATATAAAGTCCCAAGATTATGGTAATGTCTGCTTTGCTTTAGCTTCTATTGAAATTTCATTCTCCATTGTTAACCAACTTCTATTTTAAGGATGAAAATGCTAAAATATTTACAATACTTACAAATACACCACAGCTCACTGGTATCTTAACATAGTTACAGTTTGCATTATGTGTTCATCACACCATATTTATTCTTGATTTCTAATTCACTCCATTCAGATTTGCAGTAGGTTTGCCTCAATATGGCTGACAGCTGAAATAACTGGTTCGAAACTTCACCCAGATATTTAGGAGGTTTAAAAATGTCTAGAGAAGCTTTTTCTCTCCACTTTTTATGTTCACGCAGTTTCTCTTTTCTGGTTCTTTCTCAAATTGGAGGCAACATGCACCAGAAAATATACATTTTTAGCCTAAATTTTAAAATCACCAGGTAGAGATAAATATGCAAACTTATTCAAATGAAAAATGTAGATATTTCTGATTTCTGCGAGGGATGAAAGTGGACCAAGCTGCTGAGTCAGAGACACTTTGAAGTCTGGATAACTGAAATAAAGACCAAAATGTCTCAAATTTAGTCCATTTCTAGTCTTCAGAAATTTTGCTGAAAGAAAAAGCATATACTATTAAATGTGACTGCTGTTGATGAGTACAAAATTGCTAGATTTATTATTTTTAATTTTTACACTGCATTGTACCAAAAGCTAAATTGGACTGAAGTAGAATGTCTGTTCTTATTAAAATGGGACTTTTATTTTCATAAAACTTAAAACTTGTGATGTAAATAGTCCTGAGAGTATCTGCAGACCTTAACCCAATCTGTTTTCTGCTTTGGTTGCTCTTGCTGCTGGGGTTGCTATATCTGAGCTGTTACTCATTCTTTTTCATTGACATTTAATGTAACGGACTGTTTTCTTTAAAGGGTTGCTGTCAACCAAGCTCATACTATTTATAAAAAATAGAAAATGCTGAGCTTACAATGCAGTTTATTACAATGGAAACAATTTAAAAATACTTCTTTTATGATCTGTCATTCTCTAGTTTGTTTTCTGTATTTCACAAAGCCCAAACTGTGACAGTGGAAGACACTCAGCCTGACTTTTCTCTCCATCCAGTTTTATTTTCTGATTCACTTACCCCTGCATAATAATACTGTTAGACTTCTTAGTACTTGAGATGGATGTTTATATTAAAAAACATAAAAACTGAGTTTTAATTGATATTTTGTATTTCATCTTCAGTTTTGTAAAATCCTCTTGCAGTTTGGGGGCCCCAGACTAGGGGATAGTGTCCCTTTAACAATGGTGGAAGTTTCACAGACTTCCAACTTGGCTCCCTTACAGTTTATTCTCAATATAAATATACCATCTGGGAATGCTTGATTCAATGTTTCCCACATAATTGCTTTCTCATGTCAATTCTCCATTCTTTTACTGTGTGAAGTAGCCTTTTACTGCACTATTTCGGGGGACAACGATAGCAGCCACCAGTACATCAGATACTGAATCAGTTGAAAATAATGGTAGCAGCATGAAATGTTCATGGTTTGCAGCATTTTGTCAGTAAGATCAGTAGCCTTAGGAAGGGAAGGGATGAGACTACATGTGGCAGAAAAGTGAAACAAATATGCTCGTTCAGAAAAAGTATTGAAAAAATGCCTAATATTAACTGTTTATAGATGCACTTGCAACTTCATGGAATTTCAGTTTATGCTTAAAGATAAGCGTGTATTTAAATGTATTCTTAAACTGAAGCTTCTTGCAATTTTTTTCTGACAGGAGTTTTCTAAATTAATTTAAGAAAGACTGCAGCAAGTTACTAGAAATTGGTAGAAAGGTAGAGGTAGAAATCGGTTTTACTCTGTATTTAAAACTAATATCTCCAAAGACTGAATTTCTTTCTTTCTTTTTCTGTGGCTTATTTGTCTCCCACGTGACTAAAATGTTGATTTTGTCATTGAGGTGGTATAGCACAAATGCAAGGTCCTGTTCTGTAATCAATAAACGAAGAGATTTTTGGCACAGAAGAAAAAAACAGTAACATTTCAGTTGGTCATGCTGAGACACACAACAAAGAAAAAGGGTAGGTTTTAGCATATTATAAAAGAACAAATGCCACATTTAACATTTTGGTTATTTGTTTCAAATTAGTGGCTAAACTTGTTCCCTTGAAAATGACATCTGTTGGGGCCTCTGGTAGTTTGTGTCCATATTGAGTGCTCTGTTGACTCTTATCAAACTTTCTAATAAATACCTTTTGGGCAAGCTTTAGTCAGCACCCAGATGGGGACTGGACAAAAGGATCTTCTCTATCCTCTGGAGGCTTCTCAAGAAAATAATCATAGAAAACTAAGATTGGAGTGGACCTTTGAAAGTCACCTTGTCCTGCCTCATGCTCAAAGCAGGGACAGCTTCAAAGGTAGGCTGGGGCCTTGTTCACATAGATTTTGGAAATTTCCGAGGATGGAGGTTGTGCTCTCTCTCTGGGCAACCTGCTCCACTGCTTAACTTTTGACAGTGTGAGCACTGTGAAAAATTTATTCTTTACATCCAATACAAATTTTTGTTGCTGCAAATAGGGATTGTTGCCTGGTGTCCTTTTGCTGTACGTCTCTGAGATGCCGCACCTCTTGTGATGGCTTTCTGTGGCTACTGGCTTCCCTGTGGTCTGGGGATGAGACCTTCAGGCGGTCTGGCAAAGCCATTCTGTAGTCAGTTTGTGCAGAAAGTTACCAAAACAGCTATGAATCTGTATATTTCCCTTTGTCATGTAATACCTTATTGACCTGTTCTATTCTGTCAGAAATACATGTAGTATAACCTGATGGCAGGAAGTGAATGAAGCATAAGCACTTTTTATTTCATATATGGTGTCTATGAGTACACGGTGTAATACACAACAAATTCCAGTTTTGAAACTGTTTACTATTTAATGATGACAGTGCTGTTTGGGTTATGCCTATTTTTAAAGTAGCCATGTATAAATTAGGTGAGTTTTATTGTTCACCTTCTGTGTTAGTGCGAGATGTCATGGACCTAAACCTATAAATAGCCTGTAAGACAATATTGGGCCCTATCTAAATCAATGGAGTGCTGCACTAGTGCTTAAGACTTCAATTGAAGTAGAAAGTATGTAATATTAATTAGTTGCATATTAAATCATCAGCAAGGACTTTTCTCATAAATGATTTTTTTGTAAGTACATAAATTCTGTAGATCTTTTAGAACATTTTAAAAATTCCTGTACAAATCCATCTGCATCTTTAGGCACCCAAGAATCTTTAAAAGTCTCTCAAAAGTACTGTCAAAAACTTTCCACTGACTTTCACATTGGGTAACTTGTTTTTGTTAGAATATACACATACTTTGGTGCTTAGATGTTGCATATTTATCTTTCTTTTGATATGCAATATTTAAATAAATACAGATTTTGCATCTAGATGGACCATGACTTTGAAAAGGTTCTTAAGATATTTGGATAGCTGTCAAAAATTATGTTGACTTATTAATAACTACCACATGGCTTAAATATTTCTTTTTAGTCACATTCACATCATGTTTTTATTCTACCTAATTGTTATTAATCTAAACATTATTCAACATAATAAAGCTTAATAAATTCTAGCTCATACCCTGTAGTCTTTCCATTATAATAAAACTGTTTGTCATAGAGGAGAAACATTTCAAATATACTTTTATAGCTTGCTTTCATAAGAAAGCCCTCAAGTGCTTTAGAGTGCATTGCAAAATCTTTAATCCAATAACAGAAATAATAAAATGTGCTACACTCCTCCATGCCCACAGAAATAACCTTAACAGTAAGACTTTTCTTAATGCAGGTGAAGGGATTCACTGCAGAATTGGGACAGATTGATAGACATTGTAATAATTTGAGTTTGCCCTGTATTCCTTCCCTCAGAAAACTATAGATATACATAGTCCTTTTTTGTATGAAGTAGTAGTCAGCTTTGGCAGAGAGCATTAGCATGTTGTGTCTGGACTGTTGACTTTGAGAATTGGTACGTTTTGAGCAAGATGAAAAGAGTAAGTAAGTAAGGATTCATCAAGCAGTCTGAGAAATATCATCAACTGGTGGAGCCTTAGCTGAATTTCTGGATACTTCATTTTTCAATTTTATTTTACTTTGTAATATATTTATAATCTTTTTTAATTACAGGTCAACATTTTCTGGAAGTGACAAAGTGACCTCTTCCCTCCATATGCACTTTCCTTTTCCCCCTTCCAGTCTTCCCCCATCCAATTTAAAATCAATGCTATTTATTCTGTTACGCCAAAGAAACAGAAATATAATGGCATATTAGGATCATAAGTATGTGCCAGGCTGGTGATAATCAAGCCTTTAAGATCTCAGAAATGTCATTGTCTTGGGTTTAAACAAATGGGTTCCATAAAATTTTAATTCTGGTTACTGAGTCTAGATGTCTGATTAACTGAATGTTGCTCAGAGCTCTAAGCATCTCCTGTCCTCCTGTCCGTCTTCAGCAAAACAAAGCCCATCAGGAACCGTTCAACACGCTTGTGTTTTCACATTCTGTGAGCATTTCAGTTCATTCCACAGACACTGCTTTAGAAAGTCCTGTGATCTCTCTTGTAGTAAAGGTATTCGCTCTCCGTCCTCTCTCAGTAGGAAAGCTACTCTTCTTTAAAGGCAGCACCTTTGGCTAAGTAGTCATTCATGGTAAAAGTTCAAGTGACCTGGAAGATTTAAGACAGAAAATACGGGAAATTGGCCTAAGAAATCTGCAGATGATGTGTTGTTTACATTGCGATATTTTAATCTTCCACCTTTTTGAAACCGATCATTCATGTATCTAACAATTTCATTCAAATATGAATGAATTGCAAAAGATGACATTGTGTTGCACTTTACTATTAATGTGCTAAATAACCTAACCAACAATTTTTCCTAAAAGGTTCTTGGTGTTAAAAATAGCATACCTTATTGTCAGGGCTTTGATTAAAGACACTAATGCTTCTTGAACGTTTTCTTGAGGCTGTAGCAAGTTATGCAGTGACAGTAAGATATTTTATATGTTCTTGGTGGAGGAGCAGGGGCAGAAGGCACTCCACCACAATACCCCTTTTGAATCTCTAGGCAGTCTTCTGACTCCTTCACACAACACAGTGGAAAGGAGTTTCCAATATCTGTGACTGTAATGGTTTATTTATTTTGATTTCTGCATTAGTCTTCATCATCTGGCTTAATAAATCTCTTTTTATAACAACGATCTCTCCTTCATTCAGAGTCCTGCAGAAACACTCTGTGGGCTTGCAGCTTTTCCTACCAATGGCAAGAAAGTGAGGCAGGTCACCGTTCCCCAAATGATATCTACATGAGCTCCTCCCTAGCATACTTCAGTCCAGTACAACCTCGGGTGAAGTTGTCACTCCTGTGTCCGTGGCCAGTATAACTTCAGCTCACGTGAGCAGCGCAGAACGCTTCCCTGATGCTCTACCATGGCTTTCCGCTCTCTGTCCTCTTATCCGTCTCACCTGTACTGCTGCATTTTAGCATTGGGGTGCCTTAATTCCTCCGCTGATAATGGACAGTTGCTTTCCTAGTGAGAGCCAGCACTAATAAAATGGATACCTATGATCTAATATGGAAGCAATTGTATACACAACTGTCACAGCCTCTGTTCGCCTGTCATGCCTGATCATGCAGTGCTTGGCTAGAGCATGCAGAAGGCAATAGCACTTCACCTGTGATTAATAACTACCAGAGGCCATGGTGCTATCATAGGCACCCTTGTCTATTTGTGGGTTTTAACATAGATCACTCAATGAAAAGACGAGTTAGCTGTCTTTTTCCTATGGTCAGAAAAATGTGTGTGTGTCTGTCTCAAGAGGAAAAGAGGGAGGAGTAAAGGCTGGTAGCTAAAGTTGGTACAAACATAGGAAAGTGAAGGATCTGCCCCTGTGCCTTTAATTTCAGAGCTTATTTTGCGCTGTCTTTTACCTGATCCTTTAGAAAACTGGGCACAGAAGTCAGTTTGCAAGCCAGGTGACAAAGGATTTTATGTAAACTATGTTAGTTTTCAAAGCACTTTCCATCTCAAAAGGCTATACAAACTATGGGGAATTCAGTCCCCCACAATGCCACCAAGGGAGTCGTCTTTTTGTTATGTAGGCTTATAAATCAGTATAACCACAAACAAAGAAATTAAATGTCAGGAATTATCCCTGACCTAGAAACCTGATCCCTTTGCCTTAAATCCCTGCTTACCCCATAGACCACACCTGTTTCTCTTTGCCTTCCAATAAACACAGGTATAACAATGTATTCACTACAGCTGCACAGCATTTATCACTGCTGATGTTTCCATTACATGGGAGTACATGACTTTTCACTTTATATTTAATTAAATGTTTTTATGGTTTTATTATGAGATAATTAATCTGTCAGAAAACAACTAGAGATTGTATATAAAATCTTGGAGATATACCAGCTTTTCTCAAGCACTATTTACATTATATTTATAGCCTTTAATTTTATAGGTAATAACTATCTTCTCTAACAGTGGATTCATTTGGGACAGAGTTGTGTTATGAGATACACGACTAGCTTTTTTCACCTACTGTTCTCTGTCTTCGTTTCTTTCTCACAATGACAATGAGCAGTTTTTTAAGCAGCTAGAGTAACTATTTTCAACTGCACGTGATTGGTTTAATTCTTCCCAAATGGCCCAAAATTCCCCAGAAATATTGTCTGTGCTATCTCCCCTTTGTTTAATTATGCTTCAGAAGTGTTACTTTACTTTTAACTTTTACATCTGGAGAGCAAGCCATTCTCTTCACAACAATTGTGTGAAGGCAAGCACTAGCTTTTGTTATCTAGAACCTGAACTAGTGAGAGAGTAAATAAGTGATTTGTCTCCTGGGTTGTGGATCCTTCATCTCCTTCAGACAGAGAATTCACTACTATTCTGCTTTAAGACAATGACCCAAATCAGCAAGTAAAATGCAATTTTGTGTTAAGTTGGGCCAAATTTAGCCCTGAAGTAATCCCGGAGAAAAGGTTGTGTTATACCTGAGCTGACCTTATTACTCTGTCATTAATCTGCTTTGTTATGCCTGAAGAATCGTGGGGGTCTCAGAACTGCTGGTAATCTCCTCTACCATATGTGTGGTAATATCTGAATACAGCAGGATAAATTAAGAATAGTCCCATCCTTGCTTTATTACTTGTAAATCAGCCCATTAATGTTATCTGAATGCAGTTTGTTAGGATTAACATAGATGATATTTGAATTGCCACAGTGATTACTTCTTAAAAACTCTTTACAAACTGAATTTTGAAACTTAGAAATAAATTAGTACTGAAAGTTAAAAAAAACCTCAACTGCAGCAAAAGGAAGAATAAAGAGTTGTCCTATCAATAGGAAGAAACAACTTGAATTAAGGATATGTAGAATGTACTTTGCTGTAGTTTATTTGAATGCCAAAAGACAAACTAAAGACAAAGTATTGGCTTGGGAGTCAGAGTACTTCTTGGTGAGGCAGCAGAGCTCATAAATCACAGCTCAGTTTGAATTAGTGCAGTAAATTAATATTATGGAAGGCTTTCTTTTTTTTTTTTTTTTTGTAAACATGTCTTTTGTCTGATTTACAAAGAAAACATTTTACTGTACTCCCCACTATGCTCTGATCTGGCTTGTCCTCTGCACTCTCGTTTTCTACTGTGGGGTTTCAGTCAGCTGCACTTGAATTTGAGAGATGATTAAATTTTTCTGATTTTTACAGCTTCATTTTAGAAAAAAATCCTATGATTGTCATAAAAGATCATGAGCAAAGATGGCCCAGGATGAGCAGTGACTGCCCATGGGCACAGACATTAATAAAAATATGCCTTCTCTGTAAAAGGCGGCACCGTCTTTCTCTTGTAAAGATATGCCAAGGTACAATATATAAACAATATGTCCATAATGTGATGAAAACTAAACAGAAAAAAAAGTCTGTTACGCGATTAGAACTACTTCATAGCATTAATGTTTTTATTTGCCACAGTCCTGCCAAAATTCTTGTTTTTATTAAGCATTACATATAAAAGTTTCTGAAACTTTTCCACTGTGATTGACTTTGTTATATTAATAAAAAACAGCGCTTTGGCACTGTGCAGTTTGATGGCTTTCTTTGCCTTTTTAGTTTTGTAATTGTTTACAGGAATATGGTAGAGACTTTATAGTGATGAGCGCATTGTGACAGCCCGGTGCTTAGAAGGGAGGAGAGGGTATGAACTGCCTCATCTCAGTAAGTGAGTTGCAGGGGGTAGTGCGACGGGGAGTGTCCTGCTGAGAGCCCACACCTCTCTCTCTCTCCACATACACCCTTTGCAAGGAGGGCAGCAAGTTCTTCTGCTGTGACCAGCCTTGCTGGTCAAGCATTTCATGTCCTTCTGCATACTTTGACCTGAAAGCCTCTAGGAAGCCTCAGTCAGAGCATGAGGGGAACCTTAAGGCAGCTGATGTTATAGAATACACATAATTACCCACAGTTAGTCTTGTCTTGAAGCCTGTGTGGACAGTATGGGCATAGGCTGGCAGCTCTCTCTGTTTTAATAAACCTTTAGTTTAAATGTAGGAGATGGCTTTAAGAAGTTCATAACAATCAGTTGGTTTCTACAATAGAGTGTCTCAGATTTTTTTCCACCTGCACTGGTTTTTTTAGAATCCCAACAGGCTTGATAAAGCGTGAAATTGAAAAATGGCACAAAAAAGGGGTGAGTCTTTTTGCAAGGGGTCTTGTCTGCTAGAACAGCTCCTGCCATTCCATAGCAAGCTTGGCAGCCATCAACAGGCAGGAGGGCATCTTGTTATTAACTCCTGCAGTGCTGTACCATGAGAACAAAACCTGTGAGAAACTTTGTTTCAAAACAGAGCAAGACTTGTACCTTCAGATTTTTTTTGTTTACTTTTCCTCTTAAAAATAGCACTCTTGCTACCAATGTCATGGTACTTGCAATCAGATTTTATCTGGATATTTGTTTTATGTTCTTTCTAAAGGTGGCAGTTTGAGCAGCATGTTATACCATACCCTATCCTGGGTGATTTGGGGGTATTCATATAGGAATAAATGCTCAAATAACTAATTATCTTTTGTACCAGTGTATGAAAAATTTAGTCACTGATAATCTCTGAAAGTACTAATCCTACCTGATCCAGTTTAGCTTGTAATATCTGAAAGCACCACAGAACATATAGCAAGTCACACTACAAGAGCTTTGTATTCACATTGATGTAAGGTAAGATTTATTTTAATGTACTCGTGGATTTTTAGAACCAGGCATTTGCTATCATATTATCCTATAACATGTCAGAGAAGTAATGCTTCCAAGAGAAAGATGGCAGATTGTCAACTACTGATAATTGTAATTCTGGGATGCAGCGTTTTTATGGATAGAATTACAAAAGAACAGCATTAACTGCCTATGGCAAAGAACAGTGTTAGGTATTGACAGCATAGTAAATTAAACTGAAAATCTTGTGCTCGTACTAGAAACAGGAACATTATGTTTAAAATCACCTATTAGAAATACTGCTGTTACAAGTAGGGTCTGGGCAGAGGGTTACATCCGTTGTTGTTCAGGACAACAAATTAAAAGTACACCAAAAATGATGATTCAGCTATTAAATGTTAAATAGAATGTGTTCTCTTTCACTTACCCTACAGAGGGAACTGCAGTTTGTTTTTTAGTAGGAAAGGCTAGTTTACTCAGCTAAAGAGAAGGCTAAGGGCAACCTAATAGCAGCCAAACCCTGCTTGAAGGGGAGTTACAAAGACAACAGAGTCAGGCTCTTCGTCGTAGTGACAAGTGGTATAGCAAGGGGCAGTGGCCACAAATTGCAGCTTGGGAGGGTTTAGACAGAACATTGAGAAAAACATCTTCATTAGGAGGGTAGAGCAGCACTGGAGCAGGCTGCCCAGTGGAACCGTGGGGTGCATCCCTGGAGGTTTTCAAAAGGTGATTGCACAAAGCCACAGCTAACCTGATCCAGTGTCACTCTGAATTGTTAAAAGGGTTATACTGTAATTAAAATTGAATGAAACTGGAATTTAAAAGTAAACCTGAGCACACTTTTAGCACTAGGTATTATAATTAAATACTTTGGGTATGGAAATGTCACAGTCAAAAAAAATATTGGGCACCTACAAATGGCAATTGCAAACTGATAACAGACTACTGTGAAGTCATGTACCTAGGCATGTGTTTCCCAAGGCAGCTGAGTATTCCAGCCTTCATCTCATGTTTTTTTGCTTCTATTTCATTCCTTTTACATAAATCTTCACAAAAAAAAAAAAAAAGCAGAGACGACAACTTTGTACCAAAAAACAAGAGACAAATTCTTTCAAATGCTGTAAACCAGCACTTTTCAATGGTGGTGTGAATATATTGCAGCCACACATACCAGTTTTTAAAGTGGGACTGATGTCACTGTCAAGATATTGAGAAAAATTGATTGTCTGAGATGGACTGTCTCCTGACAGAGGTGCAGACATGGCAGCTTGGAGCGATACAGAGATAATTTGTTAAAAAAATTCAGACAGGAGCTTGCATAAGAAGCATCATATCTGGCATAGATTTCATTCTTTCATAAAAAATATTAAATATTTTTATAGTACTTTCATGAGAGAGATTGGGATTCTGTTCCTTTTACTGTTTGGTCGATGACAGTAGCAGCTGCTCTTGCCTGTATTAATTTTTTGAGACTGTCTTGATGTGTTTTCATACTGCAAGTCAAAGTATCTACAAACCTTAAAATAGATATAGGTATTAATCCTGAGGTGCAGGATGCCTGCAGCTCTCAGAATTGTCACTCCCTCTGATAGTTGCCAGACTTGTGTGTGCAATTAACTGGTTTTGTGTTGTTTAGATGAATCCACAGGGCTGAGATTTAGAGCCAAGAATTGTAGGCCCACCATTTTATTCTTCATGTCCTGAGTTCTATGTTGTGGTGTTCACATTTTATAGTAACAAGCCCTTGATATATAAGGTACATTTTACTATACACACTGCTGTTATTTATGCACACAAAATAATCTTAGATATTCTCAAATAAACCAGTTAAAGTTAATAAAAGAAAGCAAAACACAAGAAAACTTCTGAATAATCTGAAGTCAAGGGATTCTCAAGGAATTTTTTTTTTTTTCCCATCCAGCACCTAATCCTCTGTTTTGACCTGGCTTTGCCTCATTGAGCCTAATAAGCAAAATCTGTCTTACTGGACCCTTCAGAAAATAATGTATTTTTTTGAGTTCATTTATGTGCTAGCCCCCCTAGTTCAGAGCAGGTCCTTCTTAGGCTACGTTGCTCAGTGCTGTGCCCACTCCAGTTCTGCCTCTCTCCAAGGACAGAGATTCTCTAGGCAGTCCCTTCCACTGTTTGGCAATCATCATGGTGAAGACTTTTTTTTTCATATTACCTAATGAGAATTCCCCCTGTCCACAGTTGTGTTCATTGCTGCTTGTTCTGTCATCAAGCACCTCTGAGGAGAGTCTGGCTCCATCTTTTCTGCATCCTCCCCTTGGTAGCTGCAGATAATGGTAGGGTCCTCCCAAAGCCTTCTCTTCTTAAGGCTGAACAAACCCAGTTCTCTCAGCTGCTCTTCCTTCATCCCATGTTCCAGCCCCTCACCATCTTCGTGCCCTCCTCTGGACTAGCCCCAGTATGTCAATCTCTCCTTTACTGGGCAGACTACCTCTGGACACTGTTCTCCAGATCTGGTTTCACAAGTGCTACCAAGAGGGGAATAATCACTTTCCTTCACCTTCTGGCTACACTTTTGCTAATGCAGGTCTTAAGTGGCTGGCCACCTTCATTGGCAGGGCGCACTGGTATGCAACAGTCAACCCTAACTAGTATGTACAAAATCATGGTTGTGGATAATATAGGTTACTTTTTGAGCTCAGCCCATGCTGAACAAGGAGCCTTTAGTGGAAGGTAAAAATAAATGCATTTGGAAGCCACATGATGAAGTATTTTTTTCATTCTGCAGTGATATAAATTTGCAAAGGTTTTCTGGACAATGTTTCTGAGGGGAAGGACCCAAAGGTTGTTCAGGAAACAACCAATACCTTGTTAGAGGTTGGAGGTAAGATATCTTTTCCCAATTCCTTTGCATAAAAATAGGCAGATGATCAGTGCCAATGCCCTGATTGAAAGCCCATCTGAAGCATGATGTCTACTAAAATATCCATATTAGAGATGGTGAGAAGAAAAAAATCCAAAAACCATTTTCCTCATCACAGTTTCATTCCATGAAACAGGCTCATCACTTGTGAAGTAGTAAGCCTTGTAAACGGTGCTGCATTCATTTCCTGACCAAATGACAAATATAAGGGTAAAACATCTTATCTCTTTTTACCTGCTCTACTCTTATCCCAATAGAATTCTGCACCCAGAACTTGGCAGAAAAATGTCAATTATTCTGCTTGCCCTCTTATACCACCATTTAAATCAACGATGTCTTGGACCAGAAGCTTTTATGCAAGTTCATATGAACACAAGAAGAACAATTTAGGTAGCTAAATGTAGGGTACCTTGCCTGACCTCCAACTCCCACTCCAGCTGAGCATGCGTCAGTTGTAAGTTCTGGTCATATCTGCCAGTCCTATGCGGATGCTTTAGGTGAGTAACAAGTCTAAGTTGAGAATGTATTTGTCTTCAAGTCTCAAAATGTTAACTTACAGAAAGTTCGAACTGGAAGTACTTGCTAACATGTAGCCATTGCAACATGTCCAATCTAAAATACAAGGCAAGAAAAAAAATAAACAAAGAAAATTAAAAGCCACTATTGTATAAATCATAGTAAAAAATAAGGCCAATAATTTGAGTAAGTGAATTGCCTAATACAAATATCAAGGACTGTAAAAAGAAAAGCAAGCCAATTAAAGCTTTCTGATATTTGGTTTATTCCACCTAAAAATCCCAATGCAATAAAGGGCACTATCCTCCATATACAACAGAACACATATCTGTGTACTTATGCCTTGTCAAGAAAAAGACTTCTATGATATTCGTATATCAACTTGCAATATATTATGTATTTTATGTTTTCCCATTAGAAGGGACCCAAAGCAGTTAAAAGAAACTTGCATCTCTGGCTCATGAGTTGACCTAAGTCTAGGATGAATTTTTATACAATCACATGCCAAAATTTTCATCTCAAGGCCCACCAACCTCCTACTGAAACGGTTACTGAAAATGTGAAAAAACAGCATAATGATGCACTATTTTGTGTTTGGACTGAACATCTCCTGATGAGGTGAAAATATGTGTTATCTTCCCATCTCATTTTTTTGTCCATACACCGATATTCTTTTAATAAGCAGTTTTCTTTCTGCAGTAGAATAGCATAGATAAAGTTAAGGTGCATGTCCAGGAGATGTCGTTAGCTGTTAAGTAGCAAGATTGAAGTATTGATGATTTAAAAGCCTCTTCTCAATAGAGAATTTTTAGATTTAGATTTTTTTTTTTTTTTTTTTTAATAGGACACTGGGTTTGTGTACTGGATATTTGGATTGAATGCGTTGTTGGTTTCATTTAGAAGAAAGAGGTTATAAAATGTTCTAACAGTTTGTAGAAAGAAAAGAATCTGTATTCTTCTGAGTTGCATACTCATTGTTTTCAAAAAGCTAGTAGGATTTTAACTAATAGCTCTAAAAATAGGTATATCTCAGATAAAGACAAGTTCTTTATCTTTCCATAAAGAGTATGCAAATAAAGGGTCAAATGAGAGTACTTTTATATAACATACATATACTTCAGTTTTGGAGTCTCTGACAGGGTTGGTAACATCGTTTGCTGTGTGCTGCCTTGTACTTTCTAGTTCATTGGAACCATTTTAGTAATTAGAACATGATTTATTCTGTAGCAAATGTCTGAAATCCATTTTTAATGTCCCTTAGAGAACTTATTCCTACATTATCAAAGCTACAAAATTATTTTCGTTATTGGCCCATTAATTACATTGTAAATTTCTGCATTACTTTATCAAGTCTTTATAAAGATTATAGTAAGTCTGATTCTTGGTTCAAATTGCTTATATGTATTCTGGGATCACACCAAAACATTGATCTTTGTCAATATTCATCAGTGCTATTCAGCTGAGAAGCCTAATGTTCTGGCATCTTCTTTCAGTAGGATTTTTTTGGTATAATTTGGAATTCCAGGAAGGAAAAACTTCCATACAGGAGAAGGAACTCTTGAAATGTCTGGAAAATGCTGTAATTGACAGCACATATATGTATATATTTATATGAAGATTACAGTGACAGCAGTCCATTTAGTGAACTGAAACATTTGTGAGCCATGTTTTCACTGGAGTTTATCAGAAGGGGAATATTGACATTTCTCAGCTGCTTTAGAAGACTTTTCACATAATTCAGTGAAGCTGATCATTTGTGGCATTTCTTTCACCTAGAGACTTGTTGATAGTTGTCTCATAAAAGTTGTATCAATCTGTTGTTTGTCTGAAAAAAATATGGATTGGCAGTTAATTGCAAAAAGCGACAGAGTTCACAAATCAGCTCTAAGATGCTGATTTGGGCTAAGGTAAAAAGTGTACTTTCTTATTCGGACTCTCTGTGAAAAGGCTCAGTGCTTTGTTAAATTAGGTGGCTAAAGGAAAATGAAAGGAGTGATTTTGTGTTGTGTTTTACTGTTGATAATCTTCAGTTTGGGAGAAAACATTTGTTTTAATATTTATTAAAATGTGATAGTTACATTTCGCAGAACAAATCTAAAAATAACTGTAACAACTTGAGGTGTGTGTGATAGTTTCTTTGGAAATTATAATTAATACATAATAGATTCACATATAAAAATTTGCATATGGTTCAGGCAAAGATTTCAAACTGTTTTACATAGGCATATAAATACTGCTACAATGGGGAAACTCAAAGAAAAGTGACTGAAGGCCAGTTCTAAAGGTATGATGAAGGCATGATCTACTCTTTCAAACCTCTCAGTTCTTAAACTAGAAATGAAACACAGGTCTCCTAAAGCTCTTCTCTGATCTTCTGCCACAAGAATATATCATCTCCCTTGAGATATAAAGCCCCAGAGGACAGGAATTACTACGCTGAAGAGTCTGTGAGTTGAAAAGACATTTATTAGTCTTTCAAAGAAGTCACATCATTTTTCAGGAGAGATATATAAACAAATTCATTTCATGACCACAGACCAGATCTCATTTTGAATATTTAATTTAGACTAAAAAGACGACCTCCAATTATGTACCAAGTTTATTCATTTTCAAAAGTAAATGTAATATATGCCCTAACCCACTAAGACATGAGCTCTTTCCATCTAAGACACATCCCGTCTATAAGAAATGAATAAGTACTAGTTAGTTTTAACCCAGTCCTTGTCCTCTGCAAAGCTGAGTAAAAACATGGTTTTGCACTATGTCTTAAAGGTCAATAGATTGAGTGGGCTGTTTTTTCTGTTTTAGGTTATTGAACACAACAGAAAATGCTAATATAATGTTTTTATTTTTAATGGGTAGAATATCTATTTTAGAGAAAAATAAAGCTACAGAAATACAGGCACAAACATTCACACATCTAACAGTAAAATTGATCAAATTTGCTAAATATGTATGTATTTCAGAGCTCAGACCTTGAAGATTTTGAACACCCTGTATTCCCTTACCACAGTGGGAGGCTAGGGAACCCATGATCTTCCAAGATGCAGGATTAGATATTGCAATAATCTCCCACCCCCTCAATATTTACATCCTAATAATTCATCATCCTCCCATGTCCATAGCCTTTCTAGTATACAGCGAGACAGATGGCTCATAAGATTACAAGCTATGGAGATTTGGTGCTACAGACAGGTCCCACGGTATCCTAAGAAAATTAACAATTTATTTAAAGAGCTCTGTCAGATGCAATCCTCTTTGCTTCATTTTGTCTCCCGCTGGCTCTGTCTCATGTAGGATTGCCTGCACATAGATTCACTGGTTACAGATTAATGATGAAGGAAAGAAAAGAAACAGTCATGAGCTATATGACCTATGGGTGCGCTGGACAAGCATGTGAGCATAACTGGAATAACAGACAAAAAAATCACACTTCTTATTTTCGTAGCATCTTTATGAAAGAACTCTCTCTTTTGTGGCAGCTGAAACAGATTCTTGCCTGTTGAGCAGCTATAAAATAAGTCAAAGGATTATATGTATCACAGTGGTCCCAAGGAACATCAGGCTTCAGATAAGAAGGGCACCGGTCTGACTCTGCACCCTGCAAAACTGTATTTGCTGCTGCCTGCTGATCTGGCCCTCGTGGCCAACAGAGCTGCTTGCCGACTGGTGGACAGTGAGTACCCAGGAGCAGGCACACAATCAGCAGGTTGTTGTTTCGCATAGAAAGATCTTACACTTCACTGATTATTGCAGCATTGGGCAGTTTTCGGAGCTGACCAGCGAAAACAGGTAGCCAAATTAAGGGTCTGGTTGTCACAGGACTGTAGCTGTGTGCTGATGAGAGGCCATTTATAAGATGGAGTGATTAGCCACATGGCTCAGTGTCACAGATGGGGAACACGTTCTCCCTTTCCACTTCCTTGTCACTGCTGTGCTGCAGAGGTCTTACTCTGGTTACTTTTTCAAAGGGAAGGATGATCATTTGCTGCCTTGTCATTTAAATCTAATGCCAGAGGTAAATAAGCATGCATGCCAGCCAAAGCTCTTAAATTCAGTATATGATAGTTCATTCAGCTGGAAGGCAGTCACTTAACTGCAGAGTCTGCTTCCCACCATGAGGCATGCTGAGAAAGCAGAGCTGTACTCAAGGGTCTCACCCAAGTAAAAGCCTCATGGTTCATACTGCAGCATTTGGCTTTGGCTTAAGGAAGAGCAACGTAGTAACTAGGCAGAGACATGGTTGCTCACTGAACTCTCCTGTTTCTCTGCATTTCTGATGAATGCAGATTGGTGGTTAGGCAACAAGGATGCAGCAACACCTGGGAAATGAGAGGCTGAAGCCAGTCACTCTCCAAGACCTGAGCAAAGGGGAGCAGGTGTCTTATAAGAGTGTGCAATAGTCATCTTGGTAGAAAAATGGAAACTGGGATGTGTGATTTTCCAGATTTGCTTATTATGGAAGTTCTCTTTGAAAATAGTGCTGTTCCTCTTTTACTTAGCAAAATAAGCATAGTTTGAGTAACCCTCAACTGTCATGTATTTTAACATAGCTTTTCTGAGTGTGAGTTGTGCCTGCTACACAATTTGTCAACAGTATTTGCTTATCACTGGAAATACTACACACTAGGATTGCATTTGCCTTTTTCACAAATGAATTACAAGAGGTGTATAACTATCCTGTGATCCTCCTACAGACTGTCCTTTTCCACTCTATCACTTTGGGTTTAAATGTTCTTGGTTAACAGCGTCATTATTCCCTTTGAATTTTCCACTATTGAATTTCTGACTGTTCCTGTCACTTTTTTTTCATTATCACCTACAATTTCCTCCTATATTTACAGTTTATCCATCTTTGGTGCCATCATTAAATTTCATTAACATACTTCTCTTTTTTCTATGACAACCATTACTGGAAACATGAAACAGCATCTGTTCCCACACTGGTCCTTGGGGAAACTCAGCTCCTAGGGAGTCTCCAGTCCAGCAGTTATGTTTTCTGCATAACACAGTGGTGTCTCTCTCCACCAGTCCCATCCCCATTTGTACTCTTCTCAGCTGAACTAATGATTTCTCATGTGGCACCACCCTCAAATGCCTTAATCAGAAGCATCTAATCTTTTATAATTCTTTTGTCAAGAAAATCAATTCTGCCAGGTAGTTTGATGGCTTGATCTGGCATGAGTTCTGAACAAAATCAATGCAGCTTTTTATCCCATTTCCTATTTTTTTCTGTGTTTTTGTACTTTTATGCATTTACATGAGTCTAGTCCATGTTTCATCCTTTTTCTCAAATGCTTAGTGATACCACCTTTACTTTCCTTTTTCTATTTGTATACAGTTGAAAATCCTTCTGCAATCTTAACTTCCTTTGCAATACTAGCTAAACTTCATTTTTGTCAGTTCTCTGTTTGCTCCTACATTTCTCAGCCTTTAAGAAGTACCTTTTTTCCTGCTGAGTAATGTGGTTTTTTTCTAATTCTTGTAGTTCTTGTTAGTTTTATTCTCGGTCCTTCTCCCTTCTAATGTCTTCTCAGGAACAGTTTTTCATCCAAGGAGGTCTGGAGCCATTTATTATCAGGTTCTTTTTTTCTTCACTTGGGAAACAGCATCCAAATAGTTTTCTCAACATTGACAGGAATAAATTTAAACTTCTGCTTAGGGCCATCTCCAGCCTCCCTCCTCTTTCCTACTATGATTATAAAGACACACACTGTCCCACAGAAAACGGATAAGTCTTTACTTTCTAATTGGCATTTACAGGAGGCAAAGGCAGTTTTCTGTAAATGTATGCACATATCCTTTCTCGTGTGGTTTTCCACATGCAGTTTGGAAAAACTCATTCAAGGAAAACTGAACTTCCCACAACTCTTCTTTGTTTCAATCCATGATATACTGAGAGTTTTTCTATTCTGCCTGTAGTAGAAAACTGCTGCGTTCTTATGCTACAGATATTATTGGCTGCCGTAATAAAAGTTATTTATCATGAAGTAAAAGAATATTGTCAGCAATTCTATTAATCTAATATCTACAAGCATTAATTATTTTATATTATTGCTTTCTCAGTAATTGCCCCAATATACAGCTATACTAAAGCAAGTAATTTATCACGGTAAATATTTTGGTTCTTAGCTGCCTTATATCACGTTCAGTCCTTTGTACTTTTACAAAGAAAGTTTAACTAGAGTTGTCCACAAACTCACAGTTGTCCACCCACTTTTCTCACCTGTGAATTACTATATTAGCTTCAAGGCTATACAGAGTCAGACACAGAGTCTTATTTTAGGCCCCCACAAAAAAAATCCCAACAGTATGAGTCAATCCACTATTTTAATTAAAAAAAAAAAAGAAAGTAAAAAGCATTCCAGCACAGCACCATGTCCTAAACTGAACTGTTTAAAACCAAGTAACAACTCAGACCTGGAAGACCAGGTGTGGAGGAAGAGAGACAGCATTGAGCTATTTCTTAAACCTTTTCTGACAAAGACAAGAAGTTGCGGGAAATCTTTGGCTACAGTGCCAATAAATCTTGCATCAAAGCATAAGCTTTCTGGACTTAATTTTCAATTCGCAGGGACATCTCCTTTCCATGAGAGACCATTAATGTGTGTATAAGTCTTACAGTCTCTTAACTATCTCTTTGAAATAAGTGGCATTGAAAGGTCTTCATAAAACCAAGAATTTTGACTTTGACATTTCTCTCCACCCCAAAACCTAGAAAAATCTTAGACTGTATAAAGAAGTTCTCATTTTAATTTATAGGATGTCCTGCTTTCCCTTAGTTTCTCAGACAGCCCTGGTTTTAATTTGGCACATCTCAGTGGTCTCTGCAATATGATTCAGCTGTTCACTATAAGAGCCATCTTCCTATATGAAAACATTTCCAAATACAAAAAGTCTTGGATATCATTTCTTAAAGAGAAGCATTGAAAAATCCATAAATCAAGACCAAAAAAGTGAAAATACAGCTACTGTCACAGAGTATCCCCCTTTTCTCTCCCCCATCTATGTCTAAGAAGGAAAATACAGGTAACTGGTGTTATAACTGATCACATTGGAGTAAAATCTGTTGAAAAGGCAAGTACTCATTTATCCATTTTCCAAAGGCCATCACCTTGTAAGGGAGGAGGTCTCAAAAGCTATCAATGTTCAGGTGAAACAATAACTTCTCCCACAAAAGATTACTGAATATCCAAAGATGACATGATATGAATAGATCTTACACATTTCCTGCAGAAGTATGTTCTGGTTGTAGGAAAATCTCCAGAATAAAATTGATAATTTGTTTCATGGTATAATAAGAAAATGACTCACTGAAGGGGACAAGGGAACCTCTTCCCCCAATGTTTTTTGTTCTCTAGGCTACCATTTGCTAAAAGCTGTCTGGTGCTTTGGGCTCCAAAACTTTGGGACAAAAATGATGGAGAGAAGATTGAATTATGCTTGTCCAGAAAAAGGCAGAAAGCACATGGGATGGATATGCCTCTCTGTTAGTCTAAGCATGTCTCTCTCTTCTGCTGTCTTTGCCTTCCTTCTTATATTGATAGTAGCAGCTAAATGTGAGTGATTAGCATTCTAATCTCTGAAGCACCTGCATACAGCGAAAGATTTTCTAGCCTACCTACAGGATTAGCAGGCCTAGTGCTGAAGTTAATGGAATTTGGGTATTAAAATAACAGAGGGAGTTTTGAAAATCACAAGAAGGGTGATCGGCACCCACCCAAGGCTGTTTTTAGCTTAGGGAAGAGTTCCTTAGAGGATAGTCAGCAAGTACAGGCCTGAAAATCCTCCAGCCCAGTCATATGCTGGATATCACTTAGTAGTGGACTACTTGGGACAGTTTACTTTTAATTCTTAGTACAAATGTCACTAATAAACTTTAATTTCTGAAGTTTAATGCGTTGTTCTGAGGGGAAAAATTGAAGCGCATCTTTCTTTTATACACAGCAAGAATGTACAGATTTGAGTTGCTTAATTAAACTGACATTTTTCAGTAAATGTATAGCAAGTGGCTGGATAAGAATGAAATATGAAAAGCATGGATGTTTTGGTTCAAGCTTGTGGGTAGCAAAGAGAAAAAGTGAGGTTATTCTGCTGTAGAGAGATGCAGTTCCACTGAGATTGTTAACGACTGTAAAGCTGAGAGAATTCTAATTGGTGACCTGGAATAGGAGGTCAGACAAGGTCAAATCAGTAGGAATTCCTGAAGGCACGGGCAACCAGAGCAAATGTGATTCCTCTCCTTGCCATGCAATGTGAAGGAATTGAATGAAGAGTCATTTTGAACTCCTTCTATGGTATGTCATGGTGTGTTGTATGCCTAGCCAGGCCAATGAAGTAATATTCCGCATGATGATATTACACAAATGGTGAGTTGTGGAAGAATGAACACAATTTAATAGCACACAAATGTGAGAAGATATCTAGTAGCCCTTCAAGGGAAATTACCATGACGTTAATCTGAAATTTACTTGGAGCTGCCATAACACCTCTGTGGTATTCCATGAGAAAAAGACTAACTTTTCTTCACCTTGGAGGAAGCTTTGTAATATCCAGATTTCCTACTCCTGTAATGTTCACCCATACAATATAAATAGCGTATAAAAATACAGAAAGATAATACGCACACTTGGCACTCAGTATGTCTGGGGCCAATCATTGGGATGCTCAGAATCTGTTCACAGATACTTTGCCTTTCCTGAAGTCTAAAATTTGAGGGATTAAATTTTAAATTATGACTCCCCCAGAAATGCAGATCTAAATCAGGACTTTTTCCAGCAAGCCTGGGCCCCCTGCACTATTACTTAGGTAGGTCTTCCACTTCAAAATGAATGTCAGCTTCACCACCCACTTTTGATCAAAGAACTTTAGCATCCTCACTGAGTAATAAATGGACAAACATACAAAGTATGTAAATCAGGAATTTAGTTGTTAATGGGGAGATTTAGGGGAATGTTGGGCAGACGTTTCATATTAAGAACTGTTCTGAGCCAGGACTAAGGTTGAAGAACAAGAGATGTTCAGGTTCCCCAAGACTCAGGCTATCACTGATAGCTGTTGATCAACAACATGGCAAGAAGGATGAGCAGTAGGTATTGCAAACTTCAAACTCCTCCTGTAGGACTTGATAATTCAGTATCTCTTGTGGGAACACATTGATAGCAATAGTCCTAGTGTATATAACCACACCTTATGTGAAAATATTGAATGCATTGCTGAAATCTTGCATGGGCAAATGATTGGAATCAGTCATGATGATAAGTACCTGTGGACTCCTTGCCCTTTCCCTTTCTTGCCAGTCTGATCTCAGTGTAAGAAGTGGGTCAGGATTTTAAAAGATTATGTTTGTCACAGGAAGGCATATGAACTTATTGACTCCAGTTGCAACTGCAACAAATTACATGAACTTATTTATGGAAGCTCGTCTATGTACATACCCATTCCTACATTTTAGTTATTTCACTTGTGCTTCTAAACTTTCACCCTAAAAATCAGAAGTCTATTAATGAGAAAAAGATGCTGGGAATAGTGGTGGTTTATGTCAGCATTAGTGTGCTAGAGATGTTGTATTGCAGAAAGTGTATAAAAGGTTTTAAAGAAAGAAGTGACAGTTTGATATTAAGTAATTCATCTTCTTCCCTTGGAACCAGAGAGAATTGACACATTCATTGCAGATATTTTAATAAGAGCATTAGTGAAACTGCATTTTTATCAAATCAAGTTGCTGTAATCTTACTGTGATCTTAAATGTACTGTATTTCTCAACTTTACCATCTCTATACAGAGAAAGACCCTATTTATATTATGACAAGTATCTCTGAACACAGTGGCTTTAGGACCCAGAACTAAATAAATATCAAGAATTTAACTACCAATCTACTATAAGTGTTGCTTTGCACCTGAGCAGTGGGTGCATGGGTCTCTGTGTTGTGTCTTACTAATGATTCCTGAACCTCCTGTGGGCTCTGTTTTCGCTTCTGGAGCCCCCAGCTGTATTACAGACCTCACCTTGCATCCCACCAGACATTTAACACATACCTGCATGTTTACTTTCTATAAGGAGAGAAACCTGCAAGAATCCTATGAACATACTGAGACAAGTGTGAAGCAGGGTTTTAGTCACAGATAAATTCATGGTCTGAAGGGCACTGGCCATGGCCCTGGAGGGTCCGTGTCTGCGGTGCTTAGGAGACTGCTAGCCATTCAAGCAAAAAGTATTGTGGCAGTGATCAGAGCAAAGGAATAAGAGGATGGAGAGCATATTTCAGTGTAATTATAATAATTTATAACTCGAGGTTGTTCTCCTGTTAAAATCTCAAAAGCAGAATATTTTTACTTTCTTATAAATTATTCACAGCCATTTGCTTTGTGTCATGACAAGTAACTGCTTTTCTTCAGACAGGATTTTCAACCTGAAAGAATGAAAGTGTTGGCCCAGTTATGCCTAACAAACAAAATGTGAAAAGAACTAAAATTAGAAATTGATAAACTAATCTTAATGTGAGCAAGAAATAAAGCTTTTTTTTTTTACTTTCCTGTTCAATCTGAATTTAAATTTGGTAATGGTATTTCGTTTAAAAAAGAAAATAGACTTCAAAATTAAACCACTCAGAGAAGGATGAGGTAACATATATGGAACATGCTATACCTTTTCTTTATTAAAAAAAAAAAAAAAAAAAGGTTTCAGAAATGCCCTAAACCAGAACTTTATCCCTAACCAGTTCTGCAAAATGTCCATGATGGCTTGCCAGACTCTTATGCCCCATCTGTGACTTATCTCCTGCAGACTATAGCCCTTGTCATACATGACATGGATTTCAGATAGAGTATTGAGGGCAGTGTATAGGAATTGAGAAAGTATATACCATGTGATATTTTATGGGGTAAAATGCCCAAGTGGCATAGTTTTCCAGCCTCTGGAGTACTAGATCTAGAACTGGATCTACTCACTCCCAGATTAAGAAAAATCATGAAAATGAAAAATAAAAAAGGCTTCATGGAAAAACTGTGCACCTTTTAACCTTCTGGTATACTCAGTGCTAATACATGGGATGTTATTCATGTATTGATTGCATATTCCATTGAAAGAGTCTCAGTTAGTTAATGTAGGTCAAAAAATGACTTACCTTCCAAGACATAGAGATCAAGACATTAAAAATTATGAGACTTTCTTAAAAATCCTAAAGCTATAGTTAAAACATTTAATGGCTAACAATATTTTTTTAAAAAAACTTGCACTTAAAATTCCCACTAGGATCAAGGATTTAGGTTTTATTATCTGAAGTGCTTCAGAAACTGGTAGTAAATAGCACTTCATTAAATAAGAAAATGATTGTTTACATTATTCTATAAAGAAAAGAATCCCACAATTTTTGTAATGTGGACTGTGTTTGCTTTTCTAAGGAGTTAACAGAAACAGGGTGGCAAGCAGTTTCTTGTCTACTTATTGGAGACATGCATGATCATATTCAAGATAAGAGAGAGGGGTTGTCTATATATAAATATCTTGCAGTCCCAGTTCATACATTTTAAATTGGCCAGATGCATCTACTTTTCATTTTTCTGCTACCACTATTCACAGTATTTGAAATCTGTGTATAGTTCATAAGTCAGCTCCCAACGTACTTGAACTGCTATGTAAAGACAACAAAAGATTGGGGGTTTATTCTCCTCTTTGTAATATATATTCCATTGTTGTATCTCCTTGTGCACATACATTTCCTTTTTGGCTAAGTATTTTGCTGAGTTTTCCCTATTTATAGTAATTTCCAGTGGTTTGGTAATGACCAGTTTAAAAACTCAAGGCAAATACTGTCTGAATTGGGAGCTCTGGATTATTAGAGGTCTTCCTGCTTGCAGTTTAAAAGAATACACTGGAAAAACTATGAAGTGATCCCTGCTTTGTGTTCCCTATTTACTTTGGATATCAGACCAAAACTTGGCTATATTTATGGCTACTTTCTTAGGTGTTTAGAAAAGCACGTGTTGGACAGCAGGGAACCATTTCACTTGCAGCTGTTTATTTAGTATTTATCATTTTAACAGTTCAGGAAAAAGAACATTTTCCAACCTCATGTTTTTACAAGAATTTCCATTCAGTACGAGCTATCAACACCTTCACCAAGTCAGAAATGTAAAGCTGGCTTCATTCTCCTTACCTTTTAATTTATAATGATGTTTTGGTAACTGGTAATCTCAGCATGTGCAATGGAGTCAGTCAAGAGACTCATGTACACAATTAGTAATGTACATAGTGGCTCTGAAAATGATTATAACATCAGGATTCTCAACTGTATTCTGAAAACATAATTACTCTGTAAAGAACCTGAAACTTTCAAAGAGACAAAGCAAGCCAGCTGCATGGCAGGCAGTGATAAGCAAAACTGAAAATCAGGCTGTGCTAATATAGAATTATAAGCCTTTTAGCTGCATTTTAAACCTTAGGAATTTACCTCCAAAAGAGGAAGGCATAAATATCTTCTTCATTTAATGACTGTTACTTGATATTCTGATGGAGGAGAAATTAAAAGGGTTTAGGTTGGGTTTTTTGTTAGCCTAGTTTTTGCTTTCATCTATTTCTTCCAGTTCTTGACTGCTGTGTTCACACTCTGGCTCAGATGTTGTGGTTTTCCTGTAAGAAACCTGTGCAGGTTTCCTGAATATAGGAGATTACTACTGCTTAGGGAACAACATCATCGATGCAGTGAAGATAAGTGGATTTGTGACTTAATGATCCCCTTTCTTCCATACTCTTGTCCTTTCAGCAAATGAAAAAGTTCATCTGGATGAAATTAAAGTGGAAGGAGGAAGAGTTGAAATAATATTACAAAAACCGATCTAAGCTAGGTCAAGCCTTCCACTGACGTTACAAAATAATATATAAATTCCCTGAATTATTACATCCTTGCCGAAAGAATTTTTTCACCTGCAAATGCCCTTCTTCAGTTGCTTTAGTTAGAGTTACAGTGAATATTTGTGTATTTCATGCCTTGTTGACCAGGGAAATGGTTGCCATTGATTGCAGTCATAGGAGATGAGAACTTTTAATCCCTTTTAAAGGAAAACTAATTACTTCTGTGCAGTAATGCAGTATCTGAGCTGATCAGATGGGTAAAAAGGGCACTTTCCATGATAGGCAGGAGTCAATCAGAGATGAATGTTGGAGAGTCTGAATCTTGTCAGCAGAGTAGCCACCAAAGCCTTGATATCTCAGCATTAGCTCATATTTGGGAGACTCCTACATTTACTGCTGTGCTGTTGACTTCATCTGTTAGGACCACAATTGACCCTTCAGGGGTCTGTGACACCAGCATATGGAAAGATGTGGGACTGTTTACAGACTTAACATTAGGCATGCACTTAAAGAACTTGCCGATTCAAGCTTATGATTGAAGTTTTCTTCCTGAGAGAAAACATTGCTTGCTTCTGTAGCATGTAGTCAGAGCTGCATTTAGTCTCGCATTGACTGTTGTGTGCTATCCCTAATGTGTAAAGGAAATGCTTACATACTCATAACTACCTTTATTTTAGAGATGTGACTGTGGCACTTGCTGCACTAATTCCCCAGGATATTTATTTATAAAAAATTACTTCCAGAGCCTTTTAGTGCATTGACCTTGTTTCAGGGTTTAGCTGGGAGGAGGGAGAGCTGGGGTTTTTTCTTAAGCACTGCAGGGGATTTCTGCCAGGTTGCTTCAACACTTGCCTTCAGATTCTTGCCAGGCTTTTGGGCTAAAGAATTTTTAGATGTAGCTAGCCATCATCACATAGGTCTTTTCATAGTCTCTTTTATTTTATAAATCTAAAATTTAATTAGTTTTCAAAAAAAAGAGAAAACAACAGAACATAAATAAAAAACTACCAGTTCAGAATCATAAATGAACAGAAAAGGATAACTTCTATTGTATCAGATATGTATGATACAGTGACTGCTGCATGGACTGGCTGCAAAGATCTGGAAGGTTGTTATACCCCTGAAGAATAGAAGAAAGAAAGCGACATGCTATGCTGTTGAATTTTCCTTTCAAAAACTAGAGGTTTCTTAGTAATAGGACACCAATTTTAGAAATCACTAAAATACTCATGCTCTACAACTATGAAAGTCTTAGTCATCTTTACCCCACTCAGCCATGACCCTAGCAGGTTAGCACTGCAACTGCTATTAGCAACGTCTCTTGCTCTCCCTTCCTGAGTGCTTTTGCATACATAGTGATACATGTATGGAAAATGTATCCAGATAATTCTTGAATCTCATTCTCTGACTAAAGTATCTACCATACAGTAGCATAGGGTGCATAGGGGTTTTTTAGTGTGGATTACCCAATTTGAGTCTCTTTCCCTCCCCCAAACCAACTGGTTACATCCAGACTGTGAGAAGGTCCCTCACGTGTTCCTGGATAACCATGCTAAAGCAGTGATTCTGCATTAATGTTAAAGAAACCCTATTGAAATGGCAACATCCTACCTCTTCATAGAATCATTTAGGTTGGAAAAGACCTTTAAGATCGTCGAGTTCAACCACCAACCATGCCCACTAAACCATGTCCTGAAGTACCTTGTCTATGCACTTTTTGAATACCTCCAGGATGGTGACTCAACCACTTCCCTGGGAAGCCTATTCCAATGCCTGACAACCCTATCGGTGAAGAAATTTTTCCTAATATCCAATCTAAACCTCTCCTGCTGCAACTTGAGGCCATTTCCTTTTGTCCTATCTCCAACCACCTGACAGAAGAGACCAGCACCCACCTCACTACAACCTCCTCTCAGGTAGTTGTAGAGAGCGATAAGGTCTCTCCTCAGCCTCCTTTCCTCCAGGTTAAACAACCCCAGTTCCCTCAGCCACTCCTCATAAGGCTTGTGCTGCAGGCCCCTCACCAACTTGGTTGCCCTTCTCTGGACATGTTCCAGCACCTCAATGTCTTTCCTGTAGCGAAGGGCCCAAAACTGAACACAGTATTCAAGGTGCGGCCTCACCAGTGCCGAGTACAGGGGAACAATCACCTCCCTGCTCCTGCTGGCCACACTATTTCTGATACAAGCCAGGATGCCGTTGGCCTTCTTGGCCACCTGGGCACACTGCTGGCTCATATTCAGCTGGCTGTCAACCAGCACATCCAGGTCTTTTTCTGCTGGGCAGCTTTCCAGCCACTCTTCCCCAAGCCTGTAGCACTGCATGGGGTTGCTGTGACCCAAGTGCAGGACCCGGCACTTGGCCCTGTTGAACCTCATACAGCTGGCCTTGGCCCATCCAGCCTGCCCAGATCCCTCTGTAGAACCTCCCTACCCTCGAGCAGATCAAGCCTCCCTCCCAACTTGGTGTTGTTTCCAAACTTGCTGAGGGTGCACTCAATCCCCTCAACCAAATCATTGATAAAGGTATTAAACAGAACTGGCCCCAATACTGAGCCCTGGGGAACACCACTTGTGACTCACCACCAATTGGATTTAACCCCATTCACCAGAACCCTCTGGGCTCGTCCAGCCAGCCAGTTTTTCACCCAGCGAAGAGTACACTTGTCCAAGCCATGAGCCGCCAGCTTCTCAAGGAGTATGCCATGAGAGACAGTGTCAAAGGCCTTGCTGAAGTCAAGGTAGACAACATCCACAGCCTCTCCCTCAATCACTAGGTGGGTCACCTGGTCATAGAAGGAGATCAGGTTGGTCAAGCAGGACCTGCCTTTCATGAACCCATGCTGATTGGGCCTGATCCCCTGGTTGTCCCGCACATGCCATGTAAGCACACTCAAGATGAACCATTCCATAATGTTCCCTGGTACCAAGGTCAGGCTGACAGGCCTGTAGTTCCCCGGATCCTCCTCCGACCCTTCTTGTAAATGGGAGTCACATTGGCAAGCCTCCAGTCACCTGGGACCTCCCCTGTTGACTAGGACTGCTGATAGATGATGGAGAGTGGCTTGGCAAGCACCTCCGCCAGCTCCCTCAGTACTCTTGGATGGATCCCATCTGGTCTCATAGATTTGTGACTGTCCAGACAGTGTAGTAGGTCACTAACTATTTCCTCCTGGATTAAGGGGGGTATATTCTGCTCTTCATCCTTGCCTTCCAGCTCAGGGGGAAGGTACCCTGAGGATAACTGGTCTCACTATTAAAAACTGAGGCAAAGGTGGCATTAAGTAGCTCAGCCTTTTCCTCATCTCTGGTGGCAATGTTCCCCTCTGTATCCAATAAGGATAGATATTCTCCTTGGCTCTCTTTTTATTGTTAACATATTTGGAAAAACATTTTTTGTTGTCTCTTACAATTGTGGCCAGATTGAGTTCTAGCTGAGCCTTTCTAATTTCCTCTCTGCATGACCTAACAAGGCCCCTGTACTCTTTCTGAGTTGCCTGCCCTTTCTTCCAGAGATGATAAACTCTCCTTTTTTTCTTGAGTCCTAGCAAAAGATCCCTGTTCAGCCAGGCTGGACGTCTTCCTTGGCGATTCATCTTGCAGCGCATGGGAATAGCCTGGTCCTGAGCCATTAAGATTTCCTTCTTGAAGAATGTCCAGCCTTCCTGGATCCCTTTGCCCTTCAGGATTGTTTCCCAAGGAACTCTCTCAACCAGTGTCCTGAACAGGCCAAAGTTTGCCCTCCAGAAGTCCATAGTGATGGTTTTGCTGACCCCCTTCCTTACCTCACCAAGAATCAAGAATTCTATCATTTCATGGTCGCTAAGCCCGAGACAGCCTCCAACCACCACATCTCCCACCATCTCCTTCCCTGTTTGTAAACAGTAGGTCTAGAGAGGTTCCTCCCCTGGCTGGCTCACCTGTGTCAGGAAGTGTCAGGAAGTTATCATCTTCCACACACTCCAGGAACCTCCTAGGCTGTTTGCTCTCTGCTGTGTTGTATTTCCAGCAGATGTCTGGAAAGTTGAAGTCCCCTACGAGAACAAGGGCACACAATTCTGAGACTACTGCCAGCCGCTTGTAGAATGATTAATCTGTCTCTTCAACCTGGCTGGGTGGTCTATAACAGACTCCCAGCACAGTATCTGCCTTGTTGGCCTCCCCTCTCATCCTTACCCATACACACTCAACCTTGCCATCACAATCGTGTAGCTCTGTACAATCAAAACACTCCCTTACATAAAGAGCCACCCCACCACCTCTCCTTCCTTGCCTATCCCTTCTGAAGGGTTTATAGCCATCCACTGCAGCACTCCAGTCACAGGAGTCGTCCCACCATGTTTCCGTGATGGCGACTAAGTAATATCTATCCTGCTGTACGATGGCTTCCAGCTCCTCCTGTTTATTGCCCATGCTGCGTGCGTTGGCATAGTTGCACTTGAGCTGGGCTATCGAATCCACCCCTGACGCTGGCATGCTGCCCCCAGGCTCATCTCTGGTGTGCCTAGGTTTATCCCCTTCCCCCTTCAAACCTAGTTTAAAGCCCTCTCTATGAGCCCCGCCATCTCATGAGAGAGGATCCTTCTCCCCCTTTGAGACAGCTGGACTCCATCTGTTGCCAGCAAGCCCGGTGCCATGTAAATCTCCCCATGATCAAAAAACCCCCAGAATTCCACCGATGCCACCAGCCACTGAGCCACATATTAACCAGGTGTGTTTTCCCGTTCCTTTCAGTATATTTCCCTGCCACTGAAGGGTTTGAGGAAAACACTACCTGAGCTCCCGATCCTTCCACTAATCACCCCAGTGCCTTGAAGCCCCTTTTGATTGCCTTTGGATTTCTCCCTGCAATCTCATCACTGCCAACCTGCACGACCAATAGCGGGTAATAACCAGAGGTCCGAACCAGACCAGGGAGTTTCTTAGTAATGTCTTCTAGCTGGGCCCCAGGGAGGCAGCAGGCTTCCCTATGGGATGGGTCAGGTCTGCATATTGGGCCCTCTGTTCCCTTCAGAAGGGAATCGCCTACGACAATTACCCTCCTTTTTCTCTTAACAGAGGCTTTCAGAATGCGTGGGGCTGCCGGACTGGGCCTAGACAGCCCCCTGGATAGGCCTTCATCTACAGCCTGATCTTCACTGACCTGGTCCTCAAGTTCCAGAGCCCCATACCTGTTGTGTAGGGGCAACTGGGAAGGTGAGGGAGACCGGGAGGGGATTCGCCTGCCTCCCCGAGCAGGGACCTGTATCCATTCCCCTCCACCTCTTAGGTCCCCTCGTGCCTGGTGGCAAGAGGGCAGGGGAACCTCCGCTTCTTGCGGAGCCTCCGTCTGCTGCCTCTGCCTCAGGGATGGCGGGGTGCGGGCCCACCGATCGATCTCCCTCTCACGCTCCCTGATACCCCTCAACCTTTCCGCTTCCTCCTTCAGCTCTGCCACCAGGCCGAGCAGGTCGTCCACCTGGTCACACGGCACACAGGAGCTGTCCCTGCTGCCCTCCGGCCCAAGGATGGGCTCCGGCCCTCCCCGCAGCCGGAGACCTGGACAGCTGCACGTTTGCTTGGGAGCTCTGTCCGCGTCGCCACGTTCTCGCTAGCAGCGGCTGCCTCCCGAGCGGCAGAGCCATACCGGGGTCTCCTTCCGAGGCCGACGCCCAGCGCTTGAGTAGCCTTCTCGAGCCGGGAAGGGGCGGGGCCGCGCCCTACCCGCGCGCCCCTTCTGAGGCGCCGCGCTCCTCGGGGCCGTTCGAATCTCCCGCGGTTGCCCCGGCAACGCCCACGCCGCGTCGGCCTCTCTCGCGAGAGCCGCCGGCCGCGGGCGGGTCCCTCCGCTCTGCCCCGGGGCTCCCGCGCCTCGGGGGCCGCCCGGGCCTCGGGGGCCGCCCCGTCCGCCTCAAGCTGGCGCTTAGCTGCTGGGCTCGCCGCCGAGGGATTGCTGCTGACGGTTACGCCGCGGTTAAATCTCCCGCGGTTCTTACGGTGTAACAGGTATAATTGTAATTCTTTCCTATTAGTGCCTGATCTTTGAACTCCATCCCGCACCCCTCTGCCATTGCTCCCCGGTTTCACACAGGGCTGCCACATATGGAGAGTGGATATACAGCCTTGTTCACAGATGGGGCTTAGGCAAAATGCTCAGCTCCATGGCATTTCTGTGCGAATGCCCGAAGGCCTTTGGATACACCCTTGCGACAATGTACCTACATATACTAGTACTACTAGAAATGCTGCTTGGCCAGACAGAAGCTTGGCTTTCCTGGGGTTAATACCAAGAAGATTTCAGTGGTAGTTAAGCTAGATGTAGGCAGGTGAAAACGTACAGCACTGCAAAATCTAACTCCACTGCCTCTTGGTTTTATTAATGCCTCAAAGAAGGGCTGGGTTATTCTAGCTGCAGTGTGAGGTCTAACTGGGAAAAGATACATTTGGAAAAATCATTCATTTATTATATTTTTCAGAAAAAGGTAATCACATCTTTCTTAGCAGAGAATGGAAAGAAAGCAGTAAATATCACAGCTGCTCAGTGGTAACTAGAAAAAACATTCAAATTCAAAGCTTGCTTATTTCTATTCAAAGTGAACGACTTAGGAGGGAAAAGTTTATCATGATCCTGCTAGGTGTGCAGTCTGAAGGCAATATTGCTGGTAAAGTTCTAAGGTTGTCTCTTAAAATGGGCAATTGCTAACCATGTCAACTGGGCTCAAGTTTGTCACACTCTATGTCTATATGCAATATGGTGATATATTCAATTTCAGTCACTCTTTCCATCTCTAAGTGGACTTTATCTGAGTTGCTGTCGTACCCCAAACTGTCTGCACTTTCATTAAAAGAATGAATGTTTCTGTCATCAGCTTGTAAGAACAGCAACAGGAAATAAGCTACCTCTGAATGAAAAGATGTATTTTATTGTTCATGAAGCTGGGGAAATATTAGCTGGACATATAACTTAGCTGGCAGATAGGCTGTTTGGAAATAGGAGTTAGTGCCCTTGCTGAAGTGGAGTTCTAAAAAACTGCCTGGCATTTCTTATGATGCACTGCCGTCCTGTTTGCTGTAAGATCTTATGAAGGTCATTCAACTTCTCTGTACCTCAGTTTCTTCATCAGTAAAATTATGATAATTTTTTTCTACTGAAGGTTCCACGTAATAGGCTTAATTGTCATGCACTGCAAAATACTTGGAGATCTCAAATTGAAATGTACTACAGAAGTGCAAAGTATCGTTACTATTAGAAGTCCATTACAGCTCTGGTTTTCTTTGTTCAAACTGGTCCTTTGGTACGTGCAGCTAGACAGCTCCTAATGTTATCTTGATGCACAAAGCACTTTTTGTGTGACGTTTGACTCACAGTAAAATGCCAGTTAGAATTTTTTCCTCAGGAACTCACTGGAGCTTGGCTTACAAAATCTGAAAATTAAATCAACCAAAATAGGTCAAACACAAAACTATATGTCCTTACGTGTCCTCTTGTCCTCTTTTAGCAGTACAGCAGATAGTTGTTGTTTTCTTTCCCATAAAGTTTAGGCCTGTTTTGTTTCTCAGTTGGCTTTGGTAACTGTATCATAGTTACATTTTGAATACCTGCTCATGCAAGTTTTCATTCCCTATTAAATATAGTTTAAAATGATATGCTCATCTGTTAGTCATCCGGAAATAATGTGCTAGATACACAAGCAGCTGATGCTACTGAGCACGACAGAATAGTGTATCATTGTGTTACAGCTTCTTGGTAGCCATCATTGCAGAGATATTTTTGAACCTTAAAAAACTGAACAAAGCATCTGAAATGTAAGAAAATGTTAATATAAGCTGCAGTTTTGCATATACTTTTCCCCTGTAGCTAATTCTTTAGGAATTTATTCTTATTCACATAATCCTTTAAACTGATATGTTTATTCTGTACCTAGTTTATAATTTCTATTCATTCCTGTGTCAAGTAGGTGAAGATGCTGCTTAAATTAGTACTTACTTCAGTATTATACATTTTTGAATTGGTTGTTTGTTACAGTCATAATGCAGTGAACAAATTTGTTAATATTTGAGGTGGGAAAGGAAGTAAAAAGGGAAACCATCTATACCAGTCACAGCCCAGCTTTCTGGCTATAACATATTATAATTTATTTAAAATCAATCAATACTTAATCTAGACTTTAAATTCTGCTGAAGATCTGTGGCATGGCTAAAAGCAGCTGATGCCAGGGAATAAAATTTTCTTCAGGCTGTAATTCTGATGAATTTATAATGCGCTCTAAGGGTGATGCATTGACCTAAATTCACAAAAGCACTGCTATTCCTATTTATTATTATGAAAGGTACCCTACCCACAGTTTTGTTCTTTAAAATGTTGTGAGGCTATATGGAAAAAATGACAGGTTGCAGCGAGGATGACTGGAGAGGAAGGAGCCACACGCACATCCCCAGCATATACTGGGTGCCCAGGCAGTCCCAGGGTTTGGAGGGGTTTGCCACACTCCCCCCTAGGAGGGCAAATCTGTGGTGAGGGGGTGGGGAAGCAGAGGACAGCCTGAGCCCCCTCCCACCCTTGCTCCACCGTGGGAAGCACCCAGCACCCTCTCCAAGGCTTTGTCTGGGCAGCCTGTAACCACAGACGGGGTGGTGTCTCACTAATTCCAGGATTTGGTGCAGGAATAATTTCAGCACTGTAAAAGCCCGGCAAATGTTTGAAGCCAGCAGAGAGGGCAGACTTCCTGAGAGGTGTGTGTTTGTGGTGATCATTTGGATTTGTTTTGTTGGCAGCATGAAAGATGTTGTTACTGCAGGAAGAAGACAGTTGTGTTGAAAATTGCTTCTCCCATTTATTTTTTTTCTCCTGTAGCCTTATAGGGGAAATAGAGTTAGATCTATGCAGTGTTTGGTTTTCTGTATACAGTTCTTTAAAATCCCTCAAGTCCAGCCACCGCAGGGCAGTACCCATGAGCAACTCGTACCAAGGTGGCTGGGAATTGCACACACTGATCTCTTGTAATGATTAGGCCACTTAATTTTTTTCCAGTGCGTTTTGGCAAACTTTTCCTCAGCATCGTCCAAGGGCTTTTCATAGTAAGTGGTGTTTTCCCAGTGACCTGAGTCTTATCCAAGCCTTCTTTGTTACCTTGACAGTTTGCAGTCATATTTGTCTATTTTTGTGAAAAGCTGTGTGTTTTAGCAGATTCATAAATGTGGGAGACTTGTTTTTTTTAAAAAGCAGAGTGAATACGGGAAATGTATAGTGAATAAAGGCTGACAATCCTCCCCACTTCTTTCATGATGTGATATGATGCCTCTCATGTAAAAACCAGGAGAGCTCAATTCTGCTTCTTTATTGGTACTTGACCACTTCTCAATTGTTGCTTTTCCAGACAGAATCTGTAAGGCAGAACTCTCACCTCTGCATTGTTTATCCCCTGCTCTCTCTCCTGACTGCTTTTGGGGCATAATATCAGACACTGTCTTCCAGCATGTCTATTCTCGTTGTATTTTGTGCCCACCTCTGCCCATATTGCTACTGTAGTCAAACTCCTCTTGTGATTTATGCCAGAATAACTGTGGGATAGAATAAATCCACAGAATTTAAAGGCATTAGCCTGCCTTTACTCTCACACAATCAACAGCTGTACCTAGCACTATGACCTTATTCCACCCCCATGAGGCAGCATCCAAAGCCATGCTGCTTTGGAAGAGCACCACTGTGTGCTTGCTGAAGTTTGCTCCTCAGGGCCAGCCCAGAGGATGAGAACAGTGTGCAAACACAGCTTCTCAACAGGAGCAACTGTTTGTTTCAGCTCCAGCTTTTACTTAAAAATATGATGCTATTGAACAAAAATACAAAGACTTGGAGTTCAAACTCGTACCTAACTGGATCTACAGCTGGGCTTCTAGATCCAACTGTGCATTTCAGTCTAGCAGCAAGAAAGTCTGGGTTCCACTTCAGTTGGTTTTCTTCTAGCTGTAATGTTCAAAGCGAGTGCTTCAAGATTCACATGCAAGGGTGCAGATATATTTACCTGCTGTAAAGGTGGAATGGCTATTTATAGAGGTCTTGGACACTTCTCCCTAACATGCCAGTCTGATCCACATCGCAACTTTGAACTGTATCGAGCACAGCTACGGATCGTGAGTGATCATTGACAAAGTGATATCTAAAAAGCTGTGTTCTGCCTGGTAGAGTAACAGATTAGGAACATCTGCAATTAAATATCTGGGAAAATGATTTAAATAGAGAAAGATAACTGGAAGTCCCAACAAAGGACTAAAGTTGTATCTTATTTCTTATCATGATGGTCTGACCAATTGAATCTTCCTAATCTGCCTTTAATGATTAATTTGTATGTAAATTTTGAATTTTTCTATAATTTTATTAGAATTTATGATCTATCTTGCTTTCTGACAGAAAAAAAAAAAATCTCATGTTTATTATAAGTCTCTGGTATTTCTATTGCAGCCAGTGGAAAAGTGGGCTGAAGCTAGTTCATGTACAAGTCTAGAGAAAAGTATATTCCTTACCCCAAAGAACACCAGCTGATGAGTTGTAACAGATGGATAGGATAAAAATGGAGTATAGGTTGGGAGAGACAAGCTGACAAAAAATGATAGCGTGTGCATCGTTTTTAGCTAATCAAGAGTAGTAATTGTACTTTGCTTACTTGCCTAATCATGATTAGGTACCAATTTTCTCTCCATATAACAAAAGATGTGTCTCTCAAGACTATGATTTGAAGGAAGCTGGGGGGAGTGACAGTGTTTTCTTAAATTCGGAAAGTTTTTACCAGGCAGGTCTACAGACTGATTTCTGTCTGTAGTTCACAAAACTGTACAATAATGTTTTTTCTTCCCACTGTGCCATGAAAAAAACTTTTGGCTTCAGTTCATGTGTGAAACCTTTTGCACAACAAAAGTGGTTTCTTGTGGCCAGTAAGACTAAATGTTCTGAGCATTCCAGGAAGCATATAAATAGATTGGTACCCTTCCTAAGGTTATGGAGCCTTATTTCTCTCTTTTTTTCTTTCAGGTTTTTTTTTCCCATTTATGTTTTCTTCATCTAGGCAAAGACCAAGCAGAGTACAGTGTTTTAAAATCCTAACTATCATTTTCCATTTTACATAGGTTTTCCTTAGTTATATTTTCTGAAAAAAAAAAAAAGTTGTTTCAGTAAATGCAACATAGTAAATTATCTTAAATTACTTCTTACAGTCCAGGCTAGTATTATAACATGAAAATTGTTACTTGGAGTCTCCCACGCTCCCGGCTGCTGCAGACCTATGTCTCCAGGCTGGGGAGAAACCCATCACAGTACTTATCCAGCAGAGCCTGCAGGCCAATCCACAATGTGGAAAGCAGAGCTTACATAAAGATTTCTTATCCTTCCCTCACAATCCTGCTAGATTCAGTAAAGTTGTAGTGATGGTCAAAACCAACTAAAACAGTGACTCTATACCAATGGGTAGGCAAATGTCTGTGCAGAAACCAGATGAGAATTTATTCAAGCCAAAAACATTAAATCTCAGCTCATCTAAGGATACTATAAAACAGCCATCCCATTTCTTTGATCTATGATATTTGAATCGGAATGTGTGTTAATAAGACATATGTGTTGGGCATTGACATTGTCTTCTGTCGAACAAGGGTAAACATTGCATTTGTCTCTGTAAAAATATACTTCAATAGCTGGGAAGAAAGTGGAGATTCATTATTTTTGCAGTTGTAGAAGACATTTAGCAGCTGTGTTTATACTGGCAGACAATTTGGATATTAGGTGGCAAGACAGAGAACTGCAGATGCACAATATTGTGCAGACATTGTGCACTTACAGCCCATTTCCAGGGAAACATGTTATTTTATATTTCCCTTGGTGTCATTAATCACATTTCATGATGTATCTCACTATTTCAACTTGTTCCCGTAGATTCATTCATTTTTTGGCCTGTTTGTTTAGTAGTTATTGAGCTCCGTTTCAATAAATTCCATCTCAACTACAGATAATAAAGTTCTTTTTGCTTCAAGGGAGAAAATTAAGATGGCTCTACACTGATTACTGAGACTACCTGTAATAATCAGCATGTCTACCACATCAGAAAGATATTTAGCTTGCCTTTGTCAGAAAAATATATATACTGTTCTTTGGTATTTAGAAATTAAACTAATTTCCTGAAAGTAAAAATATGATTCTTATCTTGACCCTACAAAGGAAAACAGCTGCTTTTTTCTCTGTTCTTGAAGATCTCTAATCTCTCAACAGGCTTTGTTTTGGTTTTACAGGTGAATCCCTTAAACTGTAGCAATGATGGCCCATCCCCTGGGAGAAATATGCTGATATAAACAGTGAAGAATCCCTCTGCTAGTGAGTTGCAAGTCTGAGGAACCTCAATGTGAGGGACATAACCCTTGCCTTTTTTTGGCATTACTTCTACATTTAAATAATGGCATTAAATGTTCATGAGTAAATTTGGCTTCTAACTGCTACTGTGGGTGCCCTGTGAGCCACCTCACCCTGGAAGGATCACCTGGTGGCATTGTGCTGCTCCTGCAGCTCCCCAGCCCATGGGAAACAGTCCTGATGCATCACTGTTCAGGGAAAGACAATGTATCTGTTTCCTACATGGTTGACCAGTTGTGTTGGAGAGGAGCTAAAAAGGGACAAAGCTTGTGCCAAACTTTTGATCTCCTTTGACCAGAGAGCTAGCTGTGCAGGAGCTCTGCCCTGGGGAGGTGGGCAGCTCCCTGGAGGACTCTGAGATGGGAACAAAAGACCTGCCAGGCATGCTCTGTCCTGGCCGAGCCTGGGTGTCTTGCTAGGTAAGGTTTTTCGGTTAGTGGACAAAGAAAAGGAGTTTTACTGACCTCTAAAAAAGAAGGAAACCCAAAGAATTCAGTGCACAGTGAATTAATGGCTGTGCATAGGGGATGACTTACCCAAGATGGTGTGATCAGCAGATTGCTTGAAGAAACCACAAACCCTGCCCAGTGCCCCTTCTCATGACTGATTCAGAATGCTAAATATAACTAGGCAGTATTTTTCTTAGGGATAAATGAAAAGCAGAGACAAAAATGAGCTCTGTTTATGTTATGTGGCTTAGCCACACCTAAGGAAATGCAACTTGCTTTCACCCTTTTTGTTTTAGAAGATGGCTGTGAGAAGGCTCAGTCCACTCCAGTGAAAGAAGCAAACCGGTGTCTTATAAACACTGTTCTAGCATTGCCACGAGTTGTGTGGAAGAGATGGCCCCATGTGTCTGAAGGGTGGCTGGGGTGAATTTTAGGCTGTGCTAAGTGCTCTTCAGAATACTACAATCTCAAAAAGAGATTTACTTTCAGGAAGGTCATGGGGTTTGGATTTGGGAAGAAAAGACTCTGGTGATCATGTATTTGTTTCTAGAAACTAATATATATTTTATATATCCGCAAAGATTAAGTGGCTTGCAAAAGTACATTGGAAGCTAGTGGCAGAACTGGAAAATTAATACAGCTCTGGGGAACTTGATAGAAGTGCCTTTGTCTAAAAGTCATTTACACAAAGAAAATAAAATGTCACTATTACTCATGCTTATGTGGACCCCGTAATTTTGCCTTCTCTAAATGCTTGCTCTTTCCTGTGATATTTTCTGTGTTCCGCTCTTTCTCCAGCGTTCAGGTACAGCTCTCTTACGTGATAATGGTTATACAACTGATGCTTAACGCAACCTAGTGGAAGCTGCCTCCAAGCAAGCAATGCTTGCAGCAAGGCTGGAAGTATGATCATCTGCCAGCATACTCCCTACATAGATGGTTTGAGTTTTGTTGTACACAGTATAATTTAGTGGGGTGTTAAATGACCTCTAAATGTCTAGTCCAAGCATGCATAAAACAGATTAATGAATTATCCATTAAAAGATCTATCAATGTGTGCTGCAATTCCCACTCCCTTCAGATATGTTGATCCCATTTCTTTCCCTTAATTCCTATGTTTTCATCTGCAAAACGCCTGCCTTTCTACTGCAAATAGCTCAACAGCCCAAATCAAGACCAGGTTTCTACTGCCTCCACTCTCCTAGTAAAGACAGGCTCCTCCGGTTTCTTGCTATATAGTCTGCCTCTTGCACCCTAGCCCTCTACCACATGGTCACTGTTGCTGAGCCATCATTTTTACGCAGCTGAGCAACTTACTGAGGAGGTTCAGGGAAAGGAAAGGGGTCTGTCTTGCCCTGCTTGCATGATATTCCTTATAGTCCTTCCCTAACACATCCTTTTCCTTATCTTCAACACAGTCATATCCATCTCCCTGTCCTCCTAGGCACTGCAGTGCCCTCCCTCAACATGACCTGGGCCTGTCACCTGTGCTGTTGCCTTTGTTAACACTAGTCCCCTCTCCAGTCCCCTGGCTCACCTTCCCTTGCAGAGCAAGAGCTGCTCCTGACAATACCATGTCAAAAGAGATGCAGCAAGCTGAACATGTATTGTACCAGTGCCATGTGAAGGTACTTACTCAGCTGCTGGGTGTGCAGGTCTCGTCCGTTTCAGATGGCATTGGAGATGGTGCCTTCAGAGCTGCTCTCCTCATGCAGATAGCTCTGGCAAGTCGCCAGTGCCTCACAGAAACAGAGTAAATTAAATCTCTTACAAAAGCTTTAACAAGAGCCTAACTGAACGATTACTGAACACCACACCTGGAATCATTTAAATTTTAGCATTACTAGGCGTGTGTTTTATTTTTCCTTTTAAAATAAACCTAGGAAATGGCTAGATTAATGCATACGACCTTAGCCTAAAGGACAAACAGCCAAGCCAATAAATATAATGTTCAGGCTCCTGCCTATTCCTGTCTATACAGGCAATCATCTATAGCACCTGTATCTTCTCTGATAGATGTTTTATGACCAACACATTAAAGTGTAGAGAAAGAGAAATGCTGGTCAAGTACAATGTATTTAAGTGAATTTTCCCCTAGGAATCAAAGCATTTAGTTGCTGATTGTCAGTTCATTACAATCGTGTTTTTCTTTTCAGTTGTGGAATTGAAATATTGCATTTGTCTAGTTGTTTGAAGTTTAAGTAAGATAAAGCCTAGGCTGAATACAAGGGACTTTCTGTGCTTAGAGTACTTAGGGGGGGAGAGGAAAGGAGAGTGCAAGGAGAGCCGCTTCAGTATCCCTGTCCAGACCAGCTACTCTCACATGCTCTGGGTGCCAGAAGTCTCCAAGAGGATGCTGCAGCAATGGTGCCCAAGAGGAGTTAAGGCTCATGAAATAGGCTGGTATCCATTACATTGCACTGACTATGGACTTAGCCAGCCTACAGGGATCTTCTGAACAAAGCAAAGGGTCAGAGTAAGTGTCTAGTCTGGCCCCACAGTTATTGAGTTCCCTTTACTGTCCTTTAGTCAGATTAAAAAGAACCTCAAATTCCAGCTGTCAGCCACTTCAGGGTCTATCTAAGCAGCAAAAAAATTAGAAACACTTGCATTTCCATCCCTGTCCCAAGCAAACACACACCATCAAGAGAGGGCAAGAAGGAGACAAGGATATAGCTCTGGTCTCTTTTACATGAAGTGGTCAGACCTGGAATAATGAGGAGGAAATCCACCCCCCATTCCCGCTCCCCTCCCCCCAAGACACAAATATTTTCTTTTTGCACGATTCTCTTACAACAACAGAGCTCCCAATGGACTCCATGCTATGGTTTGGTATACCTAAAAGGAACAAGAAGAAAAATGTGGATTTTGCACTTAACAAAAATCAAAGTGTATCATCTGACAGCCACTGTTCTAGCTGAGATGTGAAATGAATTGTATATGTTCATTACTTCATAATAGAGTGCAAATACATTCTTTGATATTTTTCATCCAGAGTTCAAAAAGTGACAGTGATGCTATATTGTTGAATTACAATGCTTATCACTCAGATCTGCTACTGTTACATCCATGAGTAACTCCTATATGTATATAGATGTATATTTAACCTCACTAAAGTAAGACAGCAGAACCAGTCCCTCTTCACATCCAAAAGAAATTGCCAAGTGTGATATTTTTTTAATTGGCTTCTGGGGATGTTACCTAATTATCTGCAATTGCAGGTTACATATAATATCTGTATTATTTCACACAGTGCAATATAAAGGAACTGGTAGGAAATGTCATTCAGTAGTTGAGAGGAATGCTGCTGGGCTTAATAGAGGATGATTGAAGGTGATGAATTTGATAATAGCAGAATTTTAAGCACACCACTCCAGTGAACCAAAAGTGAGGAGAACAGAAGAAATTGCACAGGATGGTCTTTTAACAAAGTCCATTTTCCCTTGCTCTTCTGTGAATCACCTCTGATAGCACAGCCATGGAGGGAGAGAGGCAGTGGGAGGAGGGAGAACTGGGCAATGGAAAGGGAGCTGTGGTTAAGGCAGTGGCTTTGGAGACCATCTGACTGGATTCCTTTTCTGTCCCTGCCTAAGAAAGTCATTTAGGAGATGTCTGTGGCACAGTGCCATTCTGCATTTAGTTTGGTTACTAAAAGCAGCTGCTTTCGCTGTGCTTACTGTGAGCAGAAGCAGCCAGCTTCACCCACAGGCTCTGCATTCTCTGCCTGTGAAATGGGAGGAGTAATATTTCTTTTCCCTCACTCTGCTTAGTGCATGCTATCTTCTGTCTTAGTGTGGTGATACTAACAGGAGGCCAAGCTCGTGGGTCCCAATCTTCCTTGGCATCTCTTGGCAGCACTTGGTTTTGCTCCAGAAACAACTGGTATTGGAGTCATCCTGATATAGTTGCCAGAGGCAGTGTACTCTTGTTTTGCTGCTGGAGGTTGACTTCTGCTCACCTATGGAGCCAGTGTGTAGTTGATCTACCAATTAATCTCATGCCTGATTGCAGTATTTGTTGTAACTTTTAGAATCCCTTTAATCACTGTGACCAGATCCTTGTTTATGCCATAACCCTATAAAAGGAGAGAGCATGCAGCCACTGTTTTCTTGCTATCTAGTCATAAGGGATAGAGACAAAGACTTGTCATGAATATTATATAAAATCCAATTTAAAATTAATTCTGTTGTAATATTTAATTCCAGAAGCATATATGGAAGCAAATATTAATGCATTAGATGCTTTGAAATAATTTAAACTATTTTTATTAAACATATTAAAACTATAAAGTATTAACCTTTAAATTTACAACAACTATTGTTAAAAAAAATTAATGATTTATTGCTGAGTGTTACTGTATTATTAAAGTTGCACTCATGCATTCAAAACTAAATCATCTTCACCTACTGTCCCTAGAAATTTCTTTAGCAACACATAGGACACTACATGGAAAAGAGTTAAATACTTTTGTTATCAATAAGATCAGCTAGAAGTATCAATCAGAAGATCAATTAGAAGTATCTAGTCAAGTGATAAAAAGGCCTGTTCAGATTTTAGTTTGTTTTTCACCTAGTGTTGAACTGATGCAACATCTGAATGTTGTTGCTCTAAATGAACTGTGGAAACTTAAAAAAAAATTTTAAAAAGGACATGTCTAAACATGCCCAATGCAAATATTGTAAATGGAATGCAAATGCTAGTACAGAAAATAGTAGTTGGGCTTTTTTTTCTTGTCTTTCTGGTTTTGAACACCTAATGGGAGGAAAAAATGTCTTCATGTGTAGGAAAACCTGCGCAAGAAAAAACAAACATTTTCCCTTTAACACTTTGGAAGATAAGTTTACAATTATGGTTTCAGTTAAAGCTGCAAGGAAAGACCTTTCATCTTTTCAAGCTATGAAGTCCTGTCCTCAGTGTTGGTGCTTATGACTTTTATTTCTATAAGTACTGAGTGGGGCTTGCAGGAAGGAAACTAAGACAGATGGGAGCAAGCAAGAAGGATCATGACTCTAGGGTTTACCGTTTAAGGCACTCACCTGCAGAGAGGAAAGGAAGGAGGGGAAAACTGTTATATACTAGTCTCTCTTTCAGAGAATATCTGTGCCTTCTACCATAAGTATCACTAGATGAAAACCAGAAATATTTTAAATGTTTAAACTTAAAAATAGAGCTGAGGGAGGGCATGGTCACATGAAGTCTCCCCAGCTAATTTTAATTTTATCTCATTTTAATCTGTCTTAAAGATTAAGATTTATCTGTATAAATACATGCAGCTTCTGTCTGATCAACATTCAAAATATTTCACTGGGATCTTTAAAACTGCACAAATTCGTGACAGGATGCAGTCTCCATCCATTTACATGTGCAGTCAAGTTCCAGTTATTTAACTAGTGTCTTAGCAACTGCATCCTTTAGCAGTACACATAGCAAATCAGAGTTCCATTTAATAAAAAGAACTTCTATTAATCACTCCTAAAGTCCATTTAAACAAGCATCGTGTATTTCTTAAAAACAAGAGTATGCCACAAATGACAAGATAATTATTGCACATGTCTAATTCTGGAAAAAGGACAGGACTTACAATACATGTTTTAAGATATAACAATAAAAAGTTAATTGAAATACTTTTACGACACTCCCACAATTCTTTTCCTTCCTTATTTATTGTAGGCCCACAAACACCAAACCTCATATAAATTAGAGATTAAACATGCCTTTAATAAAACAAATGGCAAGACTGTAGTATGTTTTTATCCGGTATCCTTTAACAGATAATGAATTTGTGTCTAACAGCATATTTGCTTGTAAGGTATTAATATATCACCTAATTGACAGCCACATGGTTTGCAAATTAAATCAGTCTTGTTTCCTGTGGTACCTACTTTACATTATTTAGGGATTGACTATATAGTATGATTATTTTGTCCTTATTTAGGTTTGATGCAGTAGGTTTATTTCATTGTTGGCTGATTCACAATGACATTTGTGTAACAGTGTTCAGGTTGCAAACTATTTAGTTGTTTTACAGTGCCTTCACAAACTGTTTTGCACATATTTCAGCCAGTTTTACCTTTCTTTCCTGTTCTAGAGATACCTAGATTAGATACTGCTTTTGTTCAATGTTAGTGTTCAAGCAGATTGAGTCTTCTTTGTTTTTTCTTTTTTTTCCCCCCCTTCCTTTCTTTCTTGTTTGTTCCAGAAACAAAACCATTAGCATTTTGCACTAGCCCTTTGGTAGGCCATCTGCTTGTGAGAGCTATACAGAGGTCCTGCATATGTTCAGGATTGGGGATGGGAAGATGAAGCGTTAGAGAGTCTGCAGGCTCAAGAGCCTGAAATGATGTACTCCAAGGAGGCACAAAGGGCAGGACTGTGTGAAGACGTGCATGGGGTACGGGGTACTGCCTCATTAAAACTAACAATATGAAAATGTCTTACAGAAAGCATGACCCACCCATCCATATTTTCATCAGCTGGGTTGAATTTTGTCTTGGGGCACCAGCACACTCCCCCATCCTCACAGATGCAGCTGGCTTGCATGGGGAGCCGTGGCGGTCGAGCCGCCGCTGCCGTGCCTGGCACTGTCTGACAGCAAGTGATCCCTGTGTGACAGATCTTAACTTGCTTTTCCCTGCTATCCATTCTCATCCATTAACTATTCTTGCAACCTCCCAATTAGACTATGGAAGATAAGAGCATTAATTGGCAAAGTAAGTCACATTCCTTAGCATCTGACAATATTGATGTTACCCTTTCTGTCTTCAGGTAGGTCTTTGGCCTTTTATGCTGTTTATTATTTCTTCCATGTTGAAGATAGGCAGGAATGGATAAGCAATGACTGTACCTTCTGGTTTGAATTTTGGGCCATTCTTTTTGATTTAGAAGCTTTCTTTCAGTACATTAAAACCTTTAGTTTAGAAAACATTTAGTTTAGTTTCCCATTTTGCAATATTTCCTCATTAAGATATTGCTCAGCTGAAGTAACATGGTTTAATAACTTCTCTAGCAGGATCAAACAGGCAAGCCCTAGCTTTACTGATGATGATTAAGGGTGGGAGTCATGCTGTGAAAGAGTGACTAAGTGCTGTTATTGAGATCTGACAATTTTCCTGGAAGATGGATCTGATAACTCTATAACAAGCATATTTCAGTGAAATGACCCAATTTTAGAAGATTAGTATATTTTCCTAAATTCATTAAGCTTTTATAAAAATCTCATGTCTACAAACCAGTAGGACTTCTCTAAAAGGAATTCTAAAAAGGGAGACTTGGTAATACATACCTGGCAGTCCCAGAGAACTGCAATACAGAGGAGCATCCTATAGGAGTACTACCATTTTATATTCTGGATCTGTGAAGACGTGTAAGATTAGTTGATGCTGAAGGCAGGAGGAAATCAAGATGAAAAAACAAGGATTCTGGGAGGTCAGCATTTGACAACATTCTTCTTAGAAAAGAAAAGTTAATGCCAAACAAAGCCTCAAGTTGGTCTTACTCTTGTAATTAATTAATGTGGCCATTATAACTAATAGTTTTTATGAGCTGGGAGAACTATCTCACTTGTGTAAATTAATTACACAATATTTTGCAGTTCTTATGCTGATAGAGGTTAACGGTTAGACATCAACAAGGATACAGGGTATAACAAGAATATAAATGAGAGTCCCGATACAATTGGATAGTGGATAGTCATAGACCTTATGAACGTGTAAGAAAACATAAGTATTTTTAATAGATATGAGGTATATTACATGGTTTTAAATGTTTGTAGTTTGTTATTTTCTGCAGCTGTAAAAATGCTTTGCCTGAAACAAGTAATTTGGAACTCCCCTTTTGTAGCTAACCAAGTGGAAGCTTAGTTTCAGTCTTCTGTAGAGAGAATTTGGTTCCTCCTTTATGCCCCTCCCCGCCCCACCACCCGGCCCCAGGATCCTTTTCACATCTGTAATGGGACTTTTATCAAGAAAAAAGGTTTCTATCTCATATAACAAACTCTGGCAGGGCTAGCTGGTGGCCCAAATCTTGAATTCAGCATGTAAGATGCTTCCACTGAGTCCGCATCTTTTCTTGGAGGAGGCAAGGAGCAGTTGTTCAGGGAATAAAAGATCCCAGGTTATGTCCTAGAAGAAGGAGGGAAGGCTTCATGCCCATCCATGGCCCTGCAGAACCCTGAGCTGCTGCTGCTGCTGTAGCGCCTGCATCAGTAGAGAGGGGAAGACAAGAGCAGTGACACAGTTACACCCAGATCTGTGGCTGTCACTCTCAGAAGAGCAGTCAGAAAATTGCCCTCAGTCCAAGCTGGCTACTAAGTGTAGTTATCCTTTGGGGCTGCTAAGTGAAGGCCACCCAAACTCACCTGTACTAATGAGTCAGTCAAATCCCGATCTTTTTATCTTTAAAAAAAAAATATAAAAATCCTCAAGTAAATAAAAGATATATCCTGAGGTTGTTCCAATGGCATTTTCATCTTTTTTTTCTGAATAGTAGAGAAAGTCATGACCTAACTGTTTATTCCAGCAGTGGGCTAAATTCTGTGCTGGTATAAATGGGTGCAGCCCTGTTAGCAGTAGCTCCTATTTAACTCAGCACTACTGGCCTTTAAAAGTTAAAAAGAACAACCTTGTTTATTGCCTTGGCCTCAGGTTAACAGAGCAACTGTGAAAACGCATAATAGAACCTAATAAATAAAAACCTTCATGTTTGTCCTCCAAGCTAACACAGGTGAATTGATGCTTTCCATCCTTTTCAACCCCCATCTAATTTTTTCTGACCAATATAATTTTCGTTATATTGTCCATAATGTTCCGTTGATCCAAAAATGTTCTTTCCAGTGTTTTTTCTATTATTCTCACTCTAGGCAAAGTCATGTATTTGAAGATTCATTCTGCAGCAGGACAGTTTGTTTCAGTCTGTCCTTTGAAAGACATTGTAATGCTAGAAAGTTCTGAGTCCTGAACTTTTTTATTTTGCTGCTACAAACAGCAGACAATTCCAGAGATGTCTGTGGTTCTTGGGTACTGGAATTTCATCATTCTAGGTTCTGCCCACTAGTCCACATTTTCAAGTGGCAAAATAACTCCCTGTATGAAACATAATACTCAGTGTGATCTGAGTTTCTCTTATTTGGGCTTCAAGGAAATCCTTAATATGCTATTTCAGTTTTTCCTGTCATTTGCTTCATTTTGTTGCTGTATGTATGACTGGCTCATTAGTCCTTCTCATGAGAATCATGCTCTTTAATATGTGTGCTTGTATAAGAAATATTTTTAAGACTTTAAATATGTCTGGAAAACACAGAATACAGTAGCTCTGGAAAAATAATTTGAGGAGATCCAAGAAAGATTTCAAGAACTTAGCTACTTTTGCATTTTATTTTTCTGAAATTCTTAGTCTTTGGATTAGGAATTTTATGCTGTGTTCAAAATATCTTTGGGGGAAAAACAGTGTGTGTAATAGTGACAGAATCATAGCCAGATTTAAAAATAACCCCAGCAGCAACAGCAAAATGCTATCCCTTGCAATTTGTCTCCCTGCCCCAACATTCCTTATATATTTTCAGTTATTGTCATTCACAATTAAATCGCTGTAAAATTAATTTTATGGGAACTTAATGTGCTTCTGAGTGCACCAAAAAACATGTGGTGTATATCACATACACAGCTTGCTGAACTAAGGAGAGAAATTATCAAGTGAGTTATGTGGAAGCTTTTCGTAGTCTCCTTATGTGACCTTGTACAAGGCCACAAATGTTTGAGGTCAGAGGGAATATAAATATTCATTTCTACATGACTCATTCTGAATACTCCGCTAGACAAATTTTAAAATCATTCTAGTTAACCAGCACTGAAAACATTTTGGACATTGATCATTAATGTTCTACATGTTGGTTTGGCAAAACATTTTTTCCCAATGTTTTTCCTACTAGAAAACAAAACAAAAACTTTGATCAGACTGCCCCCTACAGAAAGTACAGCAATGGTTTTTTAATACCTATAGTTTATTGTCAGTGATAAAAGAGAATTCAGAGGCAACATGTCACAACAGTGAGCTCATCTATAGCTTCCAAAAAATAAATTAAAGTTAGAATAATAGTTATTTTTCAAAATATTTTAAGTCCTTATTTATGGAGGTGCTTAAGTGTGTCTAGATGGATATTCATTTCAGGAAATGTCCTTAAAATGCTGTTATTGTACTGCTTCTAAAGTAAAAACACAGTGTGGAAGCACAGGCCCTGCTAGTTACACTACTGTGATTCTACATGCTCCTTGTAATTCCCTTTTTCTTGATCATAGTCAGTTCCCCAGACAGGAATTTACTAGCCCACCCACAGCTTTGTTCTCAGCTGGTATCAAGAGATGTATTTCCACTGAAATGTCACCATGACTCTGTCTCTGACTGGACCTAAATATATATTCATTAAATGACAAGTATTTTGAAAAACTAAAATGTAAAGTCCCGTGAAGCTCATGTCTTAAGTTTCCCTCCCATGAACAGATTAAAAAAAAAAAAAAGTACTGTCAACAGCTTACACGTCCTGAGCATTTGCTGTCTTCTCACTCTTCCCAATAGGTTTGTGTATGACAGAGAAATGTTTCTTATGAAACTTCATATAACTAGAAAGGAAGGTTTTAGTTCAGCCTTCACCAAATATGTTTTCAGGAACAAGAGAGGAGGGCATTCAGACATCTTCAGACACTACATAGATTTAGGGTAAAATGCAAATTGGGTTTGGGATGGAAAGAAAAAGACATAAAACAGGCATTACAAGTTCTGATTCCTGATAAAGGCTGTTATTTCTTCCAAGTAGGGGCTTATGTTTTACTTATTTATTCAAATATCAACTCTGATAGAGCCATTAAAAATGTGAAAGTTAGCTCTAAAATCTTCCCCTATCAGATACTGAGTCCTCAGACTACATCAGGGCAAAAGTTTTCCATTTGCTAATGCCGATCAAGGAAGATGTACCGAAGTAGGCCATGTTCCTTATGGTTATGGATGAGCTGGGAAACTCTGTTGTCTAAAAATGAATTATTTCCATTTAAATGGACCCTAAGTAGTCATAAAAAATTGTAACTTTTTTTTTGAGGAAAATGTCAAAACCGTAACCCTGTTTTCTCCACCTTGCAGTGCTTTCCCCAGAGACTACCTGGCTTTTATGACATCCTATGGGATTCCAAGTCCCACCAACTGAGAAAGGGTAGGAAGTTTCTCAGAGATTGCTGCCTTTCCTATTTTCTTTGGCTCTTGAGCTGTATAGTTTTTAAGGCATGCTAGATACTGGCTTCATATAAGATACTTGCCCAAAAAAGATCAGAGAAAACATTTAATATTTTCATTACAGATTGGGCACCCTTGAATATTTTGAGAAACTGAATTGTTCAGTTAGGTTCTTTATTTATTGGGGAAGGAGAAGGCTGTTTCTTTCCCACCAAAAATGAAATACTCCATGGTTAAATCTCAGATCCTGCAGTTAGGTGACCTTTTCCCAGACAGACCATAAACCAAATGGATACTGACGTTAGTCCCTTTCTGCTTTGTGAGATTACTGTCCTCTGTTTGGATCTAGAAGGAAACACCCTAGAAGTATAAGTGCTTACTCTTGCTTCAAAATCACATTTAGCACCACTCACTGGAGTAGCATTACAGCTTTTCCAGCTAAGTAAAATGCAGTTATCATATTGAGAAAAAAAGAAAAACAATACATTAAACATCCATTGTCGTTCATCATCCATTAGGAAGAGACATCCTACAAAGTTTTTCACCTGTTGGAAATTCAAACTAAGTAAAATCAATGTCTTACTTGTTGATGATCATAGTCATTTCCAGATTTTTAAAATGAAGGTGATGACTGTCATTAGGAAATTTGGTCAAACTGCAGAAAAGCCTGTTTGGATGTTTGCCGCTCTGTTTCTTTAGTCTTGGTTAAGGGCTAATTTCTGAGGAGTGCTGAGCACCCTCAGTCCCCATTCAAAGAAGTTGTAGCTGAGGGTATTTGGCAACTGAAATGAAGACTCCAATGATTGACACGATTTCTCTCCTACTTGCACTTTGGTTATGAGAATGGGACACCTTAAGGTTTAGGGTGACACTTTTAAGTTTTTGAACTACATTTATGGTCATACATATTTTTTAGCCTATTAAATCTACAGCTTGCTCCAAAATCTGGTTGAATATGTGATTTTGTTGGATATAATCTAAAAAAACTCCAAAGTTTTTAAAGGTAAAGTCTGGCTGCTTGATTTTTATTTTCTTTGAAACACTGCTTCATTTTCTGAAGTTCACTCTTTTTATTTTCACAAATTTTTCACATTATATTTCTAGGCATGCACCCATTACTCCACTTGTGTTCCTTAGTGGCAGAGAAAAGATTTGTTTTAGAATCAGTATTGTAAGTATTTGTTAAAAAAATGGAAGGTTAAATTTTAACATAATGCATAGAAGGTATTATTCTTCCAACAAATGTAAGACATTACATCAATGGAAACTGAGTCAAATAGCCTCCTTACTGTTGATCTTCTAGCTCTAGCTAAATTTGCTACAGATTTCTTAAACTGTGTTCCCACACTGTGTCCCTATCATAAAGTTTCTGTTCTAACAGTCTTACTGGATGAAGGACATATTTTACAGAAGTGGATTCTTTCCATTTTCAGTTTAAAAGTGATTCTTGGAATCTCATAGAGGGCTCCATTGCTTTAGAGGCTGTTTATGCAAAAGTCTGAATTCTTGCTTTTCTTTGTGGTGAGACTTGTACCTATAATGTGACAACAAAAAAGTAATGCAAACAGTTTGGGGGTTTTTAATGTTTGCAAACATTTTTTTCCTTCATTTCTTCTAGGAAGGTTGCATAAATAAGTAATTTTTTAAACAAGTTGTAATTAATTGGCTAAATTTTGTAATGGGGTGTCTCTGATTTTTTTATTAATTAAACAAGTATGCCTATCTTTCAGCTGGGCATTAGAAAATAGTATTGATATATTCAAAACTTGTTGATAATACCTGGGACAGTAACTGTTTCTGCAGAAAAGATCCTCACAACTTAGCTTATAACATCAACCTTTATACTGTCATCATGAGTCTTAAGAGAAGTTACATTAAATAATTGGGGCAATTAACAAATTTCTCAGGATAATTCTTTTATTTTGACATCTTTTGGTGCTAGTTATATCCAAAATAAATTATTCAAGAAGGACTACAGGGAGGCCTCCTTCACTTTTGATTTTCAAGGATACATTTTTTGATACATTTAAGTATTTAGAGATTGAAACACCTAAGTTGTAGGCCTAAGCATTTTTAGATCTCTGACCATGTCTCTGTAATAAGAGATAACATTAAAAAGGAAAGAAATATGTACTGAGTTTAAAATATGTTAAATGTGAACAGAAACTTTTTTCTTTCTGACTGGGGCTATTTTCTGTTGACATCAAAATGACCTTTGCCTCATATGATATTTCCCTCATTTTCCCTTCTCTGAATATGCAAAGGTTTCAACCCAAAAGACATGTAATTCTGTAATTTAAATTAAGTAATCTATAAATAGATTTGTGTTTATCTTGTAAATTAGAGTTATGATCTTGGCAGCAAAAATTAAGGAGCTCACTGGTGGAAAGAAAAAAACAACTTCTTCCTTCCCTTGTTTTGTCCTAGCTTCTTCCTTCCTCTGCCAACAATCACAATTCTTTCTTCAAAGGGAACACACAGTTAGTCAAAGCCTGACTTTTCAGCTTTTCTGTTGCATTGAGCAAGCTGAAGCAAATTCAGCAGTGCAACTCCAGGCCCTTGCTTGCTAGACTCCTAAGGAAACTTCTAAAATGTTTTCAATGACACGTGCCAACACGCTTCCTTAAATTACATCTCCACTAGTCTAAGTAAAAGAGAAAACGTAAAGCAAAAAGTCTTTTTCTTGACATTTTCAAACTGAAATACCAAAATACCTAGATTCCTTTTTGCAAAAACTAAGGACGGTTACCAAACAGCCAAATGGCCAGAAATGCACAGATAATTGCAGTAGGGTGATGCGTTACCATGAAACATGGCAGGATTGCCAGACCTGTCTAATTTGCAATCAAAGGTGATGTTTCAAATTTTCTTGTTCCTCTTAGATACCACACAGATATGGGTTTGGTCCTCATGGACATCTCCCACAGGCATAAAGCACCAAAGGGTTTATAGGACTGGGGCCATGGATTGTTTTCTCTAGGATAGTGTGCCACATCATAGAGCTTTGTATTGAATAACTTTTGCTGTTGATTATAATCAGCCTTATTCCCTACTGCCATAGCTGCTGTTCTCTTTTAACTTTAGACATCACCTTTGAGTCTATGTCACTAACTAAATTAAGTAGAAAAGAAAGGTGAGGAGTGTCTATAGTAATTGTAAAGGTGAATAATTGATTGTAAAGTTATTTTTTCCCCACGTGTGGCTTTTATTTGTTACATTTTATTAATTTCTACTTTTCGAGTATCTGAACTGCAGGCAATATTCAGTATTCATAAGGCAGCCAAATGATCACTGGTTAAAATACGCACACAAAATTCCTCCTCACTCCCAACAAATTTTTTTTCTCCAAAGGTTTTCTTCTACAAAAATATTTCTCTTTCATTTGAGACACTAAATCTTTTATTCTGCTGCTTTTGGTCACAAGTAGCGTAAGAAGAAAACAATGAAGTTGTAAGTTATGTTAGCTATGGAATTTCTTCCTTTTCTGTTTTTCATACCAACATAAACCTCTGACTGCCAATTTGGATCATAAGGGGAATTGAAGTTGGACTTATATTGGAAGCACAGAATGGCACATCCTAAAAACCTAAGAAAGTGCAAGCATGTATGCCTACCAGCTGACCATGGTCTTATCCATTCCCTAACCTGAATGAAAAGATCTGGCAATGTTACTTTTCAAGAGATATTTAGAGAAAGGCAAAGCAAAGAAGGAAAAAAATACAGTAGAAATGCATGGGATGAGTGGGAGGAAGTAAATGGAAATGCTGATTTTTATATTTTCTAGTTCTCTGACTCTGTTTGCACCTAGCACTGGACGACTTGCCAGGAAAATGTGATTGCTAGCTCTAATGAGTCAAATATTTGTGAGGAATGCTGATTATATAACCACTTAAAGAGTCTGAAAGAGCATGTTTCTTTCAACTGCGCAGCAGAGGTGGGCTGTTTAAACAGTAATAGTAGTCAATATAATTTGCTTAAAAAAAGATAACATTCATCCACTAGTGTTTTTTACATTAGCAAAGGAAAGTTTGCAATATCCTACAATCACAGGACACTAAATAAATAGTAAACAACTGTATTCCAGTTTTTACAAGTTGGAAAGCCAAAGCAGAAAACCATGAAGCTGGCCACAAGTTGAAGGCAGTTCCAGGGGAGGAAAATAAAAAATCAGAATTGGTACCTTAATATTTGTGTTATGGTAATGCTCAGAAGTTTTATTCCTGAGACAGCACCCCCATTAAGAATACATTAGAAATGTGTGTAACTTCATATGATGCACAGAATAAGTAAATAGTTCTAAGCACACTTAAATAAACATGTTTGAAAATTTGAGTCTGAGACGTCAGCTAATGGTAGGAAGCTATTTTTCCTCTCGATCTTGCTTTATTTTATTCTCTACTAGCAGGATACTATAGCTTATGACATATGGTCCACTTAATTTAGGCAGGCACTTGAAACCTTGTTCATTCATCTCAGCGTATGAAGCCAAGTTGTCTATTAATAGGAAAAGCCTTGCCCTGGAAGAATGCAGCAGTCAGTCTCTGCATGGGGGAAATGAAGTATATGATACAATAGGGAATAAAACGAATTCCTAATGTATTACAGCCAGAACCACAGTAGTGTAATACCATTCCAAACAAAGTGGAGAAGTGCTGTTAAATCTGTATGTCTAGGAGGTGGTATGTTCAGTGACTTGATGGCTGTGTTATCCAGCATACTGACTTTCCAGAGTCATCTCCAAGTTGTAATAGACAACCTCTCTCCTTCTACCAGAGCCCAGAGAGGAATAAACCAAGACCACCAGCTAAGACATTATGGAATTGCCATGGATATGAGCACTGAATGCCCTCAGGTATTGTATTGAAATGAAAAGCTTTAGCCAAAAACAAAACAACAAAAAAAAGATGCACGTAAAAAGGATTTTTAGTTAAGTATGTAAGTTTTTACTTTTATAAAACTAGAAATTTTACAAGGATGTTGCAGTGAAAATGCTGACCTGAAACAATCTTACTATAAATATGCAACAAAGTGCCCACTTTCCCATGCAACATGCTTCAGTGTAAGTTTCAAAAAAATCGTTAAAAATAATTGTCTTTATGGAAATGTGTTATAGACCTTACTCAGTGATGATTATTATGCAAGAATTAATATATATGTAAATTATCACCAAGCTCTGTTGGTTACTGCAATATCCATTCCTCTGCTTTTGAAAAATGCAGTTTTGCCGGCGTGGTTCTATACAGCATAGCACTGCAGAGATCATTTTCCTAGCCCATCACTTTGACTGTCAAATATATAACACTCCTTTTCTATCAGATATAAGCAGCTTGTCTTCACTTTCAAAGCCATTCATAGCTTCACCTCATCCTACCTATCATCTCTCATTCAGGATCAAGAAATCACTTCTTTCACTGATTAGCCCGTGATGCCAGCCTCCTCCATCTACTTCTTAGATTTTCAGTCACTTAGTTTCAAGCTTTATCCCATGCCATTCCTTACATTTGGAAAGAGCTTCTTTAGACATCTGCAAAGCTACCTCATTATCTTCCTTCTAATCCCATCTGTGAGGTTCCCCTGCCATTATGCCTTCAAAAGAAGTTTCAGAGTTTGGACTGAATCTGTCTAGTTATAATGAGCTGCTCCCAAAAAAGATTTCTGGATCAGATTCAAGTGGAGCATTCCCAAAGATATGAAGGTTGGAATTTCCTACTCGGATGCGGCACTGTCGATTCTGTATGTTTACTTAGTGCCCTGTTTTCAGAGGATGTTGCCTTGCTGTTGTTGGGGACCAATAAATTTCTGCTTGAAAACAGAACAGAATGAATATAAGGGTGATCCGTCTGGATTGCAGGAGCAACTGTGGTAGTCACTGACATACTGACATGTCTGAAACAACGGAATAGTCTAGAGGGTGACTTGGCCTTTTCCTTCATACGGCAAGTGATTGATAAAATATTATTTGTATTGGCTAAGTGAAATAGTGGTCCTGCTGCTGGACACAGGCATTAGGAATTGTCCTATACTTCTGAGGAAAGACTGACGGGACATTTTTAGTTTTGTGACCAATTTGGGGGGAGTTGGGGGCAGGGTGTTGTCTCTGGTTTGTTCAAATTTCCATTGTGGGATGAATGAGTAGTCATGGGAACCATTGTATTGCACTGGGTCCTCATCTTAGCTGAGTACATTTTTCTGAGAAGCAATTACATTTGTAGCCTGTAGCCTTGAACATGTTTGCATATTGTGTCATGTTTGTATTCCCACCTCCTGGCAATGACTCAGGACCAAGTCATCCTTTACAAGAATTACCTACAAAGGAAACTGGAAACTCCATGGCATCTCTCTGTCATCTTTCCCTCCAGCTGGTGCCTCTGAACCTCTTCCGAAGGGGCTTGTGCAAAGCAGAGCATGTAAGTACTTCTGCTGGTTTTGATCTAAGCATCTTTAATTTTGGTGAAGATTTTATTTCAGGATGCTGGAGAGAAAGATGCCTGCCTCCTCTTCCTCATCTGTCCCTCCTGGCACCCAGCCCTAGCCACCAGGGAACTGTCATGAGTCCTGAAGAGGCAGGAGGCCACAGTTCCCCAAACTCCTCACCTCAGGTTTTCTTGGGCTCCTCTACACAGGGTTTTCATCCCCCAATCCATCAGCACTTCCAACTGCTGAAGGGCCAGCAGGCTCCTCAGTTACTCTGCATGAAGATGCTGACAGAAACATTCAGACCCCTCTGTTACTGCAGGGCACTTTGTTGGTCTCACGTGTTAGTCTGGCTGGCTAAAATCTTTGGAAAAATTTTATAAATTTCAAGTGATTAAAATGTCTTACTGAGAAGCAGTGACTACATCCAGTTTGAGAATCTTTAACATAGGGAATAACCATTTTTAAAACACCCTTTTACATTGCCTTTCCATAATTTATCAGAAGTGGATCTGCACTCTTAGAAAGTCAGGCTGGGATTTCTCCAAGGCACCAATGGGATGTAGATAGCAAAAGAAGGTTCCATTCGGAACTTTAGTCTAAAAACACCCACAGAGTTGAGCTGATCTCTCAAAATAAAAAGTAAAATTGCTCCCAGACTGAGCTTGTTTTGCCAAGTTTCAGGATAAAACTATATTTTTTAGCCAAGCTATAAATCTCTGAAAATAAGAGTTTATGCGAAAATGCTGATACAACCTTAGTTATAGCACTGGTAATGGCTATAGCACTCAATGATTTGATGCTGAAGGCTATTAATCCCAAAGAAAATTTTCTTGGAAGAAGTTGAACTTTGGAGGTCAATGAGATCTCAGAGGAAGCTGGACTGAAAACTGAGAAAAGCTGCTTTTGTCCATGTAAATCAATTGTTATTGTTTTCCTGTCTGAGAAAATTTTAATGCAAAGACTAAGGATTTACAAACAGCAAAAGGGAGAACCTCTAAAGGTCTTGTAAGAAGTGGTGATTCATAACATTGTTATTTTTTTAGATAATGCTATTTTAAAACCTTGTTCTGAAGCCATGCGGATAGTTTAACTGAAGGAAAAACTATGCAGTTCGCTTATGTGCCCTGGTTTTAAGCTTATGATCAATTTTAGGTTGTGGTACAGTAATTGCAAATACTGTTTTGTAAGAATTGACCCTCACATTTCAGCAGAACTTACAATGATTAACAGACGACATGCAAGAATTTTTAATAATATGGCCTAGAAGATCTAAAGTTTTCTGAATGATATTTTGAGGCAAAAAATAAGTCAGGCAGATCCATTTTAAAAGGGAGCAGTAAGAGCATGTGGCCTCACAATGAGGCTGCATGAGGCAGAAGTGCAAGTCTTCCAGTGCAGCATGAGAAGCTCACTTCTTAGCTTCTACCAGGGATATCCAGGACTTTAATGCCATTAAGCTTCTGTGACTTAATTCCTTAGAAAGCCATCACACTATAGTTTTGCAAATGGTCAAGACTCTGCCATAGGGCCTGACTGGCTTTCTGTCATTAGAACTGATGAATGCTTGAAAACATAGCAATAAATCCTCTCCTTTGCTACAGCCGGGTAAATCAGAGCAACTCATTTGGGAGCCTGAAAGTAAAACATAGGCAATGAAGACTAAGTATTTTTTTATATCGTCTACAGGTTTTTGGTTAGGCTTCTGGTTCCTTATCAATCTAAATATCAGGATCCTACTGTGTCCCTTCTCAGTTTAAGAAATGTAAGTTTTTGGAAGCAATGACAACAGACAAGCTCAATGGTCAATTAAAATAGCAACGATTAAGGTATTTTGAAATTTGTCTGATTTTATTGAATTCATGCAAGTAAATTACTAGAAATTAAGGCAAGGGGGGTGGCTTACAGTTACTAATTAATCACAGCCAGCAATTAGTATGTCTCATTTAGTGCATTTTCTTCATTTTGTATTGTTTTCCTGCTTATTCCAGAAAAGTCGAGAAGTTAAAAAAAAAAAAAAAAAGAAAGAAGAAAGGCTGCTAGGTGCAAAAAACATATCATACTTAAATGGAAGCATGGGTGAACTAGTATTTATACAAGACTGTATCGGGCACTATCCAGCTAGTCTAATAGGATGTTCTACACAGCGTTGCTAATGTCACAAGTTCAGAAGCTTGTACCATACACAACAGTGCAGAGGGCAGAGGAAGCACAACCCCCAGTAGATCTGTTCCTTCTCTCTTTCAGGAAATGTGGACGGGACAATAGTTAAGTAAAGTGAACTGGGAATGTTGAGCATGAGGAGGAAGATGTTGTATCACAACCAAACTATTAATCCTAAAAGTGATCGTTTGATAAGTATTTTGGAGATCACTCAGTAATCCATGAAGAAAGATGGGCAATTATGCTCCTGTAGACATTTTCTCTGAGCTGCTACAAGTGCTACTTGTACAAAGTGGTCAGTAGTACCACTTGTCCTAGTGTCACTAGTACAAAGTCAAAGCTTGACTTTCTGATGTTATTTCTTTTTTAAGAAGTACAGCATAATGTAAAGAAATATTTATGTGAATTCAAAGGGAAAGTTATTTTTGCAGGACTGTTATAGGTACAAATAATATCAGGGCACCACAAATTATGCAGTTCCACTGTTCACATAGACTTATATCATTTGAATAGTCAAATGAAGCCTTTAGGTTACTTTGACTCAAATTTTTAGGATGTGCTTTTGTTATTGGAAATTCTGAGGTTTCAGACTTTTTCCTCAGTGAAAGAAAACAGATTTCAGTGTGTCAGAATTCCCTTCTGAATGGAAACACAGCTTTCCAACCAGTTCCCCTCTTGGACAAAATTCCTGCTCTCCTAATCATATGAGTGGCACAGTGGAAGTAGAGCAACGCAAAGCTTAGCAAACCAGTATTTCCCTAGGAGGATTCTGAGCCACCACAGACAAATATATACTTTTACATTCCACTAAAGCCAGTAAACAAAATTGTCAGGATGGCTCGTCTCCTAACAGTCTTCCAACCAGAGAAAATGTTTCAGTCATCAAAATCATCAAAGCGGTGCAAGCTTTCCACGTGGTGGTACAGTCGGTATGGCAGTGCAAAGATGTGCTTTATACCTTGAAATTCTTCAAGCATCTGCGGCCAAATCTTTCCTTCAATAAAACGGGGATAATAACGTCTGCCTCTCTTAAAAGGTCTATATTATTGTGCCCTGTTGCTGCACACAGTATTTTGGGAAATACTACATTACCTACAGAGCTGTACTGCTGATCCCACAGATTTGCTTCCTTCAGTTTCTGAGAGCTAAAACCTCAGTTAATCAGGTTGCAGTGATGCAGAGAGCATAAGGACCAGACACATCAATGACCATAAAATGCACATATCTATTCTTGATGTATGTTTGACACACAAGTTTGGAACTATATTTTTTAATAACTTGTAATGGAGGAAGCACCAGAAGAAAGAAAATCAGAATGCTTAATCATTTGTAGTAAATTCAAATAACTGATTATATATACACAAGTTAGGACCAAAATGGTACTCAAATGCTAACATCTGTCTCAACATTGATCCTTGTATATATTTAAATACATCAGTTGAGATTAGGTTTCTTTCACCACTACTTTTCCTAACATACCTGACAAGGCATAGTAATTAAAAATTTGGCATAAGAAGGTAGGAATTTGTTTCTTTATAATTAAATGAAAAAGTAGCACAAAGAACAGTTATGTATAAGCAAGTTACATTGTGACAGTATTTTGTAGCATCTCCTGTACTTTCAATTCCTGTAAAGGAAATGAAGGTATGTTCAAATTGTATGTTCATTGCTATACAGCTTTCCGAAACTCTCTTTCCTATTGCTAACTCTATTGTATACACAGGGCTAGTGTGACTTTAGTGTTTGGATGCCATAGTGTGGTCAGTGTCTGAGACTGGCTTCTGTACTAATCCAAGCCAAGGAACCATTTCATAGCCTTTTTTTCTTTTTTTTTCCCCCTACAAAAATGTTAATTTTGTGCCATTCCTGTTTTTCAGTACATATCACCACTGAGTACACACCTTTCAGCCCTCTATGATGGCAGTGCTCAGGCAACTCAGGGACAAACAGAAAACAAAACCAGAAATAAGAACTTTAAAACATGGCTGGAGAAACCCAGAGATGTATGTATCTAAGAGCCAGAGAAAGAAATGAGAGATATGCAAATGAAAAAAACTTTAAGTTGTTCTTCTGAAACCGTTTGACTTGTACTATGTGACTTGTTATTGTTTTCTACAAAACATTCCTTTAAAAGAATTTCAGAAAAATCATTGATGCTTGGTAGGATGGTTCACAATAGTCATATGACTAAAGACTGCATACAGAAGAAGCAGGAAGCACCTAACCCTGTAAAGACTGATGTAATTTACTTGTCCAAATTAGTGTTTCAATAGTCATGTCATGAAGAGCTTAAGATTTCTGAGACTACATTTAATCTTTTATTCGTGAGGAGTGTTCTGGGTCAGCTGATTTTGCTTTTATTTAAATAGGAAAAAAATTCTGGAAACATTAAAAAATTAGAATTAAAATTAAAATAATAAACCCTTGTTTTACAGCACCAATAGAAGAGATTCTGTTAGAAGCCTTCTCTACAGAAAAATGGACTTCTGTCTTATAGCTGTTAAATAAGAGAAAAATACTTTTAGCAATCCTATCAAATTTTCAACACTGAAATAATGCCTAACACTATTTTCCATTGATAATTTTTTAAATCAAAAGATGTGCAGTTTTGGCATTTTCTGTTTGCAATCAAATTCTCTGTGGCTAGTGTTTATTGTGACCTTTGTGCTAGAGAAGAGATGCCAAAAATCATTAGAACTGATATTGCAACATAAGAGAATACAACAGTTTAATATGAAGCCATTTGAATATCTTTATTGTGATTTTTTTTCCCCTCAGAGTAAAGCAATAGCATAATACCCAGCTGCATGATAATATTGGCAAGCAAGGCCATGAATTTCAACTGCAAACCCTAAACACTGAATGTTCTGTGCTTTTTAAAGAAATCCCCTTTTGTATGAGATATGTAATACCCTTTTGTACTGGAGTGGTTTGCATAATAATAGTTTTCTTTAGTTATTCGCTGTCATGTGATGGAGCTGCAAAGTGAGCTAGGCAGTAACAGCATAAAAGACAATTTTCCATTTTCCTCTAATTTTTCAGAGATTGTCTTGTCTTTTAAATGTAAATACTTTTAACTATCTTCAGAAAATATATCCAGTTATTAACATTTCAGACCTAATTTTTACTTTTCTTAGTATCTACCTTCCTGTTTGAGCTTTTCTTTTTCAGAAGAAACAACAACATTATTTCCTGTGCACTCGTGAAGAACCTCAAGCATCTTAAAATAATTGGACATATGATCATCTGATGTAAATCAGTGTAACTGTATTCAGAGACATTGATACCTTGCTCAAGACTTTAACAGTAGAACTACTTGATCCGAGAAGCCAAGAAAAATTTATGTTATTAACTGTGTAACTTACATTAGAGTTGTGCATATGTTACACTGCACCGCTAAGATAAAAGGTACTGACTGAAGAGCAGCCTTAAAAATCAGACATCTAGGACACATCTGAGACGAAGAATAAAATACAATTTTAAGAATTTTCTGATGAGTTTTCCCATGTAAAGAGTTTTTAAGATTCCTCTTGGGCTCTTCAATGTGTTCTAGTCTGGGTAGTAAGTAAGGAATATTTCCCAAAGGAGATATAATTACATTGAAATGGAGCTCAATCTTATTCACAGTGAAAGCTATAGAGGAGGACTAAAGCCAGGGGAAGTTCCTCACTAATGTACAATAAACTAGCCATTATTCTAACTGATCCTATCAAAGGATTTTTCCTTTTAAATCAGTGGAATTATGCCAAGTACTCTAGTTGTGACTTTGGCCATAAAATTACATGTGGTTTTCAACCTCTGGCCTGCAGCCACTGCAAAGGGACCATTCCCAAGCAATCCCTGAAAAGTAACAAAGGAAAGCAAGGCTTAAATTAGCTTAAATTCAGAGTGCAGAGAGGGTTCATAATCTTATTGGAAAACATTTAGAGGCTTGAAAATTGAAAAAGGTCAAAACCAACAGGGCTAGATTATTTCAGAAAAGCTCACAACGTGGATTAACATATAACGATACATTATCAGATTTTAGCACTGCAGAGAATACCCAGGCAGAAAAGAAATGCTCCAGAGCCCAACAGTCAGTCCTTTTACAGCTCCGTGTGTCAAAATAAGAGACCATTATACTTAGCCATCCTGCAAAACTTAGATGAATAAATCAACTTATCCCTTACCAAGCAACCATATATTACTGTTTTCTAAAATATCTGAAATCTGTCTTTGCTAAATAGGGCAACAAGAAATTTTCACAGCTCCAATCAGTGAACATACTATCAATTAATACCAGAGACAGAAATACTATCACTGAAGCCATGGAGGAAGCCCTGGAATCTAGGTAAGAGAGTATTATAATGATTATATGCTCTGTAAATCTTTTAATCTGGAATCTCATAATTGAGCCATGGGGTTCTATCATATGAGAAATATGAGTTGCCTTATATCAGTTGGATACCAGATACTGTTAATGCACTGCAGGCTAAGCAACATGTTGCGCTTTCTATTAGTGGTAGTGAGATATATTAGCTTAGATCATTCTCTTTGCCTAGAGAACCTGAAAAAAGTCTTTCAGGAGGAAAACATTCAGTGGAGTTTTCTGAAATATTTTACTAGGAAGGCATAGCCCATGCTTTACTTATTATGTCATTATAAGGCACTCTGAGCTTTATTGGAATAAGTGCTTGTGCCTCACGGTTACAAGCACTGGGATACAGCCAGTATCCCCACTCTGTGGTATCGGGATACAGCCAGGTACTGCCACTGCTGGCCAACTCCCCCAGGTTTATATACTGAGCATGACATTCTATGGTATGTATGGAATATCCCTTTGGCTAGTTTGGGTCAGCTGTCCAGGCTATGCTCCCTCCCAGCTTCTTGTGCACCTGCTCACTGGCAGAGCATGGGAAACTGAAAAATCCTTAACTTGGGATAAGCACTTCTTTATACACTGGGGCCTATTCAGCATGCATTACCTCCTACTCTGGTGGCATTACAAAATCTTTGCCTTCTGGACAGTCCGTGATCACTTCTAAAATTCCTCGATGGCTGGGGTTTCCTATGTGAGCCCATTGTGTGATCAGTGCAACCCACTTACTCCACGTAGCACCAGTTCCATGATGTGTTGAGGGGACCTTCCCTTTGAACATCCAGCCCAGCATCAGCAGTCAGGGTGCTAATAGGAGCTGTGTATCACTACCAATCTCTTCCAAGGCAGTTTGAACTCCTTCACAGGCAGCGTCTGCAGCCTCCCAACGACAGGGCTGCCAGCACACCATGCTGCCTTGGCTTGTCCCTGTGATACAGCCTTTTCCTCCAATTTTCCTGTTCCCCTCCCCAGATTTCCAGGGTTCTGTGATTTTTTTCTGCTCCCTAACAGATGCAGCCAGAACCTTATGTGCTCACCACTTTCTTTTAGCATTTCTTAGAAGTGTTGAAGTTTTCGTTCACAGCAAACTGTGAATGAGAATTAAATGTTTCTGTTAAAAAAAAAAAACACAACTTTTCAAATATGTCATTTTTATGTGAATATTCCAGAGTGATGCAGATGGTCAAAAATTGGAAGTATCAGCTGTGGTGTTTGTTTGATTTGCTGAAGCAACTGTTGCTTAACTTGTAAGTTAATGAACTCTCTACTAAAGGCAATACATCCACTTTTTTCTATTAATTATCATCCTTCAGATGATTTGGCAAATCCATTTAGGTATTACATAGTATACACACTTTTTCTGATATTTTGACTGATACAAGTCATTTTTATTACATGGGAAGTATAAGTCTGTTCCAGAATTAAATCCTGATACTGTACATTTAGACTTAGTATAAATAGGCACCTTGGAAGAATGTATCATATAACAGAGTCTAACTGTAAGAGAGACAGCCTAAACTTGCATTTTGTTCAGTTAAATTTAAGGTGCAGAAGCACCTTTCTGTCCTGTATCCTCCTTTGCAAGTGATGATGTTGGTCTCTCTCATCTTACACGTATATTGCCCCAGACAGCTTTGCCCATTTGAAAAGGCTCCAGAAAAAGGGCAAGACTTGTTCTGTAAGGTAGTCAGTTATCTCCTAGAACAAGCCCAGCTGTAAGGAGCATTGCAGTTTGAACATTTCAGTGACTTGGAATGACTGGGGTGTATCACATGCAAGTTCACTGTACTGTAAAGGAGGGATCCGCAAGCCCTTAGTTACCTTGTAAAGTATGCTTACTGTAAAGTATAGAAAATGTTTATGCATGAGCATGTAAGCAAGGAGAAGATGTCCTCTGTGCATGACTGCACTGTTCTTAGCCTTAGAACACAAAGACGATTGTACTGAAAATCTGGAATCCAGTGCTGTCTGGGAAAGTTTGTATGTGGATGCAAATATTTTTGTTCATTTTTAGCCCATATCCTGATTACTTCCTGCCTCCTTTTTGAAATGTTTGTGGCTGACTGCATTGAGAGAGAGCATATTACTTTAGATGGGCTACTGAGATGTTCCTATGTTAAGTCCTGCGACATTTCCACTGTAACAGCTGTCATATAAATTTCATATGACAGCTTTCTAGTGCAATGAAATGTTTTAACACTTTTTAGGTGAAAAAATACTCATTTGTTTGGCAGATAAGTGCGAACACATTAGCCATTACATTCGTCAAGTCCATAAGAAGTCCAGGTGCAGTATATCAGAAGACTTATGAAAATCCCCTACCCTCCTGGAGTGAGCCCAAGACAGCAAAAAGAAGCACAGGATGTAGGTGGAAAAACGTGTCTTCCCTAGTGCTAGCTACACTGGATAGTGTTGCAAGGAAAGGACAGACCAGGACTAATTTATTTCTACTCTCTAAGACAACTTAATAAGAATAATACCCAATTTCAAGTAAACTGAGCTATTTCATTATTTTGCGGCCTCTATACATGAAAATGCAGAATTCACCCCAAACAGTCTTCTGGTGATACAGTCACTGAGAAAGACTTCCAAACAGCCAAGGCCTGAATCTTAATGAAATTTAAAACCTTATAAAATGTTCTTTGGTTATATATGCTTTAAAACAAAAGGTTTATTCTTACATTTTGGCATGTCTTTATTGGCACCATTTATTTACTTTTTATAGGAGTGAGAGCATGACTACTTTTATGCCAGAATATTTGATTCTGTATGACTGACTTTACATTTACAGGGATCTATTGTTGCTTATGAGGAAAAATAAAATTTCTGTAGAGTGTTTAGTTAACTCCCTGTTAAAGTTAAGCAAGACATATCTTTGGAAATCTCTTAAAGGATTATTTCTAACGGCGCCAATGGGACCCTTGCTTTGCTTATAAAAATATATGTGAATTTATAATGGACAAAGATACAATTATCCCAGAATAGCTTCAGGAAAAAACATCAGATTTCTTTCAGAGGCTATGGATTGCAGTGTGAGTTACTGTTCTATGGGCAGGCTGGCTTTTATTTTCAGTGTGAGAAATATTCTCTTACCACTTTCCATAGTCAGAAATAATTCCCTTTAAATCAAGCTATTGCATTTCCTAAGTGGAATTAGTCCTTATTTATATGAGTACAAGACAAAGAACAATCTTACCCAGGGATTTTAATATTGCCACTGATGAAAAACTGAATGCTTGAAGTCTCTCAGTATTCTCAGATCTTTCCAGCCTCTCAAAGTCTGTCCCAGTTTAATCCAAGAAATTGCAAACTCAGTCTCATTGTAACAAAAGAAACTATATTCATGGACCCTTTTCTCTTTTCTAGATTAGGAGTTCTGTCCTCTGCATTCCCACTAAAGCTTTTATGCAAAGTCCTTATAGAGCTACATAAACCTTGTTAAAACTTAATTAAAACTTAATTAATTATGTGTTGTATTAAAAACACATCAGGAAAGGACATTTCTCACAGGTTGGTGTTTAATTATTAACAGTTATTTCTGCTGACTCCCCAACAGACTTATTAAATACATATTCTTTCTCATGAAGATGGAGGGACTCTCAGATGTGCAGAACCGAAGTTTGCACTGAACAGGATTTTTAAAAGATCTTCAGTTCTCCCAGCATCTGAACATATTTAAACCTGGGACCTGGTTCTCCTTCTTTATACCTGGTCTCAAGCATGAATTACTGTAATGCCATCTCCACTGACAGTGACGTGCTTCCTCAATAGATGTGAGCTTATTGTCTAGGTACTGTTGCTAGGAAAACCAGCTGATCAGAGGGCCAGTATTGCAGCCAGTTGATGTAATACATGCTTGATAAAACTCTTAGCAGAGCTTCACACACTTTCAAGAATGCTCACGATTCAGCTAGATTTATTAATATGAAAAGAGCCCCATTCTTTCTTCATTTCACTCACCTGTTGAAGCAGCCTCTGCAGAGTTAAGTTTTAAAGCTTGAAATCAACACTGTCATCTCCTGCTATTAATGCCCATCATACAGTGACAGATGCAGCAAAGGAAATGCTGGGTCAGAGAGAGATTTTGCCCCTCTATATCTGTTCTGGCCATGTGAGCAAGTCAGAGTGCTTTAAGCTGCTTTATTTTCCATGTGCAAACATGCAGTCCTTTGAAGGCCTTTCAGGTGCTATCTGCAGTGAACCGTGTCGTTCAGATTCTGAGGCCAACAACAGAGGAAAACAGGCCATCAGAAGTGAAGTGGGGACAAGTCTTGGGCATAATGTTCAACTGCAGTTGTCTCTTCCCAAATGGTATGACTGATCCAAGGCCTCAGCAGGGGACCACACTCAGGGATGATGATGATGATGATGATGATGATGATGATGATTATTTTATTTAGCCACCAGATACTTTTGATTAGTGCTATTTAAGGATATGAAATCAAAGACAATCCTTTATTTTTTATAAAAACTCCTGTGTTAATTCTTATTAAGCAAATTCTTATTTAGCAAATCAAGGCTAAGTGTCAGGTGCTGCACTTGGGTCACAACCACCCCATGCAATGCTACAGCCTTGGGGAAGAGTGGCTGGAAAGCTGGAGGAAAAGGACCTGGGGGTGTTGGTCAACAGCCGGCTGAACATGAGCCAGCAGTGTGCCCAAGTGGCCAAGAAGGCCAACGGCATCGTGGCTTGTATTAGAAATAGTGTGGCCAGCAGGAGCAGGGAGGTGATTGTTCCCCTGTACTCAGCACTGGTGAGGCTGCACCTCGAATACTGTGTTCAGCTTTGGGCCCCTCACTACAAGAAAGATATCGAGGTTCTGGAACATGTCCAGAGAAGGGCAGCAAAGGTGGCAAAGGAGCAGCTGAGGGAACGGGGGTTGTTTAGCCTGGAGAAAAGGAGGCTGAGGAGAGAACTTATCGCTCTCTACAACTACCTGAGAGGAGGTTGTAGCAAGGTGGGTGTCAGTCTCTTTTCCCAAGTAACAAGCGATAGGACAAGAGGAAACGGCCTCAAGTTGCACCAGGAGAGGTTTAGATTGGATATTAGGAAAAATTTCTTCACTGAAAGGGTTGTCAAGCATTGGAATGGGCTTCCTGGGGAAGTGGTGGAGTCACCATCTCTGGAGGTGTTTAAAAGACCTGTAGATGTGGCACTTAGGGACATGGTTTGGTGGTGGACTTGGCAGTGCTATGTTAATGGTTGGACTTCATGATCTTAAAGGTCTTCTCCAGCCTAAACGATTCTAGGATTCTATGTCATTTGCTTCAATTCCTTATGCAGCAAACAACTTCTATCAATCAAAAATGAGTATTTAACTCGTGCAAAAATGACATTCTTTGCTCTGTACTGCCAAGAAAGATGACCAAATGAAAACCTTTAAGCTTGGAGAAAATCTAAGAAATTGTGTGCTAGATACACTAATGGCTTACTGATCCGTGATTTAGCATCACTACTTCTTTTTGCAGCTGCTTTGTAAAATGCAGATTAGCTTACAGATACCTTTCAGAAGGGTTTTGATGGATCACATTGGATTGCCATAGCAGTCCTTACACCCTTAAATTAAATGGTTACTAAGGGGAGGCGCCCCCCTTAGCCAAGAACTACACACCTTGGCAATGTTTGGCCTTTGAAATGGTTTCACGAGACTTTGGCCATCTGGATGCAATTCAAAACGCCCTGTTATGTCCACCCATCTGAGGAGGAGAGATCATTGAGGGGACATTGCCACACTGAAAATCTAAGCAATCACATGCTTTTAAAATTTGATTAGAACAATACTGGGATATAAGTCATTTTGTAAAGATGTAAAAGATGTGAAAAGGAGGAGAGGATGTATTGATTACCCCCAAATGCATGAAGCTTTGCTGCCTCGAAGAAGTTATATAAAGGCATGCTGGTCAGCCTTCCAAAATCACCAGGAATGTGTTAAATAGATTTCGATAAATGCCAGTGCAAACTTTACAAATTCAAAGAATCTGAGCATGTTTTCCCATGCAAGGGTTTGTATCCTCATGTCTTTGGTTTATTGAACAGCCAGTCTGTTGCTAACAGAATAATTACAGACAGTGCAAAAGTCCATTATCATCTCAATGCTTTTCAGTTTTTCTGTGTCCCTTGAAGCAAAGGAGAGTATGAAAAGGCCTGATTTTAATTTTCATGGGGTTTTTTGTTTTATCGAATACATCTGTCTCAGTTGTGAAAAGTTGGCTGTAACAAGCAAGAACAGTGGAATATTTGGGTTTACAAATAGAGTTGCGTCAAAAAGTATCACTACAACTCGATTATATCAGAGAAAATTTTGTAACTTTGAAGATCCTTTGCAACCTTAGCAAGGTGCATAGAGTGCAGCACTCTATGCTGGGGGACAGAGCAGAGGAAATCAAATCAGGTGGAAAGTGCAGGTACACACAGTACAACTGGGGAGGCTAGCAGCAGGGGGAGGTATTGTATACTGCTGATTTACAAAGAAACCATTTTATAAATCAGTTTCAATATAACTTGGACATCTATCATAGGACATATGCTTCCTGCAAATTGACTTTGTCCTTTCTTTTCCCTTATAGTCCCTGACCACTGATCTGCTGTGGTTTAATTGTGTGAAACTGGGTTTCAAGATTCAAGGTATTGCTCAGATTGTTCTGCAATAAGTTCTTCAGATTCAGCAGTGTCGGCCCATGGATGTTGATCTGACCCCATCTCTGCAGCCAGCTGTGCCATCACATGAAAAAAAGATTCTTTCTTCTGGATTGCTCACGGTTTTCCCAGCAGCCAGCCCTGTTGTACAGGTGGTTTTCTGGATGTGTGCCTGTTCTCTGTATTTGCCTTTGATTGCTTTCCCCTTTATATTTCTTTTCTTGCTAACTTCTTCATGGCTTGCAGAAAGCATTAGTTTTATATATGTCTTCTCTGCCTTTGCAATCCTCACTCACAAAAATGCTTCACCACAGTATGCCCTTTTATACCTTAGTCATTCTTGCTTACTGCTGTACAAAGGGCATAGCCGATCCTGAGAAATCTTTTTCTGTGGCATGCTGATGTATTATGCTTAATGTATTATCAACAATGACAAGTCTGCCTCAGGCAACTCCAGCAACCCAGAAAGCATAGGGCTTTTTTATACAACAGCTCTTTTAAAAACAAGTGTATATCCCACGCAGAGAAAGTTTTTTTCCTTTGATTTCCTGCAGGTCAAATCAGCAGTTGATGCTACACAGAAAGACAAGCCAACAAGACCTTGCTCAGGTGAAACAAACCTGAAAGTAGTGGTAACTATGATGAATTTTATTTGTACTGTCCATTTGCATGACATCACTGCAGAGAACTTCATGCAGCAGCTAGCAGAAAGCATGTTCTAGAAGGAATGCTACTGTTACCCCAGCACAAACAGGGCAATCATGCCCTCATTTCAGGAAGGCTGTGCTGTAAGGTCCACTTCTACCACTGCTTTTGCATGAGAAAGCAGGAAAGCTTATGCCTTGTTGTAAGGCCCTGGAAGGCTGCTCCTGCTAATTAGTTTGGGGAAATAGAAGGAGGCATTTCAGAGAAACATCACATTTCTTGCACACAGTGCAGGTCACCTTGCAGTTACATTTGAGCTCCTAGGGTTGCAAAACATCTCTAGTCTGGGAGACAGGGCTGCTGTCCCCAACAGATTTTTTAATTATTTTTCTTTATTTTAAAATAAGTCCAGAGTGAGTGTTTTTCTTGACAAACTATTGGCAGTTCTGTAACTTCAGACATTAGGCATGCTAGCACAAATCCCGTACATGTGTTTCTAAATTAGAATACAAAATGACCATATCCTCTGATCATAATTTAAAGAGTGATTCAGGATTCAGAAACAAACCAATCTTTCAGAGAGTTTCACTTAATTTAGGAGCTTGTAATGAACAGGAATTTTTAATCTCTCTGAAATCTCCTTTCAAACCACGCTCTAGCTATAACCTAACCTTCTGACTAACTGGGTATAGTTAATAGTGCCAACAGCTAGAAATTCAAGCACACAGTGCTCCTCTGTCCTCACAATAAACTTGAAATCTCTCTATTTTGGACCTCAGCCTGAAATGTTCTGCATGCCTTCTCTTCTGCTGACCTTGGCTGTCACAGTTGCACCCTGCACCACACAGGAAAGCATCTTTGTTTTCCATCAGCCTCCACTTTAGTATATCAGGGAGATGAAGAATAGAATTTTTAAAACATATGCATTGCTGCATGTGTTCTGTCTGTATTTCTACTATGCCATGTGTACATATCACCATCTAGGAAATGGGTAGAGACATTGTCTGGTGCTAAGGGAAAGGGGAGGTTTATGAATTACATCTTTTTCAAAAAGAGGCCATGCAGAATGCTGCTCAAATTGCTCATCAGGCAGCTTGAGAGAGCTGAGGTATTTGGTAGCCCAGTGTTATATGGCAGAAACCTTCTTCCCACATCCTGGACAAAGCTTATACTTAGAAAATTATACAGTAAAAATAAATCTGCAGCTGACCATTTAATCCATTTAATATTTTCTACTATGTCTGTTCTTTTACCTGCTACCATGGTGAACAGAGGCAAACTCATACACTGAAGTGGAAAGAGCGCGCTATGTTAAATAGGACAGAAAAGAACTTCTACATGCCATCAGTCATGTATTTTCTCTCTACTTGTTTGGGGTGGGGGGTTTTTCCCTCTTTTTTTTTTTCTTTTCTTTTTTTTTTCCTCCTGAGCTCGGAAGTCAGCATGAGCAGCAACAGGCCTTCACAAATGTGCTAAGGTGGAACCTTTTGGGACAGCTCCTCAAAGTGCTTTATCTTTTGCTGACAAATTAGTGCCAGAGCCAGAACTTAATGAAGTCTTCAGAGAAAATTTTGCAGCAAATCAGGGAATCTCAAACGTATGGGCCTGCAGTAACACCAGTGCAACAAATGATTTATCTACTTTTATTCGTCTTTTGAAAGGCTGAAAGCTCAGCTTTGTGGCAAGCTGTAATATCACCTTCTTAGCTGCATCCACATTATTCTTTTTCAGGTTTTCTGACATTCCAAAAAAAGAGGCCAGGGCAATAGCTTGCAGTAATTTGCAGTTTATCTCCCACTGATATCTTCAGTCTTGAAAGCTTCTTGAGCATCTCTGCTATGGTCCTCAAGAAAATTACCTGGACAATAAAGCAGGGTAGGTCAAGATGGTATGCCAGTGATTCTCTGTTTCCTTCCGCACTGTGGAGCTGGATTCCTGTCAGCAAGTAGGTGCCACTCTTTTTCCAGGAGGACAGTAACAAAGTTTGCTCCCCTGTCTGTCAAAGAAACTCAGGAGACACTATGCCTTCCCATAGCTCATCATTTCCAGTGCTGAGCTGATGTTCCTAACACCACAGAGGACTTCCAATGCTTAGGTAGGACCTTTTATGGGATTGGCTTGTTTACCACAAAACTGTTTTGCTTCCCTCACTAACGGTTTGGAGGGAAAATGTAAATAATGTCCTAATTCTGGAGAAATTAGTGTAAACTTGCCAAATTTGCCAAATTTGTTTTTTCCACTGGAAAAGATATGGGCAGAGATGTTTTACTCAGTTCTAGGAGCCAAGGTTTTTTTCTCCATTTGAAAACAGATAAAGTTTTCAAAGGAGTTGGCAGCATTAAGCTCTTGGTAGAAAACACCCACTTCTCAAAAAAACACTCTTGGATCCCCACTGGCCATCCCAGCCCATAGACCAAGAACTGAATGCACACATAGAATCAGTTACTTTCTCCCTGATAGAATAATATATATTACGAAACAGAGGCACCGTTTGCTGTTTCTGAGCCAGGAGCTGGGAGCACTGCCCTCGCAGCACTCCAGAAATCAGGCTGGCTGCTCTGGGTCTAAAGCAGACCTCAGGTGGCCAGAGTCAGTGGGAAGGTATCAAGGGACTTGGGTCACCCCCAAAGCATTGATTTAGCTGTATAAATATAGGCACTCATCTTTGGAAACTGTTGCTCTGAACTGCATCGTTTTCACCAGCAGTAAAACAAGGTGAAAGAGCTAGTCCTGGCTGGTGAGAAGACCAGAGTCCTACATGTAAATGTAGCTTTGTTACTGAAAAAATGTTATTTGGTCTTCCGTCCTTGGTGGAGGAGGGCGGCTTAATTCCCCCTCATACCTCTTGTTTAAACTAACTTATGTGGCTGTACAGTGGGTGTTTGGAAATCACCTTCACTAGATGTATTTTCTGTTTTAAAACTTCATGTTGTAATGAACAGTCAAGAAATCCAGATGTGCTCTGTTACAATGAGAACATTTTAAAGGGGCAGATGTTCTGGTACACTCTCAGGTCACGGCGTTTCTGTATCTTTGGTATTGCTTCATTGCTTAATGTCAAGGAATTCGATTTTCTCAGCAACATTCGTTAATTTCTATGAAACATGTAATCAGATACAAATACCCAGCATCAATTCCTTTCTTCTGATTCCTGTTCTGTTTTTATACATAGAACTCATGCAATTAGATTTTTACATTAAACAGATCCCTTATTTGAAAGCTTACTTCGCTTTCAAATTTAGATCTGAAAAAACATAGAACGAATTAAATTAAATGTTTCTTTTGGATAGCACACCGACAAAGAAAAGGAAATCCCTTGCTGCGGGATATTGCAGTCACGGGTCATGAATGTTTAAGCAGGAGTTACTGCCATCCAGAGGAGAAAAGCCATAAACTGTCATATTTCATTATTTTTTAAGCATAGAAAACTAAACCTAAATGGTTGATTCAGTTTATTTCATATTAAGGAATCAAAGAATAGAGAAATAATATAAATGTACCCAGAGGTTTCTGTGGGTTTTTTATATGTAGGTATTTATGACACAAAGTTCAGAGCAACACCGGAGAAGCACAGTAAAAAACACATCTGTAGCGGAAGAAGCACCCGGTCATAAACCAGGTTTATTTTCCTCTCTGCTGTTTGAGATGTTTAAGGAAGAGGGTTTAGAAATACCTGTGCTAGGTTCCAAGCTTTGGACATGACCCAAAAAGTGGAAAGGAGATGTATAATCTACGTGGCTTGTATCCCAGGCCTCTGGTGATGTGCAGGCAGAGGATGCCCCTTGTCACAGGGAGCTCAGCGAGACAGGAGTGGGGAGGCTGTCAGGCATGGCCCGGGCATCCTTCCACCCTCCCTGTGGAGGCACATGGCAGTGCTGGCCTGGGGCAGCTGGCAGCAGAATGTACCCAGGACACGCAGGGGGGCTGTTAAATCGGGAGACTGCGTGTTGCTGTGGCCTGAAGGTATTTTTCACAAGTCCTGATAATCCAACTAAGAAAATAACCTCTGGGTGTCCAACTCCAAGTAAAAGGCCCCTCCTTCTTCAGTCCCTGCTTCCCCCAAAAATGCCAAAACCACAGTAGAAAACAAAGAAATAGGTGATTTGGGGAAAAATAAAAGGGAGAAGGGGATGTCGTTTATGTCTTCTGCCCAGTGTGTCCCTGCAGTTGAACAAGAATAAAAGTTCTCGGCTGAAGGGGAAAAATACATCAGAGGGAAAAAAATTAAGCTATTGAAATGTAATGCCTTTTTTGAACAGTCCATCTTCAGTCACAAACTTGTACAGAATTCACGCGTGGCAATTAATTTTACGCAAAACCCAGTAATGATAATCCTCCCAAGAAGGGTCTTTCTAAATAGCATCTCATCTAAACTGTATCTAACGATCCTTCTGAGTTGTAATGTTTCAATATTTTTTTCTTCATCAGAAACGAATTTCTGGGTGCCCGTATTTGTCCTTATGTATATCCTGAATATGAAAAAATAACAGGTGTATTACAGATTTTCCTGATTTTCCACAGGTAAAAAATAGCTGCATCTTCTCAAAAGCGTCAAGCATGTTTACGCACCTACAGCTGTTGTGAGGGGTGTTCACAAAACGGCTGTAGGTGTTTATAAAACGGCTGTAGGAGTTCACAACAGCCGCCCGCGCTGCCCTCCCGGCTGTCCCGCTGCGGCAGCCGGGCCCCAGCCCGGCGGCGAAGCCGGGCCGGCAGCGCCCTCTGCTGGGCGCGGGGGGCTGCGGCGCCGCGCTCCCCTCGGCAGTCCCCAGCTCCTCCTCCTCCTCCTGCTCCTTCACGCCTCACGGTATCGCAGGCCTGCCGGGAAGGCATCCCGAGACATACCGCCGAGGGAGATCCGAGGTACCCTGCAATTTGTATGGGGCGTTTTGTTGCCCGTCCCACCTTTGGGGTCTGTCGCGGGGCGCAGCCCTGTGGCACTTCACTCAGCGGGGCTGCGCCGGTCCGTTCCTGGGTCATTTCGAAATAACCAGTGGTATCAGAACAACCATCGCTCTCTAAATGAGAGACAGGTACGACGGGTGTCCACACGCAGCCGAGTTTATGACGATTGGTTTCCAAAATGAACCAAAAGAAAGATGTCACTCAGCTAAGGCATGGTTCCCCCTTACCTGTACAGAAACGGTAGAAGCGCAGGTATGCTCAACCCCTGAACTTACAGCAGCGGTTGGAGAGATTTGAATTCTCATTCTCTAGGTGAAGCACCCTATAATTACTTTGCCTTTTTGCTACCGAGTAGCGGAGTCTCCTGGCTCTCAAAAACATCATCAGAAGGAAGGTGGGGCTTTCAGGAGGGAAAATTTCCCAATCAGAGGATAAGTAAGTCTCCTGAATTTTAGAACACCTCTAATGACACCTACATAACTTTCCCTAACAGCTTTTACCCACAAGTGTACCAAACATTTAACCCAGGAAGCAGAGCGGAGCCCAAATCCTCTGTGAAGGCAGCCAGTCAGAGGTGTGCTCATGCTTCATATCCAAACACAGTACCAAACCAGGTTAAATGAATTAATTCTTTCCTCAAGGGTGTCTATTTAATGGGGAAATTTCTAGAAAGACCCCAGCCTGAGACCTGTGATATGCCTGCCCTAGCCTCAGATTTATTTGCTGCAGTGGGAGAGAGGCCAAAAGCACTGAGCCTTCCACTTCAGTAAAAGTTACGTGCCTGGTGACCTGCTGTAGGAGTAACTATTGATCTCCACTTATAACTCCTGTTAAGAGTCCTTTACGTATTAACAGTCCTGGAACCCCAGATTTAAATACCAGGAGTGCCAAAGACAACCAAGCAAATATCTTAACTTGTTGTCTGAAAACTTTCCTTCTGGCAAAATATTTCTGTTGTGATTACTTCCAATGATATTGAAAAATACTGAAATTTTATTAGTTTATAGATGTGCAAAATAATGTAATTTTTCAAAATAATGTTTTAGGTTATTTTCCCTTCTCCTCCTGTATAATACTGAAACTTAAGGGGAAATGGGAACCTCTCCATTACTATATAATTCTTGTCAATAACATATATCATAGTCCATTAAAAAGTCTAGCAGAATACCCTATTGATTTCATTCAACTACCCACCACACACAAATTTAATGAAGTTGGTAGTGAGGCAGGACAAGCCCCATGTTTTTTGCCACTGTACCAGACACCTTCAGTATAGCATTGTGTCATCGCTAGCTCTATCACAAGATGATCTATTTCAATAGCATGTGAGGAGCAATTGTTCTTACAGGCAATAGATAACCCTAAAACAGCAGCATCCAAGAAAAGCAGAGCAGATATCACTAGCTACTGATTCCAATTAGGGAGAGGAAAAAAAAAAAAAAAGAAAAAAACCCCAAACATCAGGAAGAGCTACATTTTACAGAGCCAAAATTACATTCTATTTCATATAGTCTATTGTTTAAATATTATAATCCAAATAAAAACAAACTTCATTTAGAAATCTGCATTAAAAGCTGGAAGAGGCACTGTTGAGATGTAAGGAGGTGCATGGGCCAGTACCCAAAACATTGGATATAATTTTCCACCACATTCGTCCAAACAAATCCATGTAAACTTTGAACAAGTTTGGCACGAGCCATAGTGGTTTTGGTTTTACTGCCATATGAAGGCAAAAAAGTCCCTTGTAAATCAGGTATCCCTTGAAATGGGAAAAATCATTGTGGTAAAATGTGTTTATATATTTTAAGACAATCAGGAATCAAAACAATTCTTTGAAGACAATTTATGGTAGTAATTTCATGCCCATTTCTTACATTGCATAGTCTACACAGCTGCCTAAATGGGTAAGTGCCAATGTAAACAGTCAGCATTAGGTGCTGCCAAATGAAATCATCACCCATTTTAGTGCCCCTTACCAAAGCATGCTCCTCACTGGCAGCCCTCAGTACATAAACTGATGAATCATCTTGCTAGCTCAGAGGGTGACAGTGAAATTAAATTCCTTCTCCTCTCAATGCAACAGTTTAGTCATTTGAGACAGGAAATCACTTTGTGTTGGGAAGCAGTACTGGGTAAATCTCAACCAGTTTCCAGAACAGTGAAAGCCTGGGGTTGCAGCAGGAACGATGTGATTATGATGGGCAGGAAGCAGAACAGGACGAATTCCAGCAAAAACTCCACAGAATGCAATAGCGAATATTATTCTTGATGTAGATCTATAATAGGTGGTTCAACAAATTATACCAAGATTAATTCTACAAATACATTAAGCTCCTAGAGTTGTTTCTGTAGAATTCTATTCAATATGGTAGGTTTTTTCTATAGAAACACTTATCTGTGGCGGGCATTGATCACCCTGAGCCCAGTTTTACAGAAGTATCTTCATGAATAATGATGTAAAGGAGGAGATACGGAGAAGTAAATGGGGAAGTATGAAAACATATTTTGTTCTTTTTCTCTCCCACTTCTAGTCAGCTGTGGTACCTCACTATCAGTGAAAGCTGGTAGAGGGATCAATGAAACTTTCCACAAGATAAGGAAGGCACAGAGTGCTCAGTAGCACCTTGAGAAGTATATTCTGTGGAGGATCTGCACCAAAGCTGGTTTTGATTCCTCTTTGTCAAGGCAGAGGCTAAACTTTGGAGTGGTGTCAAGTCTATTTTTATGATACTAAGATCTCTCTGGGAATCTATGAGACTCTGTCATCGAATTTAATTTATCCCTTCCGGAAGTGTGGGTTATAGATCAGTCATTTTAAGCCAGCTGACCTCAGCCACCTTCAGTGACAGGTAAACTCAAGCTTAAAGTGAAAGGATCCCCAGGGTCGCTGGTTTCTGCTAAAGGAGATGTGTGTGCTATCAGAGTATTCAAACAATGAGAGAAATGTGCTGTGAACTGGGGGCACTCACTTGGAGCAGTGCTGCAGACACAAAACACTAAACTAATGTAAGAACCAGTGACATTTAATTCCAGAATTATTAATTCTTCCCAAATGCTCCAGATTTAAATGGAATTAAATTCAATAGTGAATCCCACTTTATATGATGATACAAGGGACTAATAGCAATTACCTGTTGAATGACAGTGGAGCTGAGCAGTGTCTGAGGCATATGGGTTACTCAGAGCAGACTTCAAAGACTGCCCAAAAAGCTGCTGCCTTTTGTACAGCTCACTGTAATCTACCTGTAAATCTTTACAATTTTCATGGGTGTTTTACATGCAAAAAGTTCAATTTCAAGCTGAAATGCTAGCTTCAAATATTCAGGGTGGGTTCATTAAATTGCTGAAAGCGCAATCAAGCGTAAAAAAAAGACACTTGTAGAGGTCTTCGGACTGCTCATCAATCCACCAGTTTCCTTGCATGTCTGATGGACATGGAAGTGTTCCAGTATTTTCAGTGTGTCTTTGCAAGGCTATTTGAAAGGCAGCAAAAATATTAGGAATGTTTGGAAATACTGTGGAAGGCAGTAAACAATGCAGTGCATTTCTGGAGTGAGTTTTCTTACTAGTTTATGATTTTAAAACTCAAAGCTCCACATTACAATTTAAGAATTTGTAGTTATTTTGAACAAGGGAAAAATTAGGAGAAGATGATGGATTCTATTATAGGAGACTTATTTAATGCCCTATTCGAACACTATCCAGATACTTCATCTGAAGTCTTCATCTAGAGGAAAGATTACATGGGATCAGCTATCTGAAAGAAATTAAAATGATGGAACATCTTCTTGGCTGTTAGACATCTGAGAAATCTAGAAGTGGATGATGCTGTACTATCTGCCATACATGTACTTCCTCTAGTCTTATATTCCTGAATGAAATGTGGTTACCACAAAGGATATTTGCAGTTGAGAAGGAGAGATCAACTAGATTTGGCTTTCCTAGATGTGGTCTATCTCTTAGCAAGTGTTTTACAGTTTCTATTACAAATTTGAAGGAAATTTTTTCTCATTAACAATTGTCACTTTACATTTTCTGCACAGAAAAATTAAGGATATTGAGGTAAGTTTCAAGCCACCATTTTAGAGTTTAAAGCAAGCAAGCACTCTCATTGGCTCATTGGGATTACACCACAGGCACCCAGTATACTTACCGGACCATTTACAGATTTTACTTCTATTTAATCAATCCCTTAAACAAAAAGTAAATAAATAATAAAAGTACATTTACATTGTCCTGGTTTCAGCTGGGATAGAGTTAATTGTCTTCCTAGTAGCTGGTACAGTGCTATGTTTTGAGCTCAGTATGAGAAGAATGTTGATAACACTGATGTTTTCAGTTGTTGCTAAGTAGTGTTTAGTCTAAAGTCAAGGATTTTTCAGCTTCTCGTGCCCAGCCAGTGAGAAAGCTGGAGGGGCAAAAGAAGTTGGCACAGGACACAGCCAGGGCAGCTGACCCAAACTGGCCAACAGGGTATTCCATACCATGGGACGTTGGGAATCGCCGCTCGGGGACTAGCTGGGTGTTGGTCAGCGGGTGGTGAGCAATTGCACTGTGCATCATTTGTACATTCCAATCCTTTTAGCATTACTGTTGTCATTTTATTAGTGTTATCATTATCATTATTAGTTTCTTCTTTTCTGTTCTATTAAACCGTTCTTATCTCAACCCATGAGTTTTACTTCTTTTCCTGATTTTCTCCCTCATCCCACTGGATGGGGGGGAGAGAGTGAGTGGCTGCATGGTGCTTAGGTGGTGGCTGGGGTTAAACCACGACATACACATATAATTGCACAAATATAATTTATAAACAATTATAAATATTAAATACATCATTCCAGCCTTTAAACAAATTAGACAAAAAAATGCACTTCAGTAAAATTTAATTTCATAACAACTGTAAGGAATAGATTTCTGATTTCTTTAGGTCGCTTTTAGAATCATAGATAACTCAGGCTGGACGGAACCTCTGGAGGTCATCTAGTCCAACCCCCTTCTCAAAGCAGGTCTCATTACATTAGGTTGCTCATGGCTGCATCCAGTTGAGTTGAAACCTCCGAAGACAGAGATTCTGCAACCTCTCCTGAATGCCAATTGCTGCAATGCATTGGTAAAGCAATCCACAAGCAAAACTATTCTCCATTTTTCTGGATACAATTTGAAATGTTCCACTGTCTATCATCAGAGGACTTTCTCACTCACTAAATTTTCTGGATTGCATATATACTGCTCAGGAATCATGTATCAGAACTTTGTATCTGGTGGTACCTAGCAGGTGCCAAGAGGTACTTCCTCCATTTAGGCTTGTACGAGCCTACAGCGGCAATAATTAGTTAAGTAACTCGGAGTGCAATAGTTAACACAGTAAATAAAATCTTTTGGTTACTCTGTGATTTACAGCTGGTTTGTTTCCTTGTTTACAAAACTAGTTGGTTTTTTTCCCAAGCTATTTTAAAGCTGTACTTCATTGTCTCTAAAAGATTTTCTAGATATTTCATTTAACCTACAGAATTTTGGTTCCTTATCCAAAGTTTTAATGGTAGGTCTTTTATGCTTCACATGAAAATATTGGCGAAAGCCTTAGCCAGCATCAGAACTTATGTGCTCAGCCCTGTACAAACCATTCAGGAGAATTTTTGCAACACTGGCAATTAACCTCTCCTTATATTTCCCAAACTGGTTTTCCCTTCCTTGTGGTTCAGTTAGCTCTTTCTGCCTTACCCTGCCCTCATCCTTGGATCTGAGGGCAGTTGTGGCAATTTCTGGATGAGCAGGAGTAAGATTTCATTCCTTTTTTTCCTCCTTACCTTGGATCACAATCCTCGGTTTATACCTAATGTAATTTTTCTGACCCACAGTCTCTTTGAATTAGCAATGCTATAATCAAGTTTCCAGATTTAATTCTCTCTTAGGCTTATTGGGGAGATGATAAAAATCTGTACATTGTCATTGTCACCAGTATTTAAAAACAGTCCCTTAAAAAGCTTGCAGTGATTTAACTCATATTTTTGGACAAACTCTGGAAACTCTAGCATCACTGCTAGAAGCACTGGTAGTCCTTCCCAGTGTACAAATCCCCCGTGAGTTCACAGCCCCTGTGCAGAAGGCATCTGACCTCTGCAGAACTGGGGAGCAGAGGTTTTGTCTCATCCCTACTGATCTGTCCTATCTCCCTTCAACTTCTGTCCCGTCTTCTGTGCAGATCCCAGGTCAGAAGAGCCAGGAAAGCAGTTGTGATTACTTTTGTGGCAAAATGGTGCTTTGAGACACACATCTCAGAGGCACAGTTGAGCCCTACTACTTTGGTGCCAGTTACTTGCAGAGGAGAGGTTTTTATCCAGACTAGCACTGGGAGCCTCTTCTTCCACCTTCCTGGCAGACCAGTGCTGCCCTAGATCAGTTCCCCCACAAGAAATGAACATGGGGCATTTTGTTTAAACAGGGAAGCTGATAGTGTTGAACCCATCTATTTGTATAAACTAGCTGGCTATCTTCTTGCCATCTCTAATGTAAATCTACTATGGTATTGTGAAATTTCATTTATTTTAAGCTTGCAATATTTACCAAAGCAAACCATACAAAATGGTCCTTTCCAACTTCCATACCATTTTTCTACTGAGTTATTTGTTGGAAAGATGTGTTCATGTATAATTAAATGTGGCTCGCTTAAACCTTTGCAGTTGGTAGCTTAATATATATTTTGTTGTACTTCTTCAAGTACAAAGGCTATATTATGCTTTTGTTGGCATCCTTTCTGGTTAGTATGCCAACTGCATAATTTTGTTCTCTGCTCTATGTCAGGATTCGAGTGCCGAGGGCTCAACAGGTGGTGCTGGGATAAAGTTCTGGCAAATCAAATAGGTAATGCGGTTATTTCTTTTGTCAAATTATAATTGAAAACAGACGAGTAAAATGAAACTCACATTCTTCTGGTGCAAAACAGGGTTTAGAATTAAATTCAAATCAGTTTCCATGACAAATACACATTACTACTGGAGCTTGGTCTGTAAATAAATATGCAACACCTTAGTTTTGATGCAGAATGATTTGTTCCCTGTAAATTTAAACCTTAAGCATCAGTGTTTAAACAATAACAGAAGGCTAGAGTCCTCCATGAATCTTCTGTCTTTCTTGTACACATTTTGCAGAAAATGTGCCAAAAGCTTCAAGAAAACTTTGAAAAGAGTTAAATCTAAAAAGTCAGAGAATTTGAGACAATCTGTGATACATAACACAAATGTTTAACATCAAGAGTTTCCTGCCATATTGTTTTCTAATCATTGCTATAACCATGCTCCCAGCAGAAAATGATAAATACACTGGAAATTCCAGTGAATGTGCTGAATGAGGTGCTGCTCATTTTATGCTTGACTTGGATAATGTTTATTAATCCTAAAATCATAAAAATGGGATAAAGCCTTCTACAACAAGAGTGCGATGAATCATATATGCATAGCTTGGTTTTCCAAAATTGCATATAAAAAGACCTATGCACTTGCAAGCCTATCCACTTTGTTAATGTAGCTGATTATTTTACACTGAGATGTTTTCATTTTCCTCTAAGGATCTATCTAAATCTAATATATATATAATCTTATCTATGGCTCCTGCAATCATTGCAGTTTGGTTTAGTTTTCTCTTGCTCCTCATTCAAATACATTTCTCCTCAACTATAATTTTCTCAACTCCAAGTTCTGTTTTGTCAGATCTGAACGCATCATCCACTGAAGCAGCTTCCTGCAGTGGCTTCCAGTTCCTTAGGCTGGTCACAAACATCTTTATGTCCCTTTCAAGCTCTTATTTAACTGAAGGCTTAACCTTTGTATGGGACCAGATGGTACATCCTCTTCTCTCACTTAACTCACTCTGTAAGTGATCAGGAACTAAGCAGCATGAGAAAAAGATATCACATTCAATCCATAAACTTCATTATTTTTACTTTTTGTATACTGTAATTACTATTGTTTAGTCCTAGCAGAATACATACATTTCTCTCCCACAGCAGCAGCAGACTGAGGTTGTGATGCTGACTGCCAGGGCTGTGGGCCTAACAGAAGACGACGTGAGAAACTAGCAGACATGGTACAAGAAATTGCTGGAGGTGACAAGTCACAGGGTGAGAAGCTGACAGATTTACAGGTGCTGCTGTGAGGAATTCACGGGTGGTTGAGGAGGAGTTATGTGAGAAACAGCCAAATTTCACAGAAAGCTGGGGGTGTGCGCTGGGGATGTTTGGGGGAGTGGGATAGTGCAAGGCCAACAGTACCATGTAACTATATCAGCTTACCCACACAAGGCTGAGATCACCTTGAAATGGTATCAGAAATACCAAAATTCAAATTCAACATCTATAGGAATTGAAAATGGAGCAGACTGACTGAATTCATGGAGAGCTACTAAATCCATGAACTTTTAAGCTGTTGGCATTTGGCTAGTCATCAGTTGAATTTCTTCACGCTTTTCAGTATGAAGATACCCGGGAACAAGAAGACATTGGCTGAGAATAAGGATCCCAGTTCAACATAACCCTCTTCACAATCCCATGCTTGGATTGACTGTTCCTGGGGAAGCAGGGCACAGCTTTGTTAACCCAACAAAGTTGCACCCAGTTGCCTCAGGAGTTAATCCGGCAACTTCACTGCAAGGGACTGACTCAGACAGTACAAAGTATATTACAGCCAAAGTATTATTAAAATCTTTGCCTCTTTAGAAATCCTTTCACTGCACTACTACATTTCTAGACTGTCCTGGGACATGCCGTGAGGACTGATCCCTGCTCTCTATGATTTGGCACTAATGTTCAATGCATGAAAGTGTTCTGTTTGGTTTTTTTTTCTTTTAAATAACTATGTTGAATATTTATCTTAAACCTCAGGTAGCTGTTTAGAAAAGACACAGCTGAGAAGCAGATCATGTACCCCTTTCATTGACAAAAGATTTATGTCTTGCCTGGCAGGACTTCATACTTACAGAGCTCACAGCTGACATAGTCAAACACATGTAGCACGTAGTCCAGCGTTTATCCAGGGGAACCAAGATCGCTGCTCCCACACTTTTTTTCTGTGAAATTAAATCAGCCATGTTGAAATTGGCAAAGATTTAAAAACATGATAAAATTCCTGTTAAAAGGGTGGAGACTCATAAGCAGTTTGAATCAATGAATACCCTGCAAAACTAAGTAGGGTATGCATGAACATTTCTGCTGACCTTCTGTAGGAGCCATCTGCCTAGTTGCAAGGCACCCTCTCCCCCACGGGAATGGGTGAGGAGTTAAGCCACAACGCTGACCACCCTTCCCCCACAGCTGTCAAAACTATTGTAGTTTAGCTCTAGCATATGTATCATTAAATTCCATGTTGTGCCAAAAAGAGAAGGGAAATAGTATGAAACATGCTCTTAGGTACATACTTGCTACAGACTACACATAGCTCAGTGTCACTGACTGCTGAGAGAGAAGGTTTATCTGCATTTTAGCACAACATTTTAGTAAACGTTAAAAAAAAAAACAAAAACAAACTTTTTTTTTTTTTAAGTAGGGCATGAGAAAGGTAGATTAGAATCATAAAAGTCTGCATTTCCCAGGAGATCCTTAATTTTCCTCAAGGATAATATGACAGTTTCCACAAGATTTGCCACAGCTCAAATGAAGGAGAAAGAATAAATGTCTTTTAGGTATAGTGCTGATACTTAGAAGGGCCCTCAAGGGAGGCCAGAAGTAGGGGCAAGGGATTGGGTATACCTTCATTTCATGAAGTGAACAGGTAAACCTCTGGATTTTGTCTCCCTGCCCCTCATCACTCTGCCAGTCCAGACAGCTGTACCCAGAGAAGTGCTACTGATGACAGCATAAACCATGCACTGGAAAGCACAGGCAGAATTTGCCCCAGAGGAAACAAATTAACCATACATCGGCTTAAAATACCTCCTCCCATTTAATACAAATAACACTAATTTCTTTTTGAAGTATTACCATTATCCTGGGACTGAAAAAAGAATAAGTAGGAAATTAATTTTCTGGAATGCATCACACTGCTGGAAAGCCTAGAGGTTAATGCACACAACTAGATGGCCACAGACCTGGGTCCCATTTCTTCTTCAGACAATACTCTTCTGCATTGCATCAGGCAAGTCACAATGTTTCTTCTTAAATAATTTCATCCATAAAATGAGAATGAACCTACATGACTGCCACTCTAGTGAGGATCTGGAGCTAACCTGACTTGGTTGTGAAATGAGAATGCTCACATAGAAACAGGCTCCTGAAATTCAAAGTTTTATTATTCCATGCTGTTCCATTACACAAAAATGACAGATTCTTCTGTGGTACTTAGGAACAAAGTAACAAGTTTTTCTGTTGTTTTTTTTTACATTGCTACAAATTTGAGTATTTTTTCATATACATTTGAGCCTTTTCATATTCAGCATTTGATTAATTGAGAATTTGAAATGTAATATCTCTTATATTTATGTCTTAGAAACAGCCTATACTAGGTTTGATTGCGGGGGAGAGATTTTTCTGTGTAGTAGTTTGCCATCATTTTCTGTGAGGGTGCATAATGAAACACAGATATTTGGAAGCAGAGAAATATAGGAGGGCAGGGTGGTAAGTATGTGTATGCTTGTGTGAAAAGGAGTTACATCTCACTCCTGAACCTGGAACCAGATTTCCAATTGTTCTTGAGTTTACATACAAAAAAAAGGAATTATTTAGACTGAAAATAAGATCTGTGTTATTTAAAATGGGGGCGAACAAATCCTCCAGGACAGGAGTAAGACGGATATCATTTCTCCTCTCTACTAGTCCTCTTGCAGCCCAGAAATATATACTTAGAGTTATATTTTCATCTCAGTTCAATGTAGCAGGTTTTAGCAATTCAAATCCCTTTTTCATTAGTGTAAGTTAAGTCACTCAGGCTTTGCATGTGGATGTTGCCCTACTTTCGTCACTCTGTCTCTGTGTGCCTTCAGTTCAGTTTACCTGCTCTGGCCTCCCAGGTAAGTGAACCCTCACTGGGCTCTGGCTGGCATGGGCCCACAGGCTAAAGCATCGCCTGCTGTGCCTCTCCAACCTGTGACAGGTTTAACGCTTTCTTTTCCCCTTCAGATGAGGACAACTGCACTCACAGGAACACAGACCTGGCAAGGACCGCTGAGTCCAGCCAGCCCTGGAAGGCAGCACCCCATGGCTGGGGCTGGGAGGGCTCCCAGCACATCTGCCCCAGCCAGTCAGGTCCAAAGATTAGCAGAGGAAGAGGCTGGGAATCAAAGTCTGAGCTTAGACCTGTCTGTGCGTGTTCCCAGACCCTGTTCTGCCATCCCACCTCTCTGCTTACAGCTTCCCATTTTCTTTCTTGTGGTTCTTGTATACCTGCACCTGGCACAGTGCCTTCTGAATACCTCTTAACTTGTCCCTCACAACTGCCCTCTCTATTTTCCTTTCTATAATTTCATCTTTATTTATTTTTACTACAGATAATATAAGGGCTGGGGACTTGATCCATGCAAAGTCCTGTCATTGCGAGACTTGACATGGCAATGTCTACCCTGAGGTGTCTGGTTTCCAGTGACAGTCACTGGGATAGGCATTGCCTCACGTCACATGCCTAAGTTTCATAACAGTTCAGGAGAAGGACTTGATACCTTACTGAAATCCATTTCAGCCTTTTTTTAATGATTTTATTATGATTAATGGATGAGACTAAACCATTTGTAGTGCTTTTATTATCGGAAACAATACTGAGAGTAATTTGACCCCTACAGTACTTTCTTTTTTTAATAATACTATACAGTGGCAAAAAAAGGCTATGAAATCCCGTGTGGAGAACTTTATCTTAGCTGAACTGGTTGAAATATAGACAATGGAAATTCTCTGGGCTGACTTTGGTATAATAGGAAGCAGCATATGACCTGCTCTTCTGAGCAATGTGCTGTCACCACAAACTACATCACCATACATGCCTAACATATAAAAAGTTTATTTGTAAGCCTCCTCCTCTGGGGTCTTTATTTATGGCTACTTTATCATCTGAATAAAGCCATGTTTTTCATTATTAGAAACATAACAGTCTTGCAAAATCTGAAGTTGTATGGGTGAATGTGAACGCTTTTATTATGAAGTCACTTTGCTGTAAGCACTCGAGAAATCAGATAATGCCATACTGTGTTACTCAGCTAGCTGGTCAAGTGTAATAATATGAAAGCACTGAGTTCAGAAGACTTCTCCTAGCATTTTGCATTTCACCAAAGGACTAATTTGCTCTGTTTCTCACAGAACTTGAAAAGTTGGAAACTCAAGCTAATATTTTTGTCTGGAGCTTCTTCAGCTGGGGACTGTGCCTTCTCTAGCACCTGTGCACAGCACCTCAGCTGGGTATGGTCTAACCCTGAGAAGGTTCTTTCACAGCTGCCACAGAAGATAGTGTTGTGTGCCACAGCAGTCCATTTACTACTGTGAGCAGCTGTATCATTTAGCTGTGGAGTGATGGTCTAACGGCTTACCTGAGGAGAGACATCTGAGGTAAGACATTGACTGAGATACCTGGATGCCAGTTCCGCTTAGTGGTCAAATAGATACATTTAGCAGACCTAAGCTGCCAACTTCCTAAGTATAAGGACAAGAATTTTGTACTGACATTGCCATTCTCAAATTCAACTCCTCACAGAAAGACAAAGTCAAAAATATCAAGCTTTGCAGCAATTTACCTTAAAATGGCAAGGTTAAGTAAATAAAGGAGCAGCTAGCACAGTCCTTGTGGAGTCTACTTAAAGGCATAATAAAGGTTCAGTGTAAATGCATATCATTAAATAGCCTCTTTGAATATCAAAAGTAGTTATCCTGTCAAAAGGGCAGAGAACATGGTTATCAGGAGTAAAAAGCCATCCTTCAGAAATTAAGACAGTCATGTCCAATGGAGAAAAACAGATAAGAGAATAGACTTGGGGAAGTTAATTAAAACCACAATAAATAGGCTAAAAACATTTTGAAGAGTTACTTGCTAAACATACAAACCTAATAAAACTATATTCAGTTACCTCAGACTCTTGAAGGCTACTGGTGAACTGGTGGTGCCAACACATGACAGAGGTCCAAAAGGAGCAGTTCTGGAAGAGAAAGCCATTGCAGGAAACCTAAATGTGTTATTTGTATCAGTAACCAGTAAAGGAGGTTCCCATATGAGACCAAAAGTGTCTCCAGGACTGCATCAGATTAAAGTATCAAACAAGTACAACACTTGGAGCAGAGAGTACTCACTCAAAATTTCCAAATGAACTCAGATATGAAATTGCCAGTAATGGCTCTGTGTAATCAATTATTTGCACTGTCCTCAGTACCACAGGCAGGGAAAAGGAAGTTGAAAGTCTGTGAGAAAGGCTCTAGACGTGACCCAGAGAACTAGGAACTAGTAAACCTGACTGCTGCAGAAAACAAACTGGTAGAAGTTGTAAAAAGAACCAAATAAGTGTGGGGAAAAATATGTCCCTCAGTGAGGGGTCCACCTGACTTTTGTAGAGGACAGTCATGCCTCCCAAACCTACTAGAACTCTATGGAGGGATCAGCATGTTATGCTTTATGAGAAACCCCCAGCAGCCCAGTTAAATGTGCACCCTCTGAGACACAACTGCGTACTGTCTACCTTACTGAGTGAACTAGCTGTGTTAGAGTCATAAAAATCTATTGCAGTTATAACTAATATTACAGGGGTTTGGTTTTCTTGTTGGATGGAACAGAATTCTCTGTGCTTCTGACTTTTTTTGAAAGCTGCAAGCCAGATCTCATATGCCTCAATTAGGCTGTGAAAATGTGCTGCTGGAGCTGCCTATGGAATATAACTTAATGATAAATTGCATGCATGCTGTAGAGAGGCATAACAGAACGTTGTTGCCATTGTTCATCCTTTGGCATTTGGATTGCAGAGTCTGAGCTTGTTAATCAGCAGTTCATCCGGCTTTTACTCAGGTGCATTCAACGCCAAGAGTGAATTGCCTCTATATGTTTTTGCACTGTAAGCTTTGCCAAAGCTCTTTTGTTCAGTATGTCAGTCAGCTGGGCTCTTGCTTTAATTGCCAGTAACTCATGTCTGGAGATTATTCATTGTGGTCTGGTGCAACTAGCATTGTGTCAGTCTGAAACTGATGGAGACATTGTGACTTGTGTAGATCCAGTTAGGTCTGGGGACAGCAAGTGTGATTCTGGACCCTTCTTCAGGTGCCCTGCAGCCCTAGGCAAGGGTATTTTGAAGGTGCACTAAGACTGTAAAAATACTAATTTCTGTATTGTGTACAAAGAATGAGTACAACAGCTCACGTAGGCTGAGTGCTGCTTTGGGGAAAGATTTGATCTCACTGTTTGTTACCAAGAAAATAAGTAAAATTACTGTCAAGAAAATTATTTTGAGTAGTATCTATTACAAAGCACTAGCTACAGCAATAGTAATGCTAGTTCTAACACTAGTATTCTTCCTTTCTCTGTATGTCAGGGGGAGTGTTATATAATGGTTGCGCGTAACTTTGCAGAACCAGTTGTATATCACAGACTGATTCTTTTAAAGAAAAGTCAGCTGAAAGAGATCAGCCATTCCTGGCCACTGAAAATATATCACTTATTTGATAAAAGATATAGAAGTGATTCATACATTGCTGTCTACATCTTTGAATTCTACTTAGCAGTAGTCAGAAGAGGTGTTAGGTGCATCCTCTCCAGTGAACTAAGTCAGTAATTGTCACATGTTTAGAGATGAGCCATTAAAAAGACAACAGATTGACTCTCTTGGTCTACTCCCTTTCTCAGACAGAAAATAGAAAAAGCTTGAAAGCAAGCTTAGTGAAGACAAGATTCCCAGAATTTAAGGAAAAAATTCAAATCACAGAATCATAGAATGGTTTGGGTTGGAAGGGACATTTAAAGGTCATCTAGTCCAACCCTCTGCAATGAGCAGGGACATCAACTAGATCAGGTTGCTCAGAGCCCCATCCAACCTGACCTTGAATGGATCCAGATCTCCAGGTATGTATTTGAAATATTGTTCACCCTTCCTATGTCTGCTGAGCTCAATGAAAAGACCACTGAGTAGAGATCCTCAGTAAAAATATATCCAGGCTGAGGTTCATCTCCTCCTAAAGGATTTTGATGTCCTGTCCCAATAAAAGTTTAAAGCAAGATTAGGTTCTTTTCATTAGCTGTTGAAAGTTTGGATGAAAACATGGGTTTTTGCAGTACTTACTTACTTTTTCCTTTTCTTCTTTTTTCTTTGCTTCTTTCTTTTTTTTTTTTTTTCCACAAAGGTACTTTTGAAATAGTCTTCTGTTGGCATACACGCTGTTCCAACTTTCATCCTTGATAAAAACTACATTAAGGGGCAAACCTTACAAAGTAACTCATGAGTAAATGGAATTTAATGGGGTCAATTATCCCCACATGCTTGTGCACAGGTTTCATTAATATTAATAGGTTGTAGACATGTGTATTGAGCTGAAGAATAGGCTATCGCTGGCGTCTACACTCTGTTTTGTGTGAATGCTGATTTAGAATTATTCAAGAGAACATGTTAAATTTCAGATGTCTAGCATGCTAGTGGCAGAAAAAAACACATTTGTCCATTACACCTGCAAGATACAGAAAGGTTAAAAAAATAGATTAAACATGACTGAAACAGTGCAGATTCCGTTTGTGCTTTTTCCATAATTTGGAATCACATTACATGCATGTCTCCCCATAAATATTTAATGAAATGGAAATGAATATGTAGCAGGCTGGGTTCTTCCCTCTAAGGGTTAAGTTCCGTTTCTGCAAATTGGTTTGTGCCCTATTTCTGTTCCTGCATCTCTGTGCATCTAGACATTTTCTTGGCATCTCTAATTCTTCTGAGGTTTCAGGAGATCTTTGGAGATTTGCTAGTAATTGACCTGTTTGGATTGCACATGACTGGCATTTGCTAAAAGATAATACAGTCCTGCATTTTGTTGTTAAGTGCTGGTCATGTTATTAACTTGTGGCCAAACCAGAATAAAGGCTCAGGAGACATCCTTTTCCCTTAGACAACTTCATTTGGTTTTTACCGTAATCTCCATTATAAATGAAGCACTTTGGTCTCAGCTGAAGAAAGTCACATATTCTTTAACCTGTCAGCTGTGTTTGTCCAGTAATGAATACGCCCACTTTGCTTCATTTAAGATGTTACTGTACACTAAGGGTAAACAATCAACATCACATCAAAGTCAGATGATTTAACCTTCTGCCACTTCTAACCACTAAAGAGTTCCTGCCACTGCTAACTGGGTATTGGAACATATGTAAACGTTTTCTGAGAAAACAGGATTGTCAAATGAAGGAAACCTGATGTTTTCTCCTTAGAAAACAGGAATAATTAATAAGCTTAGGTCTGCCCTATCCCAAAGGAGTCTGAATGAGCCCTATTTGGTTTAGGTTTATCATGTAACAGAAACAAATCTTGCCCCCAGCTACAATAGCATAATTCTAGAGGAACCTTCAGGTTTAGTTCTGCTGTAATTTAAACTGGTACTATCTCAGTATAGCACATCTGATTGCAGCAAAGTTCCTCATGTTTAGCACCATCATTAATAGCCAAGAAAATTAAAAATGAAATTAGAGCCTAGAAACAATGAATTAACACTAGCCAGATAAGCACATGCAATCTACTTTGTGTAAGACAAGAATTAAATACTGCTGATCTTTGCAAGTAGCAATGACAACTCAAATGCAATGCCTTGGGGCCTGCAATAACCTGGAGGCTAATTAACTGCAGAGAGGGCTTTTTATATTACACTTTGTATTAAATAAATTCAGCACAAATCTGTAGAGACCAATAAACATTTTTAGGCAATCTAGCTAAATTTTACCCGAAAAGTGATCAAACTACATAGGATTCTTGCTTATGAGATGTCTCATTAATATACTGTCCTCCAATAATGCAGGTGCTTCAGATGAAAATAAGAGCAAATAAGAGATGGAGACAGAGGAAGTCTTCTGTCAGTAGAATTTTCATTATTTTGTATCTTTCTTCGGACATAGTACTAATAGAAATATGTTTTACCTCAGGATTTTGTAATAATGCCCTAAAATACATCATCATGTTAAAACCAGAAGCTGATGTGATCAAGTAAGAAAGAAAAAAAAACAAAACAAAACAAAACAAACAAGCAAACAAAAAAGCAGGCACAGCACTCTATATCTTAATTTCAAGGCTTACCCAAGTATCCCATTACCTCATAATCTCTCTGTGAAACCTGAAGATGCATACTAGCAGTATGCAAGCAAAATGCCATAAGGCCAAGGGCTGAGCCCAGTAGGGATATCAGCAAGGAATCTCTAGGAGGCGAATAAACCTCTGCTTTGTTCATAAAAGGTCTGATCACAGTCAACAACAGGGGTGTATGCAGATCAGTATCCAACAAATACAGCAGTCACCCAAAAAAGTCTATGCCTTGGCTGATAAGGATGATGAAATGGCATATAGTAAAGTCTGTAATCCTTCTACCACAATACCACAGAAAAGAGAACACACTTCAACAGGTTTCTTTTTAATCAAATAACATGCTGGGGACAAGCAATATGCTAGGTATTAAGCATATCTTTTTAATGCAAAATAGTTCTGTGTAGTATACATCTTAAAATATTATAATTCTGGTGTGATGGTTCAGCTGACAGGGCATTCAGCCTTCCAGGACAAGTCTAATGGGTTCTTTCTTGCTGTTCTCTGGAGATGGGAAATTGTTTTCTAACTGTTACAGTACTGCAGGGCATCTGATTCTTTCTCTTCTTCAGCAGGAAATCTGAAGTCTCTGCTGTAACTGAACTGGATACAAAAGCATTTTTCTTCACTTGCAAGATGATGTCCCTTTTCTTCATGTATACAAAACTCAGTAACATTTAAGTAAGTTTGGGTTTGTATCTGTTACACAAAACAAAGTCCTTTCTTTAAGAAATCGTTAAAAGATCCTTTACTTGGACTCCTGCTGATCATTGTTAGAATAACCAATTTGTTTTTCTTGGACAGCACGTTCCCTGTGGCCTTGTGACAACATAGCAACCAGAAAATGGAACTGCTTATCTCAGAGGTGGAGGATGAGAAAGGGCATATGCAAGTGCAAACCTTGCAACTCCACAGTAGAAGCTTTTCTGTGTACTAGTGGAGAATAGAGGAGAGTATCTCTAATGATGTCTCCCTGTTCTTGGAGAGCTAAAAAATTTGGAAAGTAAGGGATAATGGCATCAACTAAGCCACTGAAAAATGCACACCTAGAAAGAGGAAATAATCTCTGTTCTGGTAACAAAGAAATATTCCACTTCTCTTTATAGATGTCTTTGTCTTGTTCTCATTCTCTCCTTCACACACCCAAGAAGACTAGAAGTAGAAACAAGGCAGAAACCATATCTAATTCTAATACTTAGCTGAAAAATAAGACATCACTCATTCTTCATTTCCAAACCAGCAGATATATGAATCAGAAGCAGTGAGCTAAGTTTGAAGTTATTATAGTGAGCTATGCCTTCTTTCTGAACACTTCCAATGCAGTTATAATACATTGAACATAACAAGGAGGGGAAGCAAGTGGAATCTGGCTTGAATCTTGTTAGACCCTTCAGGTTGAAGAAGCAGTTTCCCAGCACTTCTCTCCATTAAAAAAGTAAAACACCTTAAAAGAAAATCTATCTCCTTCCAAAAGAGATGCCTATGTCAACAATATCTGGTGTAGTCAGCAATGCCTTGAGAGACCTGAAATATCAATAGGAGCTCCTCGAGCATACCTGTATAATCTTTGCAAAACAGAGCAGGATGAGGCAAAAAGAAGCACCACCTATCTTGCTTTACCCCAGACTTCTCAGCTATCCTTATGCCAAATTCAAAAGAAAAGGAGTAGACACTGGTGTATTTCACAAAATTATAATAAATAAAATAAGCCTGTCCCTCCTATAGAATCTTTCACAGAGGCATTGTCACCTTCTTTTCGAAAAATGAGACTTAGCCACCAGTACGAGTCAATTCTCATTTAGAATCTTCAACAAGTAATAACTGCTGAAATTTATGCAGGGAGTAGATGAGTGAAACCTTATCTCTCCTCAAGTTATGACCCCACTAATAAACAACTTGACAATCTGCATCAGGATAGCTTTATCCACAAATTAACACACAAGCTGTTTACCAGCAGATAGCCTCAGCTGTTCCCAAATGGAGGCAAGCTAGTTTCACCCTTCATTCTCATAGGATTTCTTAGATATTATGGCTAAGGCAAAGTTGCCATGTTCTGATTTCCATACAGTCAGAATGGAGTAGCAAAGTAGCAGAAAAGTAGCAAAGATCTATCCATGGGCAGAGGTTTGGCCCTAATATGCAGCTGCCTCTTTTAACTTTTTCTTTTTTTTTTTTAAATAGGTGCTTAGAAGTTTCTCAGTCTGAGTGTTAAGATAAATCCACCGTTCCCTGGAATTCCTGTGTTATGCACTGTTTGCACTGTTTGCCTTGACAGTGTGGTCATCATGAAGTCTCCCCACTGACATCATCCTACGTCACCACTGGCAAGGTTTTGGCTGAGTCCACTGGACAAAAAACAACAGATAAAACCATGATTCCAAAGTATTTTTTGAAAAGAAGAGCTGAATCTCATGAATAAATGAATAGTTTTCCAAAAAAAAGAGGAGAGAGTTTCTTCTGTAGTCAAGAACTTTCATTAATGAGATCCAGACAGATTTAAATCTTTAAAAAGCACAAGATTTAGGGGAGTTGCCATTTAAATCATCAGCTACTGTATAAATTACATTTGTAAGACCCCTTGGCTCCAACCAAAGGGTATTTAAGAGTCTGTCTGACTATCTGAGTTATGAAAGGACCAGGTAAGAGGAAGTGGAAAAAAAGGACAAGCTATAGAATAACCATTAGTAAGACAACTAATATTACTACAAACCTGAGTTCCCATTTCTTTGGCTTCTTTCATGGAGATTTAAAGATAATTGTAGCAAAGGTTAGGAAGAAAAGCTAAAAGAGAGGCAAATCCTGCAAAGGGAGGTCATATTTAGAAATGCTTAATATTCGTTCAGGTTTATTGTAAATTATTTACGAGGTGCTTTTCAATATTAAAGTTCTTCATGAGTTCATTGGAGAGATGGTCAAGATTAGTAATGAACTAATTGTCAGAGAAAAAATTTATTGCCAGCACTCTCCAAAAATCTAGCAGTTTGGCTTCTGTGGGTAAAAATGAGGTAATGTAGCAAAGTCCTGACTATGAGGAAATACATACATTTTTTTAGACTACAGACAAATAAGATTAATGTTATATCCCATGCTGTGCTTAAAGGGATATCTTGCCTAGTTAAAAAATATATTTAAAACCCACCTCATTTCCTTGTTTTTTCCTATGTTTTACATTTTTTTTACAAAAAAAAATCCCTGTCACATAGCTTGCATTTTCCTCAGTTTCAGTAATGAAAATAAATTAGTTTTGTTTAAAGCAAATTTCTCATTCAAATTTCCATTCAGCAGTGGATTATATTAACACTGAACTCAGAGCTGGAAGTGAGGATACTGAGGACAAATCAAATGGATTTTTTTCTTCTAATTGATGGAAATATTTCTACTGCTTTTCTGTTTTTCAAAAGCTTGGTAAATTTTGTCCTTGAATTGATCTGACAAATTGGTTTAAACTGAACTTGTAGGAAAATGGAAGATCTTTCAGGATAGTTTGATACATTTTCTCACCATTTTGCTGGTTTGGACAAATATACATTGATCTTTTAATCATCATCCAAGGCAGCTAATAACAAATTCATAAGCAAGACAGATGGGTCTGTGTAAAGTAAGAACCTTCCCTCACTGGTTGCTGTGCCTTCCCCTCAGCTTTTGAAGAACTTGTACAACACATTTCAGCCCAAAATCCAATCCCAAAGCAAATACCAAAGGTTTAATTCATCACTCAGGTTTGGGTTGTATGTGTGTTCTTTTTAAGCTAGTTGTTCTTCATCTGGTCACAAACACCAGTGCCTTTTTCATGCTTTGAACATCAGGAATTCAGCAGAAATTAAAACTGTATATCCAATCGGAATTTTTTATATTTTTCATCCATTATTTCAGACTCAAAAGGCTTAAATAGCCTTATGAAAGCTTGAGGGCCCCAACTTTCTTCTGTGATTCACTCAGTTTGGACATCAGAGAGCACCAAGTCAAGAGATTCAAACAGAAAACACTACTGGATAATCTGTTATAAATAAGACTTCCCAGTGACATATTGGAGGATGATATATTGTAGACTGGGGCAAGCAGGAGGGAATTCAGCACAAGGCAAAACTGACTCACTAAAAATGCATTCTGTGGAGGTGCATACTTAAGTAAAGAGAACCTCCAAAACTTTCTATGTTAGTTTGAAATTATCTGTAAATGCCAAGAAACTCCAGGTAATCTACAGTTACTAATTTTCACCCTATTTATTGCTGTTTAAAAAAAAAGAAGGAAAGAAGAAGGGGCTGTACAGTCTTCTCTGGTGGCCTATAGCACTGTAAGAAACATTTTTATATAGATATAAGATGTCTTTCATTAATAATTGTTGCAGTTTTAACACAGCAAGTTACTTTTCAAAAGAAAAGATTATGTTGGTAAAGTCCTGCTAGAGCTTTTGTGTTTCATCTTTAGTGTGAAACAGTCATGCTGTGACACAACCCAAGTTGCACCCAGGTTAAGACTTGCTTACAAACGCATTTCTCTTCTGCTTTTTTCATGTGTGTTTTCAGAGCAGTTCTGTCTAATGTCACCAGTTTTTGTAATCAGGACTGCCTTTTTTGGTTATTTAGAGGAGAATTTTATCCCTAAAGCCCCGCACTGATGTTCTCTGTAATGCCACATATGTCATGCCATTAACTCGGCTTCCAGGACATTGACTACTGACGCAACAAGCAGGCAATTACTACGCTCCCTCAGAGTGACCAGGAGAATAAGAAAGGTCTGCTTGAATATATCACCTTACAGCAAATTCAGAGAATCTGGATCTCTCTCATGTTCACGAGATCTAACTACTTCCCCATAACTGTAGCATTTGGAGAAAATTAAACTAAATACATCTTGCCAATGGCAAATACTCAAAGAACAACTTTTATTTTAATTACTGTAGACATAGAAAAAGGAGTTCTTTAAGGAAGTCTGTCAACTAAGAGCTATACATAACTCTTGAGGAATTCCTTAGTGATTTTCCTGGTTAAAGAGATTTCCCTAAAAATACATTTGTTTGCTGCACAGGGTGGAATTATTATAAAATCAAATACTTATTTTTCAAAAGTCTGATCTGACTTCTAATGCTAACACAGCAGATAGTAAATACATATCCGTTGCACAATTTAGGTTTGTCGTATTGATCTTAAAAAAATGACTAGGCATTACAGAGCCAATGTTTGTATCTATTGAGAACACAGCCATAATGAAGTGTTAACTGTTGGAAGTAAAGCTTTCTCTCATTGATTTCAGTAAGCATTTTTCCAGATCCAAATCCTTTCTATTAAGTTCAGTGCTCTTTCAGTCAGCGCTGTGATACCCATTGAAGCCAAAGAACAGCAAAGCTTGTCTGATCTTTTTTGAGACTCCAGTTTCAGTTAAATAACCCAGCGGACCATTCTCTGAATTAACATTGCAGACTATGTACCAGCAGAGAGGGCACTACTAAGCTGCAAGCTATCCGAGAGGTACTCCAGAACAAGGAAAGCAACAGAGCATGCAAGCTGCATGCAGTCTTAATTTTGTGCTATTATGAAGGAAAGCATCTTTTTAACCCTTCATTTCTTTCCAGACTTGGCTGAATTTATTTCTTTCTTAGCTTTACATTCCCCTTATTTATTTCTGAATTTCTATATTAAAGTGAAAAAGATTTAGATTTTTTTAGTGCTTGATTTTTGTAAAGAGTTGCCCGCTATGTATTTATAGTGGTGGCATTACTTTTATTTAATGACACAACGCCATCTGCACTGCTGTGAGGATAAGCAAAGGACCTGTGAATAGACACTCATAGGGATGAATTCAGAGGTGATGGGTAACAAACTGAGGAAAAGAAGCCACACAGAGCCTGTGTTAAGGTAAATCATAAAAAGAAGGAACAGAAGAGGCAAAGCAGTTAAGTGAATGGTATGTAACACCTAATCTAAAGCATATTTATCTCTCCTTCAGCACACACAAAACTTTTACTAGTTTCTTTTTATGATTACTGAATACCCTCATTATCTGAAGTTAGAACTTACTGTGCTGGGCATTAAACCCTAGCTAAAACCTTAAAATAGGGTTCATAATTAAAATATTTATTAATCTTTAACCTACACCGACTCTTACACTCCCACTAAATTCATCCCATTGTCCCCCAAGAAGAATATCATGGATATATGACAGCTGCAGAAATATATTTGAGACACTTATGCTAGAATAACACTGTTTGACTATCTTCTATTACTTACAACTTTGGCTCTATTTTAAATCCATGTGTATGTTTGCTCAGCAGCTCAGCTTCTGAAACACACACACACACAAAAATTTACTAACTTCTACGGCTGTGAAAAGATTCTGGAATATGGAAAATCTCAATAGCTACTTCATTCAATCAATTTCCTAATGAAAACAACTCAGGACTAAAGAAATCCAGGGAAAGAGACAAGATTAACCTAGAAAAGGCAAACAGGCAAGTCAAGTGAATAAATCTGAGCTTCATTATCGCTTCCCACTTAAACAGAGGAGTCCTACAATGACCGGACCATGGTGTCATAGCTCTCACATGCATGGCAGGAGTGGTCACAGTTCCCCTACATGTACATCAGCTCATGTCACACTAATCAGGGTCACACTGCAATTGTTCAGAGCAGGAGGAATATGCAGTCCATGGCACAGAACCGCATTTTCTCTCTGGTTTCATGCAGTTAACGCACGGAGCGCAGGAGTTGGAGAGATGGCATGGCACTGTAATGGAAGTAAATGACTTTGCAGACCCAATGGAGGGAGGTGGGAGCAAAAAAGCATCCTCATCCCCAGCCACAGTAGCTGTGTAAATCTGTCCTTGCCAGGCAAGCTCTGGGAGGTACTCTGCATCCACTGCCTCCCCAGGAGTCAGTGAGAGTTCAGGTGCTTACTATGTCATCAGGCTTGACCTTCAGACGCGACACCACCAGGACGTTTGTTTTCCCACAGCAGTGATTGCTTCAGTCAATTATTATTGCCCATCCTAGAGTGCAAATACATAAGGACTTGATTTACAGTGCAAAATATACATCCTGAATTTACTTCCTCTTTTGTTTTTGGACTGTCGTAGCATCTCCAACTTAAAGAGATGACAGCAAATTACTTCATAGGTAAATATATCTATGTACAGGGAAAGATAAATATCAGTCATTCAGGTCCTCCCAAGATGAAGGTTCAGTTTAGCTTTGGATGGGTTGTGTCGGACATGACAATATATTTAAAGTTTTTCACTTTTTCTTTTAAAAGTGGTATTTTTTCTGCCTCTCCCTGAAGAAAAAAATCATTAGCAAATTTGTTGATTTGGCAATCTAACCATTAAATCCAGTTTAACGCAGATTTAAGATTATACATTGAGTTCTTTAAGCAATGTTTAGGTATTACTAATATACTGAAAGACAGATGAGACAGCCTCGTGGTAATACAGCTTTTAACCTTTCCTCTCCTCTACCATGACGGGGGAGAATTACAGTAAATGATGGTTACCTTGTCTGCAGTATGGACAATTGATTTGACCTCACAACATCTGATGCTCTAATGGACTTTGTGGCTGAATCCCTGGAGATATAAAATATGTTCAAGTGAATTGGGGCAGGTTAAAGAACAGACCCGATTTTCATGGCTGGCTCAAGCTATAATAGATCTGCTGGTTGTTCTGAGAAGAAGATTAAAAATGATCAATATCCAAATCATTAAAAAAAAAAGTGGTGGCTTCTGTAAATCTACCTTAGCTATTTTTTTTCCTGCTGAATCCTGGGGGGGGAGGAGGCTATGTTGATGACGTGTTTCTGTAACAAATATTTGCTTCTGTTTACTCTCTTGTAACATGTTCCCTTTTATATTAAGAATCAGACACTCGGATGGCGTGAATCAGCATTGCTTTCCTGAAGTCATGCTTGTTTACACCATGAGGAATCTGGCCTTAGGTTTTTTTAATATAGATAAAATGACAATACTATAATATTTCCTGGAGCAGAAAATAAAATCAAGGACAGATTTCAGAGAATGATGGCAACTATGATAACTGAATGTCCTTACAGCTCTGCTAGCCATAGTGCCTAAGATAAAAACAAAGGTCTACTTTTGTGAGGGAAAACCAAAAAGATTTTCCTTGGCTGCTCTGAGCCCTTCATTTGGCCAAGTGTAATTCAACATCTTGTTTATCCTTGCCTACCCTCTCATGAATATGTCTGTGCACTTTTCCCACCAGCCTTGCGTACATGAGCTTGTAACATCCCACAACTGAGAGACCTTCCTCTCTACACACAGCAGTAATGGGCCAGGCAACTTCAAGGGGATTATATACATACATTTACTTAATTTCCTGTAAAACCCAAGCCTTAAGAAGACAGCTGTACAGCTGTTCCATAAGTGGCACACATATATTAGATGACTTGAAATCTAGGGGAGCCCAAATCTTTAACTTGCAAAGTCTGACATTGTTTGGATCTGACATTTCTGTTTGTTTAATGACAGAAATAAGAGCTAATCTCAAAGTCTGTATTTGAAGATGCATGCCCATTTTACTAGTTTTGAGACGTGTCAGGATATAGGAATTGGACTGACCTAGCTCAACTCAATGAGTATGAAGAACCTTCTATTATGAAGAAATAGGTTCTCAAGAGTCAGGCCATTTCTAGATAAAATTGCATCTACTTAAATGGCGTGTAAACAAATTAATGGAAATGTCCAACACATTGAAAAAGTTTAACGTTATTTTACCCAGTTGTTTGCTGAACAATATTTACCTTTTGTCTTTCACACACTGTTTGTTTAAAAATAGGGATGTGTAACAACTGCCTCTGAAAGGAATGTTTATTTATGCTAATGTCCTGTCCCTATATGTAGAAAAGTAAAGGCATTTACAAGCTCTTTGCTCAAGTCTCTGGGATTGCCTATGCCCTGTGGCGAGGGCTGAGCTGAATGCCTAGCATCCATGGGTAGAAGAGGGAACAACTGCTGAGTCTCCAATCCAGCTATTCTTGTATCTGGAAACATTGTCAGGTGCTGCAAGCATCAAGCCATCTGAAAGGCCAAAGTTGAGCACTACATTATTGGAGTAGATGACACCTTATTCTTATTCTTCAACAATTCTAACAACTTCGAGTCCCTCGCTGTCCCTTTATGAACACAGATGTCATTTTGATGGGGGGACAGCCAAAATGACAAGAAGGTGACCTATCAGTGAACTCAGGAGCAGGTGAGGCCTGTCAGCTTCTAATTTGAAACTGGTGTCAGTCCTGAGGAATGGCTAGTATAATCACATTTGTAACTGATATCCTATAAACTCTGCAAACATTCACAGTGCGCCTGTTATGAGTAATATGAAATTAACAATTCGTGTTTATGACATGAGACACCGACTGAATCAAGTAGGTTTCAGTAACTGGATCAGCTCCGTCTGTCTTCTAGAGCAGAACATCAAACTGCCTGTCGAAGCCAAATGACTGTGTGCTTATGTTACAATAGGCATTGTATTTATTTTGAAGACAAACTTTTGTAACTAGGGGTAAAGTGAAGACCTAAGCACTGACTTCTATTTGAAATTATTCCTTTTAAAATTTCTCTCACTTGAGGCCAGCCCTTAAGACAGTCGTGATTTTTAAGTTGGCGTTTGGGACCTAACAAATCACATACATACATACTGTATCTCAAATTTTCTAAATAACTGAAGGGAAGGCTCTGTGTAAATCTTCTCTCTCAGACACATAAATTACCAGCTGCATGAATCCTGCCATTAAGACATGCAGACAAGTGCAAGGGGTGGGGACAGGGCAGGATGCCCAAAAGAGGTGGAGTCACAGAGAAAACAAGACATTTGCTCACTGAGTAATTTATCCTCAATCTGCTTTCACTGTAGCTGAGCAAGAACCAACACCATGAGTTAGCCTGTCAGGCTCCCTCACTTCTCTAGCATCAGGGCACTTTTTTCTGCAAACTAGGCCTTTTCTTCCTGTTTCTGTATTGCTTTACCTGTACTTTTTAATTAGGAAAAGTCAAAATTGCAGTATATGTGAAGCTAAGATTTGAATTAAAATCAGGTTCAAGTACAAACTTTGGCTAAACTGCATTTCTGATCTGAAGACAGCAGAAATCTCACAATCTTTTCCACAATTATTTCAGCCCAAATTGGCAGAAATCCTGACCGTTCCCTTCCTGATGAAAGTGCTGCCAAGCTTGGCGCATATATTAGATGTAAGTTCCTTTCCACAGACTTGCAAAGTTAAAGAAGGACCAGAAAATTGATCCACTGCACTTGGAATTTAGTTAGTGGCGCTAGATAAACTCAGGTTCAAAAACCAATTAGCTAGTGGAGCTTGCTGGGCAGTTTAGTACATTTTCAAACATATAATCCACTTGAGCTACTAGCCCGTTGTAGTACTGCTCTGTGATAGGAAAATAGCACTGATTCCCATTCTCCAAGAGCAAACTATGTCCCACAGAGCTTCAGTAATGTGATCAAGGCCAGGTACAGTATTACAGGTGCGAGCCAAGGACAGACATCCTTTGCACTCTGGCCCAGGACTGACATACCACACTTACACTGCTTAGCTCAGGTTTCTAGCCATGAACCCCACCTAATAAACAGAAGAGAGGTACAACTGTAAACAGGCATTTTGGGAGAATGTCAGCCCTGATCCCACCAGCAAAAGCAGCTTGCAAAATTCACATTAACTTTGGGTGCATCAGAAAAACATAGGAGCACTTTGTGTTGCTGCTACCTGAATCACAGGAGTTCATCCTCAGCAGCTTTAAAACTCACTAGAAATACCCCATCAAACCTCTGAAAATCAGATGTCCAGCTCTAATCCTAGCAATCCTTCTCTACCACCCAGAAACTCATCTCTGAGCATCAGCCTTGAATCGTGAGACAGGGGCTACAAACTGTGCACACTGCCATTGATGCAGTCACCTCTAGACATGTAACACAACTGCTCACTTTAAATCTGATGGTGCAGCACAATTGTTTGGTTTTTGGATAGGGCACATAAAACCTTGATAAAAATGACATCCATTCAGAGCTTTTCTAGAACCCAGTGAAATATGTTTTAGTTTTCCTCCTACTTACACGGTTATAATTCAACATATGGTTTAAATAGAGAGCTTACCTCTGTGGAACAAAGCCCAGCACAACAGCACACGGTCCCGCTGCTTCAAGTCAACACAGAAGTGTGGCTGTGGGGCAATGTGCACAGTCTCCCTAAGGCCACAGCAAGTTAAGCAGGGCATAACACTATAGTCAAAAGAGGGCTTGAGCTGGGTTGCTGGAGGCAGGACTGGCTGACCTGTAGGACTCTTCTGAAGCTCTATTCCTGTACAGTGGTTTTCTGTCAACAGATAAATCAGTTACATTTTTGATTATTGGCCGTAAATGTGTGTTATCTTTTGATTTCCTAGTAAATCAAGTTTATGTGTGTATACATCCTCCACAGTGTTCATTAGAGTAATACTAAGCTCTGGCACAAGCCTAAAACAGTGTAACTTAAAATTATTGCTAAAAAATGATATTAGCTTCCTTACCCTGTGGTGTTCGTTGAGCTATCCACAGACTCATGCAGTTGAACTACCGCAAGTAGGAGCCCAGGAGGTGCACCTGCCCCTCGTGCTCCTGAGGTTAAAGGAAAACTGCCACCATTTAGCTCAGCCCATCACCTAAAAAGCTGACATTGAACATGTCGCACTGACCGTTAGGAACTGCTGATGACGGGTAGCCAGCAATACCGAGCTGCTCCTCTCAGCACTACTCCCTCCTGTATAAGAGCTGCTGTCGAGGGTCACTGCAGCACAGAGCAGAGCCCACCACTGCTGTCTGCCCTAAGCCAAAGCTACATGCCACAGGGCTGGTGTGGCATGTTAAGTCACTCTCCACAGGCTCACCTGGTGCCTCCAGCAGGTTAGGGTGAGGATGCCTTTTTTTTTTTTTTTTTAAAAAAACAGGCAGAATTTCTGTAGAATAACTTCTGAAAATTTTTCACAGTGACCAGAAAACCAGGCAGGAAAAAAAGCACTAGGATCCCTTCTGCAATGTAGAAAGTAGAAGAATGAGACAAAAATCTTTGTTGAGCTGTTCAGAGCAGACCCTGATCTTGAGACTATTCCCCATACACAGAAAGGAGTAACAGAGCACATCTGTTTTCATGACGTAGCTGATGGTGTTTTGAGCACTGAGGTCCTGCACTTCCCCTTGACCTTGCATCACCACTTTCTGTTAATACAATTACTTTGGGGGCATTCTCAGTTCCCACCATCTTTAGTTTTGAAGTTAAGCAAAATCAGTCCTTTCAGGGCAATCGTGGAATGCACAGTGGAGCATTTAAAAGCAGGAGGGAAAAATGAGACTATAAATGGATGTCCTCATTTTTAATTCTATTTGTCTCCATTACATTGGGGTAGGTGGAAACAAAGAAGTCTGCATCACAAAAAAAGAGTTGAGGCATTTGAATTTGCCTCCATGTCATGCTGAACAGAGAACAACATCACCCTTAGGTTCATTGCATGGGAGATACCTGTGCACAAGTCTTTCCCCTGAGAAGCTTGAATCGAGGGTTTAAGCATGACTGGTCCCTATCTCACCCAGCTGCTATAACTGCTGGTTTACAGGTGTTTTCTCCCTGACTTACTGAATTTTTAATTAGCTCTACAAAATAGATTGGCACTAGCAGGATATACTAAGACCATGCACCAATGATTGGGAAACTAGTCTGCAAAGCAGGTTCAAATCCTTGCCCTGCTTGATTCCCTCTCAGGCTCGGTGGCTATTATTTCGCAACTCACTGCGCTTTGCTGACTACAGGGCTCCCACACACAAGGGCCCTAATCACTGAAGAATTTTTTTTTTCCTATATACAGAAAGTCCACCCTGTTTGGGACTTTCCCCTCAAAATCAATTCACTTACAAGGTAAGTTTAAGTTTTTGTGACACAGTGTTTTCTTTCTTTTTTTTTTTTTTAAAAAAAGCATGTTTCAGTCAAAAAGCTGTAATCAACTTGAACTGAAATGACACAGTTTCCCCTGCCCTCGCCTGCCTGGCAACAGTGTGTGCAGCCCCAGGGAAAGTTCTAAAACCAACACAGTGACCCAGTGAAAATCCTGTAAGGAGGAAGACAGCATTAAAGATGTCCATTAAGTAGTGTTTACATATACTGCTGAGGTGAATTACAAAACTCCCCAGAAGTATTTGCAATCTGATGGTTTAGGAAAGCCACCTGGGAATTGTACCTCAGGCAAAAGATGTTATGCCAGTAACAAAATTAGCAGCTGTACCTTACCCCCTGGAGCCCATCTTCTCTTCTTCAAGCCCTAGGAACCAGAGCTGCAGAGGCAGAGAGGCATGCCCATGGCACACAGCCTTTCCTGTTTCCTCTCATTGGTACAAGTCTGCAGAATGACGACACAGATTTATTCAAAGGAGACATTGTGGAAGCAGACCTGGATGCAAGTGACAGAGCTGGAGGCATCTCACTGTAATTAACGAGTACTGAAACAAGTAGTTATGTTGCACATGTCTAATGAATAGGAATTAGTCATGTCTCTGATTCTTGGGCAGCTATTTATGCTACTTATCTGATATTTTAAAGGAAACTGCACTATTTTCTAGTCCAAAGAGAGATGGATGGGTAAAACAAGAACTGACTTCTGCCTTTGACTAAACATTAGGAAACTGGTTTCCAAGTTTGGAAGTGTCTTTAATTTTATACTTTCTTTGAGTTTTCCTGACTTCAGTCAGGAGGTGAAATGCCAGAAATACCCAGAGACACCCTATCTAACCAGATGGTTTCTCCACAGGCATCGCAGCCCGACGGGTGTTTTTCCAAACCACCCCTGAACTCTGAACCTTCAAATCATTTACAGATCTCTTCCACTCAGAGATGAAACCACATCCCTGCATGACTTGTGAAAGCAGGAGCATGGTGGAGAGCCTGGATCAGCAGAGCTCCTGTGCATAGTCCAGCTGCTTTGCAAACGTGGCTGGAGCAACTGTGAAGGCTGCTGTGGTCTCAGTTGCCTTCTGGAGCTGGGAACGGAGGAGCTGTGGATGCAATCGCTGTGTCAGACTCTGCTTGTCCTGGATGCTGTTGATGTCTGTGGGGCTAAGCACAAGCTGGACACCCATTAGCTCTGTAATTACCCAAACGTTCACCTCTTCTGCTCAGGCTGGAGCCTGAATGGAGCTTAACTAGCCAAAGGCAACTGGGAGACCCTAAATTTCAAATTGCAAGCACTGTCTGGTCTGACAGTATTTTCTGTAAGAAACTAAAGCCATCTGTCCTTGGTGATAAGCTCGTTTTTATTATGAAATATAACAGTTGTATTGTACATGACTGTTCTATACACTGCAATTTACAGAGTTGCTCTGGTGACTGCTGTCATTGACAGGGTGCCCTTTACAACGGGATTTGTATAACATCAAAATTTTCATGATTCTAAGGGAGCAGAAAAAGAAATATTTCCATGGTTGAAAATTCCTGTTAGGTAACTTTGATTGAAGTGTGTACAAGATTGCATGTCAAAACATTTTTATTGTTAGCTGGCGGGAATTACGTTGACTGACAGCAGCAGTTTAACAACTGAGATGCAGTATAGTTTGTTACTTTACTTGTTTTTCCATAGATCAGCTCTGTATTTTCGGAGACTATCATTTTGAAGTTATAAACCTATCTTTCGAAATGCATACTCCCTTCCTCCCACTTTCAGTATCTTTATCAAGTTGGCACAAGACGAGCAATAAAAGACATTAAAAAATAATGCTTCAATTTTGTCTTGTTATATTGTGTCAGGGTATGATGGCCGCTTCATAACATAACCAATTTGACTACAGGAAATACAGTTAAAATGAAAATGAGCAACACTTTGGGGTTGGGTTTTTCATAACTTAGGACCCGATTCTGTTTCCCTAGTTAGGCAGTTAATCAAGATGCTCCCAAGAGAGGTCCTGGTGGAAAGCAAATGGAGTTTTACACCAAACGGAGCTATTAAAGGGAAAACTAGTCGATAGGACAGAAAAAAGACAAGACGTAGCAGTGGGTTTGTCCAGTAAAACGTCACTTTTAAAAGCCAGCCGGCATTACTCGTGTGCATTGCTTACGCCGCATTCTAAACTCTCTTTCCTCATCCACGTACAAACGAACGCAGCGCCCACGGTGCGTGGCCGCGCTCTCAGCTGCCGGTCCCAGCCCGGCGGCGGGGCACGGGAACGCGGCCGCACGGCCCCGCTGCCCGCCGCAGCGGCCCCCTCGCTCCA
>NW_010972602.1:1074218-1111136 GCF_000737465.1 Haliaeetus leucocephalus
TAGGTGGCGGGCGAGGCGCTGTCATGGCAGGCGCGTTCCCCGCCGCCCCCCCGCCGGCGGCCGCCTCCCGCCGTGGGGACGCGCCTCAGGTGCTGCAGCCGCCTGCCCAGAGTGAGAAGAAAGGGTAGCTTGCTTTCACCAGACCGAGGGTGGGTAAAAAAACCGATTAACTCCCCGTTTCCTCCACTGCTGTGAAGCCCTATCGCTCGAACTTCAGGGGCTCCGAACAGTAATGTGTCCTGTGCCTTGGATCCTTTGGTCTGCGAGCTAAGGAAAACCATTCCCTCAGAGTTCACCTTTTGTTTACTATCTTCACTTGAAAATATTACCTGCTATCACGCAATCATCCTGAAAAATCCCAAAATCTTTTCCCCGGAGCCTTCGCCACCCGTGCGCACGGCTACTTACCGAAAAGCCTCTCATATCACCGGTGATACTCAGAAGTGGGAGCCTGTGAAATCCGCCGCATCAGGCTGTGATGACATCTCCATCCACGTTTAGGTTTTCCACATTTATTTTACCTCTACTCCTGATTTTGCTCCCAAGAAAATGTTTCTTCAGCGTTTTTGCAGCTTACTTCAGCATAAAGACCGCAGCTGTAAAACAGCACGTGTGAAAGCTACAGAAATGTTTAGGACAGGAATCTTCTAATGAGATTGGCCTACTTGTCAGTTTGTTAGCATACACAATGTTTTATCAAGGAAGTCATATTAACTACGCTGCCGACATTGCATTAATATCTCTTGCTTCCTGCCTGTTCACGTTACTAACCTAAGCGGCTGTGTCATACTTGTGTGCCAAAGTCACAAAAACTGACTTAAAAGCCTCTCAGAGATGCTGAGGCAGTTGAGTTCATCTGAATTTGTGTTTCTGCAGCAGTCTGCTCTGGTGGGACTCCCACATTTCAGAACAAAAGCATGCTTTTTACTCAATCTCTCACATCTGACACGTTCTTAATGTTTCCTGGATTAGGTCTGAGTCGCCATGCACAGAATGAACTATAACAGCCTAATTTGGGATCTAATTGGGCCAGAATGACTGAAGAGTAACTTCAGGAAGGTCATGAGCTTCTGCTTTTTGCTCCAGCACCACAAAAAAGCAGTGCCAGTGCTCAGTGTCAAGACACACTGGAAATGAAAGCAGTCTGGGATTGCAGTTAACCCAGGATTCACGGTATCAGGGCAATTAACAGTGCTATAAAATGCTAGCAGAGAAGGTGGACAGATATAAAGGAAAGGGAAAAAGAAAAGGAAGAGAGCAAGATAAGGAGAAACAAAAAATTATTCAAGAGTTATATATAGGGGAGTTATGAGGTACTGGTCTTCATTTTTGGAGCCTCTTCATGTGTGTGCACAAGGGCCTGCACGTGCGTGTTGCCCCAGCACATGACCATAGTAGCTGCTGCTGGAGAACAAGTAAGAAAAGGAAATGTGGAAGGAGACGGTGAAGAGAAAAGGGAAGTTCTCTAGAATAAGGAAGCCTGTTATTTTTTACTTGTCTTAGAAGACTGATGGACTTTTATAAACTTGCATAGCTTCCACACGGAAGAACTGATTGTTTTGAAAACGAATGCAGAGATTCACTGCTGGGTAGAGCTATTTCAAAGCAGTAAAACAGCTGGCTCTTTAAAATGTTTTTGAACAGTAACACTGCAAAACTCTTAACGGTAGCAGCACAAATAAGGCAGCATTAACGAATTCAGTTCTTGCTGGTAAAATACTGCTGTGCTTTTGAAGTAAAAATTTCACACTGGTTTTGTTTGTTTTCTAGGAGTTCATCTCCCTTTTTCACTTTCTTTTAATCGAATGGGATTTTGATTCTGCCTGTCATTTTGAAGTAGACTGGAAAAGAGGGAAAGGCCCCTGTGAGAAATGAATTTAACAACCAAATGCTGCCCCTGAGAAACCAGAGTGGTTCCTCTGTGCCAGGGGCCACCCGCGCAGAACAGGGGGGCTGTACGCTGCTCACAGGCTTAGCGTTGCCCAGCTCCCATTTGGGCTTCAAAGGTCATTGGCAACATTTTTTAAAATGTTCTGATATTTTAGAGATTTGAAAGTCTGTCCACAAGAGTCATGAGGAGCTCTGGGTGGTGGAACCTTTTGGCTGTCCCTTATTTCATTTAGGTGCCTAAGGAAAAGCTAACACCTAGTATGAATCTTGCATCAGTGCCCAGTTGTCAAGTTCTGTTCAGGTTTTCTCTTAGAAAAACTGAAACAAAATCCTGTACTTTCAGTACTGTCAACACACATGAAGTTTCAGTTCAAACTGAATTAAAATCATTAAGATCTATTCAACATGAGTTTGGCTCTGCCTGAGTTGCCAGGATGCCTTATTTCAAGTTGAGAGGAAGTTTGGGGTTGGTTTTTGTTTTGGTTGATTGTGGTTTCTTTGGTAAAAAGGTTGTGTCCAAGTCCCGCTATCCAGGACTGCAAAGGTCACCCTGCTTGCGCCCAAGGGCAAATCCTAGAGAAATAGGCCACTCACTCAGAAAAAACTCCTACCTCCACATCCAGCATATTGTTTCCTTATCAGGAGATACCAGTTTTGGAAGAACTCGATTTCAGAGTATGAAGCAGTTCCACAGACCACTTAGGCTTGACCTTCAAATGCCTTAGATAGATACAAGCCTTGAAAATGACCCTCTGCGCCCTGTGGGAACTTTTGTGGGAAAAAAAAGTACTGGCCAGGGGGTATATTCTTGACTGTGTTGTTGAGTCAATGAATTGCAGTGCTCTAAAGCAGCTGAAGCCTTAGTTAACCATGAATAGCTTTTCTTAATCTAGGAAAAGAGAGTAACAGTACTAAGACTGACAGTTTGTGAATGTCTATGTTAAATATATGCATGCCCATATATGACAGGAAAGGAAAAGGAGCCCAGAAGTGGAAGAGCAATTTTGTATTCCAGTGTCTGTTATGTGGGAAGAGCAAGGAGCCGAGGTGACATACCCAGGAGCAGACCCATGGCTTCTGTTGCGTTGCTCAGAGTCCTGGCAGGATGATGGGCCCAGTGCCACATGGACATCCCAATGCCCCCCCAAGAGGCTGCCAGGAACCTGGCAGGGGAAACAGCTGGAGTGGCTAGAAAGCCCATCCAGCTCTCATTGGCAGCATTTTCAGCATTGCAAAAGCTTGCCTACCTGAACTTGCACCGTCAATGCTTCAATGTGACGTGCCCAGAAACAAGGAGAGGCTTTGCCAGACCTTCCCAGCAGCACAGGAGTGGAATATGGATCTGGGACAAGCGTGACTTTTGTCTTCACTAAAGCTAATCCCAACACTATGCAGGCAAGCACCCTCAATGAGAGATAGGGACAATAAATTCTGTGGCTTTGTTTAAGCATCGACATTTGGGTATTTGGGGCAAAATGCTTCACAGAAGCAAAGGCACTGATTTATCTTTTCTTCCATCTTTATATTTTGATTTCAAAATACATCTTTTTCATGAAGTGTCTGTGCTACCCATTACAAACCTGAACAGTTATTGTGGCTCATCTATCACATACCTGTTTGCAGCACACTGCGCTGTGATCTGCTTTCACAGCATTTAGAATGTGCAGCTGCCAATGGGAATGTAGGAGGGATCAGCATTGAGGGATTTGCATTTAGCATCGCCTACTGGAATCCCAAAACTAAAAATGAGCCAGAGGAAAACAGCAGTGCTCTGCTTTGCATACACTTATGGCCAATGAGCAATTCCAAGGATCCAGGTCTGATTTCACAATTCTGCACATGCACCCCTGCAAATCTTTTCAATATCTGCAGTGATAAATGTGTAGGCATCTGAGGGTTGGATTCAGATCTGAAATTAATATTTACTTCTATCAATTAGGAGTAGACAAATGCTCTATGATCATTACCCTAATAAAACCAGAACTTTACCTGTGGAATTGAAAAATTGTGTTTGAAGAGAACAATCACAAGATCTTTAAGTATGCTTAAGTTCCTCTAACTCCCACTGATTTCAGTACAGGCACCTAAACTGAAGTTAAATATGTAAATACTTGTCCCTATTGTATTAGGCCGGAGAGAGAATTTTGTTCCTGTTAAGATTATTGCTACTGTGACATGAAACTGTGTGACATAAAGTAAATGAATATAGCAAGAAAGTCAAAATGTCCATGAAAAATATGTTCACATACCTGCTCTACCTTCCTAGACCTTTCTTTCTTCCTTTGCTTATTTGTTGTGCTTCTTCCTATTATCTGTTTTGGTCACTCTCAACAGGAAAACCTCATTATAGTAGGTTTTCTCCAAATTGATGCCAGCTAATTTAATTTCAGGCAGAAATTGAACCTTGTTAGGACTGGCTAATTCTTGCAGCTTTTCTGATTTGAGCTCCAGGCCCTAATATAAGGGAAATATTTAACAGTACTTTGTAAATTGTCTTAGTAGTAGGAATATGACTTCGAGACCAACTGTAAAGCCTACAGCAACTTTATGATCATGAGTATTTACACAGCTAACTAACCCAGAGAGTTTTCATCAGCCAGCCAGGCACAGGAACAGGTCACCCAGCTTCTGTGGCCAGTTCGCTCGGGGTTTATCTTGTGAAATTGGAAGACTTGCCACAACACTCCTCTAGTCACTTTAGCAATAATTTCTTGGGCGAACTGTTCATGAGATGATAGCCTCAAACCACAAAAGAAGCTTCGAACTTTTAGTCAAAAAGCACTTTCTTTCTTTTCTTTTGTCTAAGGGCTAAGTGTTCTGTGCAAGTTCTTGACTATGAATAGCTTACCCTGCCTTCTAACCCACGGGCTGAGGCAGTGCTGTAAGCTGGCCCCATATAACCATCCCCACACAGCTCTGCCACTCACCCGCTGACCCCAGGCACTCACTGCTATCCATCAGTGTGGTATTGTTATCCCAGCCCTACTCACATATTAGGGAAATTAATCTTTTTTTGTTTGTTTATTTTTTGCATGTCGCAGATATATTCTCTCTCACTTAGGCAAAGCATACCAGATGTATATGTGGACATAACTGTCTGTATCATTTCTGAATTCCTCAGCACTCCTTGGGATCATACTTAGGCCCATACTTAGTTTGTCAAAACCTGAAGAAAATCTCTCCCTTTGCATCATTTCACTGATTTGCATCAAATGATTTTGCATCATTTTACTGATTGATGGTCTGATCCTTACTGTCTGATATTTTCTTTTGTGAGTGCAACATAAACTTGGGTGCAATTGAGCCTCCTGTTTCACCTTCATTGGAAAAGCTGATCTTATGACTGGGCTTGTAAATGTTCTTGATCACTTTGCAAGGTTGCAGTGTAGCATATGGGGCTTAGAATTCCAGTCACAGGGTCCATCAATGATTTACTATTTAACAAGAAAATGACGTTTGCCAATCACATCTATTGTAAATTTACGCAGCCATATTTCCCCCAGCTATCTATGCGAAGTGGACAGATACTGTATTAACAGCTCAACATGTCTCCAGGTATTTTTAATCCCTTTCCTCCCAGTCTGTTCTTCTAGCAGGCAATCAGCTTAGGTCAGACTCACCCCAGTGGCGCAGCACAGCAGTCTGCGCTTAGAGGCAGAAAATCTGAATCTTCGCACTGCTGACCTTATTGTTTTACAGGCTATGGATTGCAAGTCATCAGGTTTCAGCAGTTCAAAGAGATTGACTTCTGGAAAAGAAAAGCAGAAAGAAGGAATGAAGTCGTACACAGATGAGGGCACTATTGCAACTGAACTGACCAACAGCATTAGGCTGATTTCATGTAATGCGGATAAATAGGAATGAAAAGTGGTTCTCTAATCTCTTCTACGCAACATCGGAACACAGCCAGCCAGAAGTTTGCAGCACATCAGTGTGCCCACGTGGCCTGCAGAGAAGGGGGTGGTGGCGAGGACCACAGCAAGGGTTAGGTGAGACAGGTGTCCTCCTCCAGGGGCTCCAAATGGAGCAGAAGCTCCATGTTTATCCCCATGGGCCCAAGCCCACCTTATGCTTTGGTCTAGACAGAGCAAGAGGCACCACCTAGTACCAAAGCCAGGGTGGAATGAGTAACAGGGTTGGTAACAAGCCCACCAGCCCTGTTCAGGCTGCTCCAGGATGGGAAAACAGTGACAGCAGATGGCAGTGCCCAGGTGAGGGCTGGGGGTTGCTGAGCAGCTTCTCAGGGCCGTTTGACTGTCGAAGGGCAGTGGGGATGGGAAGGGCAATGTGAACAGCTAGAGCAGAGAGCCTGAGCGCCCTGGAGGCAGGGTGAGGCCACCTCTGACAGACCTGTCTGAATCTCCCAGACCTAAGTGCCCACCACTTCCCTCTGGCTCTGGTGCAGGACAGAGGGAGCTGTTCCAAATATTTAAAACAAAGATGGAAAAATAACACGTTTGGCTGGAAGAAGGGTTTTGCAAAATTTCATAAACTCATCATGGGGATTTATTTAAATACTAGGCTTCGAAAGTTGCATAACAAGCAAATAGATGCAGATAATTTTTATGCATCTCACCAGCACTACAAACAAGACTCTTTTTTCCAACACTCAATCACAGTATTGAAAATATGTTTCCTCCCTTGAGATACTGGTAATCAAGATTGTCAAAACAGGATTTTTTTTTTTTTTTTTAATTCTTCAAGCTGGGAATATTTAAGACAACTTCGAGAAGATCTTTGTTTACATTTTTGTTTTCTATGTCTCCTTTCATAAATATATTTAATGCAATCCATGCAAGACAAATAAGACCAGTTGTGTCCCAAACATACTCACCTACTGCAATGAACTTACTCTATATAAACACATACACATCCACCCTTGTGCATTAACTCAGAAATGTGGCAAATGTGGTACCCTCTCGAGACCATGAATTGCAGGAGACCAGTGTCTCTCTGTCCCTCTCCACAGCAGGGACCTGAGATCCACTGAAGCTTTGACCTTGCTCCGCAACCTGTGCTACTCAGCTGTGCCTCCTGGTCTTTCTAATAAAGTATGGTAGCAAAATCTAGCTTTTTTTTTTTTTGCTACGTTTAAATTGCAGGTTTTGTTTGCCCTTTGTTCCTGTTATTATATTGTATTTATCAAAACTGCGGCATCAAATGTCTGAAGTGCTACAGGCTGGAGGAGAGTAAAAGTAACAACCAGCAATGCAAATTAGCAAAAATTCTAATTTTGAGTCCTGTTGTACTTGAACCTGATGCTCATCCCAGCCTGGAAAACTTTTTCAAAGGGAAGCAGCATAATCCCAGCCAAAACTAGGAAAAGGGCAGTGACAACCAGTTGAGAGTATGTGACCACATCCTCCAGTTCCTCAATCAGAGTCATCATTTTTCTCATCTCACAAACAGAAAAGTCCCATTAGAAGATATCTAGCAAAGAGCTCTCCTCTCCTCACCAGCAGCCCTCTGCTCTCCAGATGAGCCACAGCTCAATACAGTTGCATACATTTCTACTGGCTTTTCTTTAAAGTATCTTTAACTTTAAACACTTTAAAGTGTTTTTCACTGGCTTGGCTTCTTTTTGATGTTGCTATACTTACAGAGTGAAATGGACATTCTACCTTTCGTTCAAACGGAGATGGTATTTCCCTAGAAAATGGTTTCATTTTCCCTAGAAATGTTTTCATTTTCACAAAAGAGTCAATGAAACTAAATTTCTGAAGTTACGTATAACTTGCCAAGGTTTAGGTTAACAACAGAAATAGTTTGGAAAAGTATACTTTTGTGGTTTTATTAACAACTGCTTTTCTCTACAATTCTTAACATTTTATGATATTTCATGTAGTAAGAATTTTAAGACATCAGTGTTAACAACATGGCACTCTGATTCAGGATACACCATTTGATATTAGACTCATCAGGCCTTTAGGACACAGGTTAGGCTATGAATTTTAAGGGTATTTTTTGAGAAACTATTTGCAAATGAGATGTATTCCAAATGTTTGCTCATTTAATTAGAACATAAAAGATTTTTCTCTTTGACTGGAGCTTGCTTCTGACCCTTCTTGCCTGTGTGTGGTTTGTATTGTTCTTGGCTAATGAGATCTAGGATATGTACTAAACATTTACACATTAAAGGCATCCTTCATTCAGCATGAAGGTGTTGATACATCAAGGATACCTCAAACATGCTGAGATTCCAACAACTTGTCAGACAAATTAGCACCTTACCAATCGGGGGTAAAATTGAGTTTCACATTTCTCCCTGGTGGGAAGAAAAAAAAAATCAAAAATCACTGTAGTTTAATGCTTTCTTTGTAAATACGAACACAAAAGGCTTTATCACCTCTGTAGTGTAAATTATAGCCCTGACCAACTATCTGATTTTTAATTCACTGGTTTTAAATGATCCCAGGCAGTTCAGAGCAAATCAATTGTGTCATTCCTCTCTTAGGGCAGACATCTCCCCTCTTTTATTTCTTTCACAATTATTTAAAATCTACACCTATATTTTAAAATGGAAGAAAGTCAAAGTCTCAAATCTGTATGTTCCACTAGCATATAACTACCAGGGGTTTTTAACCAAAACTCTAAGGAGTATGTAGAATTAAGGGACTGTATGGCAATGAAACTATAAAGGTTAAATTCTTCAGTTTTCTTTTTTTTTTCAGCTGACTGGCACTGAAAGTTAGTGCTCAGTGCTTCAGATTGCTGGCACTCTGCATGAGACATTCAGAGCACCAGAAAGACCTACTGTCAGATAATCCAACCTAATCAAGTATCCCAATCGAATAGCTGGGCTGGGAGTAAGGTTAGGATCAACCTTAGGTGCTGTAGACACTGCAGCATGAACCAATGACCATCCTGTACCTCTAAGTCGCAAATCATGTATGTACTCGAGAGACCATGACATAAATTGCTGCCTACACAAGATTTGGGGAAGGGGGGTTACTATCATAAACCTCTAAGATAGGAATTATTCATGCATCAAAAGGGCTTTCTTGAACTTACATACCTCACCATGATCCCATCACAAACATACATTTTCCAAGATTATGAGGTCAGCAAATCAAATCAACCTATAATCAAAGCAGAAGGGGGCCTAAGGTTTCTACAGAGATCAGGTATGTACCTGGAGGTCACTCCGTTTCCCCTTGGCAGCTTCTTCATTCTCAATAATCTCAAATTGAGCAGATTTTTTTTAAATACAGGAAAGACATCTGTGGAGGACCTGCCTGGTTGAAGTTGCTTGAAACTCCTTTCAGAAGGAACTGTCATCACACTAATGAATTTTATCATCAGCCCTTCTTCATTTATCATTAAACCCTAGTATCTAAACAAAAAATACATACCTTCCTGTTCCACACCTGGGTATCTGCTCAATGTGACTGTTATCCTATAGCCACAACTTCCCCTTAACTAAGACAGAGCACCTTAACTGGCATCCTGTGTGCAATCACCTTTGTTCAAAGATTCAAAGATCAATTAAACTCATTACAGAATAGCTGCCTGGGAAAAGAGTGTTACGAGAAGCAGGTATTTAATTCTGAAGATGCCTATTCCTTTTCTGCATGTGTGTTTTTCAGAGTTCTCACTACAACAAAATGAGTAGGGCTGTTAGTGCCCAGCATCCTTAACAAGGCAGACAAGGGCTGCTGAAGCAGAGATATAGGATTGAATGCTGACCGTATGGGCATTGCACAGGCCTGTCAGACTTGTAAACAAGATTCTTATACAAAGAACTTAATACATACAGAAATCTGGAGAAAATCAAAGCTTTCTATTTTTCATAGTACATATTTATATGGAAATTCAGAGCAGCGCTCCTGCTCAGTAACATATATTACATATATTAAAACACTTGCACGGGTTTTTGCCTCAAGAGAAAAAAAATCACAAAGAAAAAGTTGTAGAATGTTTAAATGCTTAAAAAAGAAATTTTGGTTCCCATACATATAGTGAAATGATTTATAAACATGTAATTAAAAGGAACTGATTCACTGACAGGATCGTAATTCTGTAGATAAGTGTTGGTATTTGACTAAAACAATAATTGCAAGCACTAATTTTATACGGTCTGTTGCATGGCTACTGGAATCAAGTAGTGAAGAGGATCACAGTTCCTTATTAGTTAGGACCACCTAGTGTGATGGAAAGCTTGAATGATCAAAGAGAAGACAGTTTTATGCTGCAGATGTTGATATACTCATGAGCTTTCTAGCACGTTTTAAGATCCAGTATGAACACTTGACATACTAACTACTGAACAGGGAAATGAGTGTAGTATCAGACTACAAAAGTTTTGTTTGCATCAAAGTTAAGTGAATAATATTCAGTATTATATTCCTATTCCCTATTGTGTCACAAAATACTTTTGTGTTAGTACCAGAGCTCAACAACTTATTTTTGCCTACCTTAATCAAGAATAAATGAACCTTTTTTCCTAATACCAAAGCATGAGAGATCCTATCCTGCTTTCTCTGAATATCCACAGTGATCACTGGGTCGATGGGCTGAAAAAAATTCAGGACATAATCTCTTTGTAGAAATCCATAGTAATCCAGAATAATTATTTATTTTTCATAACTTGGTCATCCAGTCCCACAGAATTGTTTCTGTGTCTTGACTGAATAGCTGAAATGTTTCAAATAGAACTATTTAGGGTGTCTCTGCAGTATTGTTGGTCATGCCTGGACTCATACAAGGCACAGCCTTTCCTTAAAGCACTTTTGTGAACAAAAACCTGTTCCCATGAATGTCTGTAAATACTAGCAGAAACACAGATATGATTGAAGCAAGCTCTGCTTTGGAACTGAAGCACAACTGAACAGTAAGTATTGTCTTGCAGAATTCAAGTGGCTCTAAATTCTATAAGCAAATCTTTAATTTATTCACGTATATCTGAAGGTTTTTGTTGTTGTTGCTGTTCAGCAGGTCATAGCTTTTGATTCTGTGATTCATCAAATCAAATCTACTCTGTGGATATAGAAAAGCCTTCTAGTTCAAGTGAGAGGTGCTGGAAACAAATCTGTGTTAAGAAACTTGAACATTAATTTTAGACTCTATCTTAAATTATGACTCAATAAGAGTAGCGATCTCCTTTGAGCAAGCTTTTGTTTAACATAACTGAGGCATGTAAGCAGGAGACACTCAGTCAAATAACAACCTGATGCTTCCAGAAAGGGCAAGTTTTACTAAACAGTTTTACCCTCCCTACATACCAGTTCAGCATTTCTCTTTGAAAGCTCATCATAACTCTTAGCCTGACCGCTTCTAAATTCTCTAAAGTCACTAGAATCTTAAACGGTTAAGTACCTTGTTATATCAGGTATAATTTTTATATTTAATATGTTGATGTTTATATTTATACTACACATTTAATATATATTGTTATATAAACAAGGAATATATTTAATGTCTCCTCACTAAATAAGCAACATACAATAGCTGGAAAAATATTCATAGATATTAGGTTTGGATTCTTTGAAGTCTGGAACCTAGCAAATAGAACTCAATATAAAATGGACAACTGCCTAACTAGAGAAGTTGCTACTGCCTTCTTGCCAGTATCTAAAATCCACTTTCTCACTCCTAAAATGTCAGGATGTCTTTGTTGCAACAGCTTGACAGAAGCTTAAAAGAATAAACCAGTGCATATGATCATGTGCTCCACTACAAAGTCAGCATTACTTCACAAAGCCCTCAATCTTGGCATAGAGATGCCCCAATCTCATTCAAGTTTGCTTTTTCAGACCGTTTAATCCTCAATCCTGTGCAACACTACTACAGAATCAGGAATGAGCCTAACACCTAAATTCTACTTTTTTGAGGTCACAATGACAACCTTGGTTTACAGTTCAACTAGAAAACAAAATATTCATGTAGAGATTTGGGGAATCAGTTTAACCTTTTGGAAGAAATTAGAAGCTGGGGCTGTCAACTTTGAACCATCCCCATGTTTAAGGTTCAGACCTCATTAGTTTTGGCTAGGAATACTCTCTAATTACTCAGAGAGTTTCCTCAAGCTGCACTTTAGAAACTCATCTTTTTTGTAAGCTGTAAAGTATCCATAAAAAGCTAAAAACTGTGGGAAAATTAGCATTGATGGATGTTTTCTTACCCTCCATCAGGAAATTATGTACTTGAAACTCATTACAGATCTTCATAGAAACTCTGCTGAATGTGCCTTGGGCTTTGTGCTGATCAGCACACACAGAGTTTACTGCATAATTCATTTCTCTTGTGTCACATTTAATGTATAACATGTATTTCCTGTTAATTATGAAAATAAAAATGTGTTCTTTCTTTTAGAAACATAATCATGAAATTACTACAGAAATTAAGAAACATGGAGTTGTATTTTACCCATTTTACACAAAACTTTTGTTTTCTTTTAAGTCAGTATTACCTCCTGTGCAGAAATAAGAGGAAAGCATTGCATTGAGAATTTGCCAAACATGCTTTGCTTCTCCTTCATGCACCAGGCACAGCCTCTCCCCTGTGGCCACACAAGGAGACTGTGCATGGGATCCCCTGTTGTCCCACTGGCTGCCAGGGCCACCCTTCTCACTGCAGCTGTGGGCTGGCATGTGGTCCCCGGAAATTTCTTCCACAGAGAGGTTTGGATGTTTTCATGTCTCTTTCCATGGATGTCAGTGAAACATTAGGCATCTTGTATCTCATTTTCCTCATTCAAGATTGAAGATTATTCAGTAATATTCTACTTTGCTTCACCCATCCACCTATATGAGTCTGTTCAGCTTCCCTTACCGAAAGAATGAAGAAACAAAAATCCCATCTCAGTATCATACCCACACCAATATATCTTATGAAGTTATATTGTATGCCATACTGAAAGGGTAGGAGAGGGAAAGAGTAAAGTGATGGAGCAAGAGAAGGAAAGGAGCAACACCATAAATCTGAAAATATAGCATTCTTATTTGGAATAAGAAGGGGGACGAGGGGGCTCATCTGTACACAGTGGTACCTTTGGCCCCCATGTTTTCACTGATACACTGATTATTCCACTTTGGAGAAACAATCCTGTGCTGGGATTATTTGCTCTGTGGCTGGTGAGACAATTGGGTTAATATTGCTTTCACAATACACACCAGCATCATATCAATATCGGGTTTTTACAGGGCTTTACTAACTACCGAATCAAAGTTATAGTCCAATAGATGTCATAGACCTATTCTAACCATAGGATTGTATTGCCTGCTTGGAGTACACTCAAGTATTACAGTGTTCAGTTCCCCGAGGAAATCATCTATATTTTGTGATCACAGGTATGTGCATCACTTTCAGAAATGCAATCACATGGAGCTTGAAGCCTACCTCAGATGCTATGGCTCTGTACTGGCTGCAAGACACGTGGGAGCCACAGGGTAATCTGATTGGGAGGAAGCAAGACAGCTGTCCTTGTATCCAGCCAAATCTTCTTCCTCAGAGAAAGTTTGATGGGGCCCTTGGAGACCAACCAAGTATTATCTCTCACTTGTGAAGCGGTCCCATACTTCTCCCTTTTCAGAAACTTTCAGGTGATATTCCCTTTTGACTCTCGCCCACATGAAAATCTTCACTCATAATTGCTGAGGTCACCAGCTGCCTAGAGCTGCCTAAAGCTATATAAAGTTGTGTATCGGCAATAGTTCCAGTGACCTCTAGAGAAACAAGTGACTCGGATAAAAAGACATATTATTAGTAGTGGTGTCCGGGAACCAGGATACATTTCCATTTCCCCAGCTGTAGAAAGACCTGCAGCAGAACCCCACCAAAACGACTCTGCAGGATGAGAGCACAACTTTGGTAGCTTCTCCAGGCAGTTTCAACTTCACTGTTCTTTGTACAGAAGTGAAAAAGAGATTTAACTGCCAGAGTTGATGGTTACAGGGATCTGGCTGTAAAAAAAAAAAAAAAAAAAAAAAAACCTGAGGGGAAGATTTCATTCTTACACAGCTGATCTCTGTAAGACACAAAAACAGCCTTGGCAGAAAGAATTTAGGTGTTTTTAACCTTCTCCTTCAGAGCATTTAAAATCAGGGTTAGCAAACAGTACATTTACCACTAGTTACTGTAGTATCTGAATTTCTTATGGCCTACTTAATCATCAACTTCTAGAGTCACAGGGCTATGTAAAATCATCCAGTGCTCATTTTAAAAAAAAAAAAAAAAAAAATCTATTCACAATTGTGGGGAAAAGTTAGGAAGTGAATTCTAAAACCACAAGGCCTGGAAGGCTAGACATGCCAAATGTACTCACTTCACTTCAAACTCATAGCTTTGAAGCCAATCTCATGTTTTCTAGATGCTTAAATTGTATTTCATTGAAGTATGGGATAGCAATGCTGCGAGTGTTGGGACATAATTTTAGTCACTCCAAACCCAAAAAATACCTCTTAAAAATCACTGGTATAAGTAGTCACTCCTGCCTTTACAGCTAGCTGAACAGTGCCAGTTCAGCCTATTTAGAAGGTGAAGATGTAAAATGTTTCTGAATAATGTAAGCAGACATGAAACAACCTGTAAAAAAAAAAAAGATCATTAATTATTTTTTATGAAATGCAGGGATTTTGCATAGTCATCTTACAATAAAAGCTTTTCTCATCACCTTTGCATTTTACCTCAGGGCAAATTCATAGATTTTTTTTTTTTTTTTCCCAAGGTATCGATTCTTTTGTGTATCTTAACTGAGATTTAAGTAATAATTCTTTTTCTTTTTTTCACCTGTAGCTCTCAGTTTTGGAGTGCATTACCTTAGAACAGGCCATTTCATCAGTACATGCTGCACTTATTTTACATTTCTTGCATACTTAAGGGTATTTTGTCATTAAAGTTCCTTTTGGCACTTTTTATCTGTTGAAAGTTGGTTTAAAGCATCAGAGTAAAGCAATAGAATGATTAAGACACATTCCATGCTAGAAGTCCAACTGTTCCAAATGTTCATTTTTCCTTCCAAGCCCACATATTTCATGAAACTTTGTATAGTTTTAATTTTCACCCTCAGGTTTCTTTCACTCTTCACTGGCGTAAACAGTGAGACTGATATTCTTTGAAAATATATCTGCGCAGATCATTTGTGCTTGAAGTACAATATCTTACTTGCAAGAATATTTTATATAAGAGCTGAATTATTGATAGACAGTCTTGCATAACATTTAGGACAAAACATTGTTGCTATGTTAAACTATACTGTATTACTTTCAGCTCAACTAATGGAATAGTTTAATTTTTGTAGTTTTGATCACAGAGATTCAGAAATTCAACAAATCAAATTGAATCTGGTGGATTAAAATGTATTCTTCCTTAGTTTTGCTGAAGAAAGACTCCACCAATCTCTAAATTTAAGAGGAAAAAGATCAAATCTGTCCTCTCTGTAGAAATAGGCAGCTCTTTGTGCCCCAGCCTTTTAAAGCTAAGAATTCCTGGCCAACAGAATTACATTGCTCTAAAAGTAATGTACATATTGTAAAGCTCCTACATAATGAATACATGAGGGAATTTTAAATACAATTTTTCAACATTCTCCAAAATTTCTGTCAGTACACTTAGCAGTGTGATTGAAGACAGACACACTCAGAAGACATCCAAACCTCAAACAGTAGCATAATAACAGCACTTCACAAATGTGCTGTCTTGGGTCTCCTAAATCCCCATGCTCTCTCCTAGCTCTAATTTAAATTTTCCATTGACAACCATTATTGAGAGGAACAAAAAACGTGGGCTGATTCTGAACCCATGCAAGGTTTAACTCCTGCCTTTTCACTGGAACAAAAGTCCATAGGCGTAATGGTGCTGGGTCAGGCCATGGGGGTAGCTAGCTCAATGTTCTGGATCCAGCAGTGATCGACAGTTGATCACCATGGAAATACATATGAAAATGCCTTCTTTTTGGTCAGTTGAAGATAAGAGTCAAAACTATCCCTAGCACCAAAGATAGTAAAGTGCCTTACCCACCCATAAAGCATTGCTAAGATTATTCATGCAACTGTTTTCTTCTCAAATTATTTTACAGACCATTAAAAACCAGTATTTCCTCTGCCACTATCATGAACAGAATCTTGCCAAATTTTCTTGACTCGTCAAAGGGCACTTCTCCTGAATATGCATCTGGGCTTTTATATGTTTGATAACACTGCTGGCTTTTTGGTGTGACTGCTTTATAGAATACATAGTAAAGCAAATTTTCTCCTAGATCCTTAGCACCTCACCCTGAATCTAGAGACTGCTCAAACCAAAGCCCCTCCCAAGTCAATTTAGTCATTTTGCCTCCACGTCACAGTTACATTGTCTATATGCATCTCTTTCAAGAATGACAAAATGATGCAGAGGAAGCCAATTACTGATATCTGAAAAGGCTGCCTTACTAGGGGTGGGAGTTATTTCCTCAGCAAACAGTCTGACAGTAAGAGGACCATTAAGCAACTCTTTCTGCATCTTTTACTCAATGGAGAAGTACCACCAGAGGGTGATTAAGAAGAGTTACATTAGAAGAATCCCAACTTCAGTATCGTAATATATAACCAGAAATTAATGTCTCCTGGACCAGACTCATTCTTCCTCTTAGAATAGCACGTCACTGTGCATCATGGAAATGAAACAGCAGATGTTTCCAAATATAGAGCAAAATTCACTGTGTTTGTCAGCTGCCTTTGTGGACTGCAGACATACATTATAACTGTAGGCAGAAAGCCACTTCTAAAATACCTTACAAAATCGGGGAAGAGATCTAAAATTTTAAATAATGAGCATATTCAAAATATTTATAGCTGATGTTTGAAAGATGCGGAGTGGGAGAGGTGGAACCATTAGTAACATCATTCCTCCAGCAAGCCCTTTCAGCTAAATCCCTCCAGAGAGTCCAGCTGGATGTCTGCAGAAGAATTTGACATTCAAATCTACAGCAGTCATTCAGTGGGTGCTAGCTGATGAAAGATACGGAGCTCTTGGAGTAAGAATCCCGTTGAAAAACTGTGGCAGCTTTAAAAACAAAACCAGGTAGTGGTTTCCAAAAAGGAACAAAGTAGATTGTGAATTTGATACTCCTCTCAAAATCTACAGTTGATCTTTGATCTATGAACCCACCCACAAAACAATTGCTAGTTGTTTTTTGTTTTATATCTTGTTGAAACAGAGAAGGCAATTGGTGATATGATGCACTTTCAACTATGTTAGAAATAGCTGTGCAATTTGGAAGTGGTGGAGAGAAGGTATGAGCTGGTTGTTTAGGACCATCTGTCTTCAACATACGCTATATAAGATTATTTTTTATTTAGGTAAGAGAATTTTTTTTTCTAAAAGGTGGGTATATGCCATCTATATCCATATGTTTGGGACATACATGGACAGAGACTAACTTTGTTAAGATTCATGATGACAGTAACTACAATGAGAAAAAATATTAGAATTACAAATGGACCCAACCTCAGAATTTGCATGCATACAAAAATCAATATTCCCAGGATTTCCAAAACATGTGTCTCTGTGGCTCCTCAAGCTACTATTTTCACCAGCTTTGAAGTCAAATGAAAATCTCATTATTCCAATCCAATGAGTGTAATCTCCTCACTTTTCATTAGGACAAGAGCCATAAGGGGATACCTTTTACTGAATGGCAGAGGATATTAAGAAACAGTCAATATTGGGAATAAACTCAAGGGTGGTCTTGTATAAGAAGTGAAAATACAAGTCCAGAGTAACTGTAACTGCAAAATTTGAATATCTTATTGGTGGTGGGTCATTTCTCAGACATGGTATACTGGGAGCGGGGGAGGGGGAATAATCTGTGTAATGCTCAGGATTATAAAGTTTCACATAAATGAGAAGACAACACCCACTGTGGTATGAAGGACCATAATCTTTTGCCATTTATGCATACACCTGCTCAAGTAGCCGCCTTTTACCAGAATTAGATCTATTTCCTCTCTTTTGAAACTATATTTGTTGATTTTAATTGAAATTTCAGAAGCAGGAAAGCCTTTTGCTGTTCTTGTTTTTCTTGGTTTTGTTGTGCTGATTCCACAACGAAGATTTAGCTTTTATTTAAACTGGATGACCCAATATATTCACTTCAGCTGCTAGATTGACTGTCACTGAGTTGTCAAATGCTGTTATGAATAGTATACAGAAGGAGAACAAGTTGACCTTGAACTCACTAAATGTTTTATGAATAGTACCCATTTCCAGAAAAATATGAATATGTTTTCAGATTTGCTCTTTTTGCTCTCCTTAAGGCTGTTCTCAGTAACAAATGCCTTTCATCTTACTGAGATGCTTGTTACATGGAAGGTTTGGGAAGGGGAGAACAACATTTTAATGATTAATTTAATGCTTGTGGATTGTAGAGGATTGATTATATTGTAGGCTGAATTCCTGGACTTAGCCAAAGGCTACAGAGAATATTGTTGCTATAAAGCTAGTATTGCTTCCCAAGACCTGTCAAATTCTGTGTTATCATTTTCCATCACTGGGATGACTTGGTCTTGGTGACTATTCTTTCCTCTTAATTGGCGCTTTCATTGTTAAGCAAAATCAGAGTAGATGATGCTATTTAAATAGAATAATTAAAAGCAATCATAGTTTTGATCTGTCCAGCTCGCAAAAACCTGTGCATTGCTTTTAAACATAAGAACGTGGCCTTAGCGCCTCCAGCTGGTGTTGGAAACACGTAATTCTCACACATACACCAAAGAACACAACAGCAAAGGGGGGCAGTTAGTACTATAGGATCCAGGTCAGAGGATCCGGTTTGTAACCAACAGAGAAGCACTCTAAATAAATTAATTCTAAGACACTTGTACTCAGCACTGGATTTGATCAAACACTTCAAAAGTAAAAAATAGCAGCTAATTTACTCTGCCATGAAATATATTGGTTCCTTTTCAAATACACTGGTTCCTTTTCAAAAGATACTTTCAGCTCTTTCAGAATTTGTGGACAAAGTGGTTTCTAGCTAATATATAATTTTAAATGCTTTTTTGAAAGCCTCTTACATGATCATGAGTTCATAGCAACAGCTTCTGCTACTGCTTTAAGAGCACAATAAGGTTTAATAAGAAGGATGCACTTCAGTTCATAGGTTGCTTGTTTTGTGCTCTACTTTATTCATCATAATCCTTACCTCCGCTTAGTAAAAAAAAAAAAAAAAAAAACACCCAGAAATAAAAAAGCCAGTGACCAATATTGATCTTCTCTATCCCAAAAGCAGGTTCTCTTGACCTGGATCAAACCTGTCTCTGTCAGTAACAGCTTTTCCAGGAGACAGTTCTATTTAAAATGTTTCACAGGGCATCTAGTTATTTGTTCATTTGTCAGGAATGGTGGAAGGGACTATAATAGACAAGCAGCCTCAGCTGGCTGCTGGATGTAAGACTAGATCCAGTCATATCACAAAGACAGAATAAGAATATATTTTGTGTGCACTGTGGAAAATAGTTTTGTGATACATCTTGACCCAAGACTTATTTAAAAACCCATTATTGATATTAATTGAAATTTAAAATGTCCTTAGGTATTTCATTGCAAACATTTTTACTCTAATATTGGTTTTGATGTCATGAATGAGAGGTGAGTGGCATGGGTTGCAGTATGGCACAAATGGCAGCTATCAATTCCACACTGCAAGATCTATTTTCTAGTTGAATATAAAAGCAAATACGTTTTCCTGTAGAGCACATCCCCCATCATCTGTACCATATACTCATATAAATCTGGGAAGAGGACAGAGACTCTCATTATAATCCTGTTTATCTAATGAAAGCTATCTTAGTCTTTGTGGTTTTTAAAAAGCTTCATCTGAAGGATAGCTTCAAATGAACACTGATGTACACAAATAGTAGAAAAGAATGTGAGGTGCAAGTGTAGTCCAGACCGTCCCATGTCTTTGTAATATCAAAGACCACTAATGTCACTTAGAGAGGCAGTTGGAGTGCCCATCCTACATCAGACATGGTGAGAAGAAACCCGAGACCTGTTCCTTTTCTTCTGACACACTTACAAGACAAACACATGCTCCATTAAAAATAACACAGCTCTACTCTGATATGTTTCCCTTCCATGTGTCTGACTTAAAAATATGCCTCAGTTCACAGTGTTATGCTTATTAAGATATAATATTACTGCTCTGCAATGAGCCACTTCAGAGAACACAGCAGGGAAGTTGGCTCCCATTGTACTAAAGAGGGCAGCCCCTTCAAACCCAGTGCTAGAGCAAAACATTTTCCTCTTGCAACACTCTCGCTTCTTGCATCTGGAGTTTATTTTTTTTATTTTTTCTTCTCTTTTTCTTGTTTTGTTATTTTCTTGAGTCATGCTAGTTCCACCTCTGAAAAGCTGTAGTGACAGAATTGACACTACAGCAGCTGGGGCTGGGAGCATTAGAAAGCAGTGTATTACATTTTCTTTTCTTTGCACAGGTCACTGAGCATCCAGAATGATTTTTGTGGAGAGCTTTTTAATGCTAATGTGTTATTATTATTTAAGAATAGTCTGCTGATGGGGAAACTACCAGCATGCTGTCTAAACATTAGATATTATTTTGACCTTGCTTTATTCCTGCAGTAAAATCTGATTGCAGGTTGCAAATGCATGCTGTTATTCATACATTAACCAAGAATAGGGGCAACCTAGATCATAACTGTGTGTTGAGGATCAGTGTATGGAAATGATGTAGGGTTTTGTTTTCTTCTTTTTTGGTTCAACTATATAAAGGAACTCACATGTGTTACTGAATTTTTGCATTAAAAATGATACATCAAAATGTTAGGTATAAATAATGCAGAATGCCACTGCTCATGTGGGGCCGTATGCAAAGCTTGCATTTGAAACAATAAAAAGATTGGCTGAAGTGATTAGAAATATGATTTCTAAAGAAGCAGATTAGAAAAGTATTCTGCTCTGTATCTTAGTAGTAAAGACTTTAGCTGGGTTTGTTGCACAGATTTTTTGAATGAACATGTATACAAGCATAGTATATCCTGGTTTAGGAATGAAGGGACACCAGTTTTTCCCCAGTAGGTTCACTAGCTCAGAGATTCCTCACACTGAAATTACCAGAGAACATCCTGACCCCAGGGACAGGATCGCTATCATGTGGCAGTGGCTTGGAATGTTTCAAATATTTAGCACTTATGCATACACTAGCTCTTCTTAATTGTTTTTCCTTCAAAATGTCTGCAGAAAAGCAATTCAATTAGTCTGGTTAAAGCGTTACAGGTTTTTGTGACTTTTTTTCTTTTTTATGACTTTATGCTTCTGCAAATTTTACTATCAGTATAAACTTCATTTTTCAGTGCAGAAAGTTTATCACAAATTGAGAACATTTATAAACTTTCTCCTTTTTAGTATAGTTTGATTAACATCTTTCTTCTCACTCCCAGCCTGAATTAGTATTGCCACTGAGAGCCTCTGTTTGGGAATGATCATTTATGAAGAAAGATCCTCCATTATGATTTAGAGCAGCTGAGGATTTGGCATGGGTATTTATTCACTCCTTACCAAATCCAACTTCCCATCTCAGCTGAGCAGGGGCTCAGTTTCAGCCTCTGCTTGAGCCACATTTTTGAACTGAAATTTTTTTCAAAAAACTTTGTCCAGTCCATTAGCTCTCCATAACCACTGGTAATATGATGCAGATCTCACGCATCTGTTTCTCAAAAAAAAAAAAAAAAAAAAAAAAAAAAAAAAAAAAATGCAGCCAACTAGCCTAACATCAACATATTGATGCTTCATATCATACATTTCAAACCTTTATTACAAAGTTGCATGTCTCCATCAAGTCCTCTAGTCTTAGACATGCAAAAAAGGGGTTCCTCAGGCTGCCAGAGTAAGAATTCACACAAGGAATCTTTACATGAATTCACATGCTAGGGCTGGTAAGTAGGTTCACAGGGTGGGGCTAGACACACCAAGGAACTTCATACCTGGTCTGGTTCACCTCATGTATATCAAATGGCTTTATTCTCAAAACAAAAGTAAATATTAGCAGAGAATAAATTAGGAATGGTTCAACTCTGCCAAAACAACATTCATTCTGCAGACTAGACCATAGTAAGCAAGCAAAAAGGTAAGTCCCCAGGATAACAGGGGAGTCACTTAAGAGAGTCCAAAACAAGAGACATCCTTCATCTGCACACAGCTGGGACTACAGCATTACCTAGTAGCACTGCTCTGGGGCCTGCCAGCATGTCACTGTATCTACAAAATAAAGTGCTAGCATTTGGCAGTCTATCTGACAGAGTATCCCAAAATATTGACCTTGTAAGCCAAGAGGGAAAGGAAAGTTTCCAGACAAGATTTAAGGACAGAAATTTAAAAGAGCCAGTGCCTTCTTGGAATAACAAGAAAAGAGAAGAGGCACGACTTGGATGGCACAGCTGGAAAACTGTGATGAACGTGAAAAGGTGTTTCAGTGCATTTTAAAAAAAAAAAGCTGAAAGCTTTATTAAAAATACAACAAAAGAGAGGGGATGCATAATAAAAATCTCAGACTCTGAGAAAATAGCCAGAGGTCTGTAGGGTGACATGTAGAAGACGGACATTTAGGAAGCCCAAAGGGGTGTAATTATGTCTGTCATGAAAGGAAGCAGTAAAGATACGACTGAAAATTTGAAGAAAGGCAAGGGCTAAGTGTAAGCAACATACATTGGCAATACCTGGGAGATACTGCTGTGCAGGTGTCTGACAAGGCAATTTCAGATTATCTTTATGAAGATTGTAATGGCTAAATAAAACTCAAAGAACAAGGAGTACTTAAGTAGTCTCTCATTTATCACAAGGACTCCACTGCTTTATAATAATTTTAAAATTCAGTATTTTGAATTAATTTATTAAGGGAAAGGTAAAGTAATTTTTACTGGATATTTGTACACCTAGGCAACCCTTTTCTCTTGGAAGGCTACAAGTCTCACAAAATGCCCTAAACATTTTTTTGTCTGTAAATCACCTCAAATATTCAGTCAGTAGGCTTGATCAATAAGTAACTTTTGCAAAGCTCTCTAAATACTGGCAGAGTTTTTGCCCTAGGCTCTATTTCCTTTTTGCCTAGAAATATATGTAGAAGATTGGTCCAAATTAAATCTGATTATTCAGGATTTGTCTATTAACAAAAATAGGTATCTAATTTTGCGTTGAAATACATATAACGTTTGTTTTATGAAAATCTGGTTTTATAAAGGATTAAAACATCCCCAATATGTATAAAGACACATCAGCATATACACATTCCTTAATATTATTCCAGAGTGAAAAAAATACCTATATATCTGATACCCATCATATGGGCATACACAGACCTGAGAGTATGGAACCGCTCTTCCCACTTATTAGGTGAATCATTCCAACAGTTCTTCATTGTTCTTCATTTACCTGTGCCTAGAAAAGTTGAAAATTAGAAAACGCATATTGAGCAAAGCCTAGAGAATTGGAGGGATAATGGAGGGCGGAGGGTAGGGAAAAAATGTTATTTTCTATTTCTCAGTGGTAAAAGTCCTGATAAGGTGGATGTTTGTTTACATTCCTCAGACATGCCCTCTGTCTAACATTGTGAGTCTTCAGCAAACACAAGCACTGATATGACAGGCATCTATTCAGCTTTCTAGTTATGCAAGTACAAATATCTACAATTTGGATTTTAGCAATTTCAAACAGTAGAAATGAATCTGATAAGAAAGGGAAAAGGTGAATTTTTATATTGTAATTCTCTCAGGAGACAGGGAAGGAGAATTAAGCAGAAGTGTTTATGATCTTAAAGGCAAATTGGATGACATTTTAAAAGATATCTATAAAAGCAAGGTAGTGATTAATAGAGATGGCAGTGAATTTTTCCTCAGAGTAATTAAAACTTCAGGTTTTCCTTTTTTCTTTGCTCATCTATCATTCAAATCATTCACAGACAGTAAGAAAAACTTCATATTAAAGATTCTGCTTTCATGTCATTGAAATGAATGCCTGAGACAGCTTCTAGGTCAGATCCAGGAGCACACGAAGAGCATTTTCCAGTCAAAAATAAGGCAAAATGAAACCAGGATCTTGGCATGTGCTCTTCCCTCTCATGCTGATGGTTACTTGGCACACTGATATACGTGCACCCATGGCCGCCTACCCCAGCTCACCCACAATGGCTGCCTTGACACAAAGATTCACTTGGCAGATGTTTACTTGCATCACCTTCAGGACCCCTGTGAGTTACCTTGACTGAAAGTCAAGCCAAAAAGATTCAGTGTTTGCCCCCTTCGGGTCCCGTTCTGTCTCCTCAGCAGCAAACTACTCCACTCAGATCAAAAATCAATTTAGTTGCAAGGTCATATGGAAATACCTCACAGTATGAAAAACTTGACTCTGTCTTAGCAGAGGCCTTTGGATTAAGCAGGCAATTGACCATCTAAAAGCTTTGGCCATACTTCACATGCAAAGAACTTTGTGTCCATCTCCTGTACAGCCAGAGCATAAAACTTCAAAAACTCTTTATGTCATAATCAATCAAACTCAGCAGGACATGTGTGCAGTTGGCACTCCAGCTGGTTTTGCTCTTGTTGCGTTTGCTGCAATTCACTAGTAAAGTATGACTACTTATATTGGAAAACTGCTGAATAAAATATTGTCTTTGCATATGCACAAAACAGTTCAGATGATGCTATGACTAAGGGAAAAAAGAGCTTAGTTTTTTGATGTTTTTAATATTTGCATTACTTGCATTTGTTGGAAGGTTGGGTTGGGGATTAGTTGTTTTCCCCCACAGTTGGTCACTTGTTTTATTTCTTGTTTATTACTTGTATTTTCCAAATAATTTATGAATAATTGTGAGGCCTTGTGAAGCTGATCTATTGTGACGATTTGTCAAAACATAATCACATAACGCAACGCAGGCCAAGTTTTAATTGTGCTCTAATTGGAGCCCTTACAGCCTTAAAAATGTAAAGCAGAGGGGATTGTTTCACTTACTATGTCTGTAGCCCACAGCTGCAAGTGGCCCTGTGATGAGCTATCATTGGGGAAGGCCCACCAGATGGGAGGCATGAAACAGAAATACTGTTTATTACTGCAATCAAGCCAAAGTGAGCTGAAAATCCTGAATGAAGAACTTTCTACATCACTTTTACACAAAGATCAGAGACTTTTTCTTGGGACATACCACTTGGGAATTTGTGATCCTTGTTCCTACCACAGTTGTATAATTTTAACATCCCACAGAGCTGACAGACTTTGACACTAACAACTGTGCAGGGAGTAAAACAGATTTACAAGTGGCAGTGACCTTTTCATCAAGGGAAGTAAAGTAGACTCGAATCCACCGTACCCCCGACTCACAGTCCTGACAACATCATTCAACATACAGTAGGAAAAGCACTTCAGCAAAAGTTTATGAAAGTGACATTGACACAGCACAGTACATTAAATTGATCCCACCAACATGCCATGAGTTTTAAGTAGCATCTCTTTTTTTTTCAGTGATATTTGAAGTGTTTGCTGGCTAGTTTAGTGTCATCTGTTACTCAGAGAAGACAATTAAAATGCTGCAGTATCAGCACCTTTTTAATTATGAATCTATACATATTTTGACCATCCTTCTTGCAGTAAAAAGACAGATGAATAAATAAATAAAATTAAATAAATAAATAAAAACAATCTATAATTGAATGTTCCTGCCAGCATTTCCTTCTTATCTTGGACCCCCATAACACTGCGCTGCCTGGACAGGCCTTATTTACTATCTTGGATCTTGTTACCCTAGCAACTAATAGCCAAGCTGGCTTCAAAAAAAGTAACAGAGGTGGCCTCTCCGATTTTTAAACGGAAGTGGCTACTTTAAACCCAGTGAATGCCTGTTTTAATTGCACTGTTCACGGCTGAGAATCTTTCCCTCAGCATTTTTTTCACAGCTAATAGCAGTTTTATTAATCTGTGTGGTTTGCTGTGTAGAAGCAGTAAAGCAAAACTTCTCCTGCCAGAAACTTCAAGCATAGTTGATTAATTTTGAGGCACCTAAAAGCCAAAAATTAGGTCTGCATCTGCTTATGCAGAATATTTGCAATTTCATTATGATTTAAAATAAGGCTATTATTTTAAGCGTCTGTAAGAGTAAGAATAGTTTACTAAGAAGCATTATACAAGTAAAGTTAATAAAGATAGTCCATCTTCAGAAGAAAGACAATTGCTGGACAAATTTATGGTAAAGTAAATTTTTCCTATCAATCAAGCCCTAGAGGGGCATTAACAACACTTAAGGGAACAAACTACAGAAGATGGTATAACTGACACATATAAGAGAGTCGGCAAGAGAGCTGAGCAGGGCTGGGAGGAAATGAAAAACTTTAACATTACGTCCCAGTCATACCAAGGTCCATTGACCCTGTACTCATTCCAGATAATTAATTTACAACACATTAAACCTCTGTGTGAAGAAGGATGTTATGCATCAATTGCATAGGAATAAAAAGTGTTATTGATTTAAGATTTCTACTGTATCATGCACTGACAGAAAGAAACAATCTAGCAGTGTTTTAAAGACAAAACAACCCTTTTCTGAAGGACAAGTTTGCCAAATAAGTGCACTTTACACTACATTTAACTGAAGTATTGTTGACACCCTAAAATAAATGCTGTTAGGAAAGAAACCCTCAGCATAATTAGGAGAATATGGCGTGACTGGATAGTATTGGCATTCACTCTAGGAACCAAATGCTCTGAGGTGATAATGCTCTCTTTTACAGTAAGAGTTTAAAATAGAAAAACACATTGACAAATATTATTTAATGAATAAAATATGAGTGAACCAGTGCCATTAATACAGTACAATGCCTAATGACAATCAAGCCCATTTTCTTCATGGAGGCATTGTGTTCTTAACATGTAAAAGCAGGAAATTGTTGCAGACTGGAAAATTTTAATATTCATGAACATCAGGACCAGCTTCATTTACAGACTCTTTTTTTCTTTAATTAAATTGCAATTTTCAGATTACAGTTCAGAAAATTCAGAAAATCAGGTCAAAGTTCTAGGCTGCTTAGCATTTCTCACTGCAGTTTAGCTTCCCTAAAAAATTCTGCCCTGCATCACTTGCAACTTTCAGCAAATATCTACTTCAAAGTTCATTTAAGACTTGCAGTGGTTAGAAAGAGATTTGAATCAGCGTACATGCAATATGCTCCCAATGCAAAAAGAAACAAGTCAGTTTCAAGCAAGCAGTACAAAAAGAGAGAGAAAACACAAAGGTGTCTAATTGATCTCAGGCTGAACTACAATTGATCTCACAATATGGAGGGAAGGGTTAACTTCCTGGTAGAAAGCCAGACGGTGTTTGGGATTTGGAATAGAACCCTCAGAAAGAGAGTATGGAAGATCTAAAACGACCTGGAATTTTGCAAGCAAGGGAAGTTACTCCAGCCAAATTGAAACCAATATGGGAGCATCCCAAACATAACAGAGAAGTCAAAGCACTGCAAGACTCAAATAGAAAAACCTGAAGAATCTGAGCTATAAAAGCAAAAGAGTGCACAGATACCTCCAGATGAACTCATGCACAGCAGCAGATAGCGTGAACAAAGACAATCCCTAGTGCTTAGAAGACTTTAGAACAGCAATTCACGTTTCACTGCAAGAGTTTGTGAGCATCTGCAAGTATACACAGTATGGGCAAAGTGGATGACAGTGGCAGTATTAGATCCAGGACCCTTCTGTAAAAGTATACCACATAGCCCTGGGACATAAAGAAATGATGGCTTGAAAGGCAGCCATGACCACACAAAAAATGCAATGGCAGCAACAGGGATACCAGTGCTGCAAGAAAGGCTGCACACATCAGGAGGTAAACAACTTAAACTCAGCAAAGTAATTAATTTAAAAGAAAAAATAAACTTTTCTTTAGCATTAGAGTTGGCTATTTATGGACATCTTCAAGAAACATGTGGTAGTTTCTCTCAATAGTACAGTCAAAACTGAACTCAAGTGCATTATTCATCATGGGTGCTAATAAAAAATTTAATGTCAGTGCTCTCAAAGAGTGAAGGGAGCCTTTGGCCTTAGTCTACATGTGTAAAAAGTTACGTATCTTATTTATGGAAGGTTTATGTGAACCGAAATTGGCTATAAACTACTTAGTGCCATCCCCAAAAGGAATCTGATAAGCACTTTTATCTCACCCTCTCCTGAAACCACATAGATTATTTCTCAACTACAAATGGTTGATTTACAAACCAAATATAAATCTAAATGAAATTTGTTGCCTACAGATACCTATACTGGAGCCTTTGATACAAGCCCAGTGGAGCAATGGACTACGCCTTAAACAACATGTGTATCCATCTGACATTTATTGCCTCTTCAACCATTTCTGGTCTCAGACAAGGGACCTTGAATAGCAGAGAAAAATCAGGGTATTGGCTTAGGCTACTGTGTTCCTCACTTTCCTGAGATGCCCCATATGAAGATCTTCCAGTTAGGCTGCAGGGCACTTGTTAGTCCCTTTTCATTAGTGACAATGATCATAGCTCTGCAATACCTCTTGCGTGAGTGGTTTGCTGCGGGTTTTGCCTAGTCTGCCAGAGGCTTCCCACAACAAATAGTCTTAGGCTCACACCATCAACTAAAACAACAATAACAGCAACCAAAAACTGGCCTTGGCAGTTCCCCAGTGGGAGAAGTATATCCTGATACATGTACCATGATCAGCTGTACACACAGTAAGAAAATGGAAACTGTCAGTCATACAAATAGATAGGGTCACCCCTCTATAATATCCCTACATTTTCTTAAAACTTGTATTTGTCTGTAAGACTTGTACAAGCTAAAGGGGACAAAAGCTCCTGTTTTACTGCAACCACAGGTCCAGTCTTGACTCTAACTCAGCAACACAGAAAACCCCTCTCCCAAGTCTTGCTGACTCATCGTAGTAATTTCTCAAGTAGGTGTAGTCATTACATTTTCCCTTCTGTGTACACTGAGACATCCCCAGGATTTTTATTCTCTAGCAATCAAATTATTATCCACCCAGAGCAACCAAATTGCTATCCACCCAGAGCGCAGGAGATAATTCATTTTTTAATGGATTTTTATTTCAGTTAGATATCTTACTGAAATCTCTTATTTTTCATTTTAAAAATAAATTCTTTGGCATTAGAGTTTGAAACATAACAGTCAATGATAATTATCATCTAGTAAAGTAATTCAAACAAAGTTTTAAATACCTCACATCCTTTCTTAAAACTGTAATGAAATGAAGGGCACATCTATTTTTACTATAGAATCAGGAGAAATAAAAGTGTCTTATTCTTTTGAGGTCTCATCAGTCCATCTAAATACGCTACAATATTGCTGACTTCAGTAAGTACCTAAAGTACTATTTCAGTATTTCTCTGGAGCAAACTGTACTATTAGTTTTCGGGGGAAAAAAAAAAAAAAAAACCACCAAAAAAAACCCTCTTCCTTTTCATTTTACAGTGAAAAATTTGAAAAGATGAAAAAAAAATTGTGCATTCTTAATTCAGGTTGCTTGAATGTACCAACCTTAACTATCTGCAGCTTAAATGGACAAAACGGATGAAGGACAGTAAGGAAAAGCAAAATAAACCAATTTCCTGGGAGTATGTGATACAATCCCTGATGGTAGCATCAAGAGAAGAGTGCAGGTTCCCTTACACTTTACCCATTTGAAGACATCATTTCCCCAATTCCTATCAGAGTTATATGTTACTTAATAGCCTGTTCAATTATGAGATAGCATGAGTAACCTGGGTGTGTTCGCTCTTCACTAAATTATAATCAAGAGTCCTACATTTTACATTTGTTTTTGTCTCCCTACATGACAAAGATAAAGGTTTCACATTTAGTACATTTGTGTGGACAATCACACTACTATGTTAAGGCTATTACCATAACTAGGGAAATGTTCCTTTTCTCCTTGACTTATAAGGCATAGCACAGTCTCATGCAGTATTATTTCATGATTTTAAAAACTTTTTTCAAATAACACGGTACTGTCTAATAAGAATTTAAAAACTTCCCTTGGCAAACGTGACAATGTGTTGAGGAAGGCTACTGAACTGCCTCACCAGACTGCCTACCTGCAGTTGGGGGACCAGTGGTCCCCTCATATTTGCTCTCCTTTGCTCACTGTATTCCATGGTAAGCATGGCACATCCCACAATATATGCTTCCACCACATTCAGCTGACTCACAGCAGTTAGATGACTGCACATGCCTCATAGGAAAAGCAGTCCAGCCAAGGAACCTGGTCCAGAAGAACAAACAGAAAGAAAGACCCAAGCTGTTAATCAGGTGAGACAGTGCAACCATGGCAAAATACACATATGAGGTTTAATGATGGCTAAAAACAGTGTGAAAATGAAACTTTTAAATTCAGTTAAATACACCAATGTTTTATTTTCGCTTATTTCCTAAGTTACTATTTTTTCACTTTTCACTCAGAATAAAAAAAATCTATATTGCAATATTAGTGTTTCTTATGGGATTAAATTTCAGCTTTACGATTCTTTATTGAGTGTTTCATGCCATGTGCAATGCCATGGATCATGAGCACCTCACTGATCAGACTAGCGCCCTGCATGTTAGTGGTGTACAGCTGATGCACAGATGGTCACATTTGTTATAATGGACTCAAATGAACACCCAGTCATGAATCCATAATATACTACTCACTGACTCCTTGAGATCTAGCTGGTGGCAAAATTCCATTTAAAGTGTAGTAGTACAGTGTTTATCCTGGAATTGCCCTGGTAGCTCAGAGGTTTGGGCTGCTTTTCTGTTCCAGTGACCATTATGAACAAATTATTTACTGCACAACAGAGGGTTTCTCTACTCAGATTTTATTAATTAATTGCAAAGTGGTTATTTGCAGTTGCAAACAGAATAACCAGATCCCCATTAGGTGCACATTGCTAGAGTTCTACAATATTCATTTATCCTATGGATATATATTTTATATGTGAACTCCGTACCTTTGAAAGACTACCTGTCTGTTACATGAATCAGCATATCACACACATACATCCAAGGGCAGGATTATTTTTATATTCTGTTAATTTCATGGAAATCACTATCTTGCTGTCCCTTCAAAAAACACTTTCCTAATCGAGTATTATGTATGTAATAAATGCATCAGGCTCAAATAGTAAGTCAAACTTTCAAACTAGATGAAAGAATGCAAAGTGCAGATAATAGGGGTTTTTTAAATTATTCACCCATACTTACTGTGTCCCTCTGTAGAATTCATGGATCATTATTCTTTGTAGCTCTTTTTTCTTCAGTGTAAGATAGTGGGATGAAATCCACATTCTGTAATTACACACAAATATGTTAGAAAAATGGAGTGTTTGAAATCAATTCTAATGTTAAATGCAAAGGACATCCTGGGCTCATTAAGTAAAAATATCTCATTTAATGAGCAGGAAAGCACTGGAGCACACTGAACCCTGACACAAAGCAAATTATTTAAGTGATAAATTATATTTTATGGGGAATGTAAAAGTTAATAATACTCAGGGGTAAGGTAATAAATGCAGAGGTGTAACTAACTTCATTGACTGCTTTACTTACAAACATGCCATATGTACCTGGTTACTTGAAATAGTAATAAAAAGAATTGGCAGAAACTCTTGGAACCAAAGATTCACATGGAGACCTTTGTAGCATTCTTTTACACTAAACAATCTGTGTTTATTCCTTTCAAACTCATTATTCTCCTCTCTCTTTCACTTTAGGATATATACCTCCGGTCTTTGCCTTTTACTTTTTGTCAAATATTTGATCTTGCATTCATTAAAACTGAAACCTTCTTATCTACCAGACAGGCCAATAAAATCACTGCTCATTTACCTGCAATCATGCCCCAGAAATGACCTGAAACTTTACTTGAAGAGAACCAATCTATGCTGAAGGAAAACAGTGGATCATCTTTTAATCTACTGCCCTTCTAGTGCATGCAAGTTCAGTGGCACTGAATATCCTAAAGTTGTTGTCCTTGGAAATCAATGCAACAGACCAGCTTACTGAGGATACAGCTCACGAATACACCTCAGCACATTAGAATAAGGGTTGTTACCATGAATGTAACTATCTGCATTAAAACTATTTCTCTATATTTCAATGGTGTAAAAGAGATGGTATTAAGGTATGGATCGAAATAGAAATCACCAGAGGAAGAGTATGCTCAAACACAACTAGTTCCTGTGACTATTTCCTTAATCTTAAGATGGAATTTACATTACTAACATTGTCCTTTTTTTCCAATTTTCTTTTCTATTTACATTTCCAGGTCAACAGCTAGTGCTTTATTCCCACTTTGGCATCTGGGAAGTAAATACAAAGCCATTGCACTGGGTGTTACCCTGAATTGGTACAGATTTTACATGAACGGAACCAGTCATTCACACAGCATGAGTATCACATTTGTCAGAATTCTTCAGCAAAGTTGTTGTACAAAAGCAATCAGATTTTATCCACTGCATCGAAAACTATCTACATATGTGCAATTGTTTTCTAGGAACAAGAGCTGACATTCAATCCTGAATTAAGTGAATTTAAGCTTAGCATACTTTTTAGTTTGCATCTTTAAATAGTCTTGTGATAGTGGTCGATGGTCTTATGACACCATCTAAGTGAGCTAGAGCCATCACTTTGAATTTGGAAAGTGAAAATATATAAAATCAGAAAAGTGTTTCTAACCAGGTCCTGGACAAAACAAACCTGTTGGAAAAAAAAGTCTCATTCAAAAAAAAAAACAAAAAACACCCTCATCTGAATTCTTCACTTATGGTTGGACTCGATCTTAAAGGTCTTTTCCAACTTAAATTATTCTAGTAAGCAACAATAAAGATGGTATATAAGATATCATCTTCTAGCAGAAGACACATGCCTTTGATAGATAACATAACTAGACATAGAGTCTTTGGAGACCTACAATGATTATGCAGCACTACTTGTAAAATAGCCAGTCTGTATGCCTGCAAAAAATAGCAGTAGAAGACTCATCCAGCCCGGTTATAAACTTTCAAATAAGTGTTTATCTAACTTATTCTCTCCTTCTAAATACACAGATAACTTAACTAATGTTGCATGCTTTTTGAATCTGGACTGGAATATTCAGATTTACAGGGTGGTTTTGAAGTTCCAGGAAGCCTGCGTTTTGAAGAGAAGGTGAAATTTTGAACTAATCCAGTGTCCCCAGGAGCAGGGATTTTCAAGAAAAGCTTTGATTATTGTAATCATTGTGAGTTGGAAGTACCAAGAATTTCAGCAGACAGATATATATGTCTGCTTCTGTGTGCATATATATATATGTGCGTGTGTATATATCTGTATACATCAGAACCAAAAAAATTGTAGATTCATGGCATTAGAACAGTAATAAAAGCAACATGTTCAACCATTTAAAAAATGTTTTTAATTTTAGTGACAAGTGAATCCAAAGATGGAAAAATAAATACTGAACATAAATATGTATATGCTTTAAGCATTATTTTAAATTTTTTATTGACAGATTTAGCAGGTTAGACTAAAAATATCTGGCATCACAATCCAGTGCTCCAGGACATCAGCTATAGCGAGTAAATAAGACTTGTACAGCACATAAGACTTGTATTACAGCTCAAGATGAGGTCACTATTGAAGGCTAGACTACTGAAATAAGCAAATATGTCAATTCTTGTATTCCTGTCAATATAGAGATACAAGAATATACAAAGGAGCCAATATCCAGAGCCCTCTGAAATCTTATAGTAAGAGCCTTTTCACTGGTTTAACTGCATTTCTCATGGTTTTAAACCATTTTTATGGTCAATAGTCTTTGTACCTGGGAAATACTTATTATTCATTAATGCTTGTCTTCTCTGTGCTTTGGCGTTTCAAACTCCCAGGTTACCATATGCCTGATAAAGAGGATATCAAAAAAATTATAGAAGAAATTAATCCCTGAAAAAGCAAGATGTACCTATTATTTACTCAGCAAATATTTTAAGTTTTTCCAAAGACCTTTTTAGATCCAGAGACTGTTTCTCAGGTGTTCAACAAAAAAAATGTTTTCTTTCTCTACAAAATGTATATTTTGCCTGCAACAACTTCTTTAGACAGGAAATAGTTGAAATTTTAGGTAGTTAAGGCATGAGAAATCCTCACACTGATTTGTCTTATACCTGTCTTCTGATTTGTATCTATCCAGAAGACAGATACAATATTCTGATTCAGAACTGGCTCCCTGATATCTTGCATGAGCAGCAAGTACATTTAAAAAGAGACAGAGTAATTCCCCTCTTCAAAGCATGACTGTGCTGCCTATAGAAACATTCTTGTGATGTTCCTAGACTAGATTTTGTTAGGAGGTAGATGAATGTTAAGTCTTCCCTAACAAAGTAGATAATACAGCAGTTTTCTCTGAAATTTCTTTAAAAAAAAAAAAAGAAATATTGCACTTCTTTTTGGTGAACTTCAAAATGGTGCAGGGAGTAAGAGGCTACATAAAGCTGGGAAGCTGAGGGACAGGAGGGCTCAGCATGTTCTCTGCTGAACTTCCCCATGAACTTACAGCACACTTGATAACAAAAACATGTCGTCTGCATCTTTCTAACCAGTAGATGCTGCTATCTCTACTTCTTCTCCAAATATTGCATTTATGTTTTCAGTTATGTGTAGAATAACTAATGTACTGGTGCCAGTCAAATACTTTATATCACCAAACCCCCACAAGCAAATTTGTTTTACACCGCAGTTGAATGAAAAACATCCTGTAGAGTGCAAACACAAGGGAATGAAAACAGAAAACAGCACAAGCAACATGATTTAAATTAAGTGAACATTAATACCTCTAAGACATTGCATTATTGCTTCATACATTTAGTGGGAAAAGCTGTAATTTACACATACAATATTTTTAACATCATGTATTAATTAGATATATATGGTTACTCTGATTAATTGATACTGTAAACGAAAGACTCATTTGAAAACATATGCTGTGATAATTAAAAAGCTATTATGCTGACAGTGCCTTTCTTTGAGGAACTCGTAACATCTGTATTGACTGTGATAAGCATTGATTATCTGGAGTGATATAAATATTTGGGGAGCTAATAACAATCAGGTAGGATTTCAGTGCATGCTATAGACAGCAGAGATAAATCACAGGAAACCTAGATCAAAGCTGGTTTGTGAATAAGTTTGTTTTTGTACTTAATGACTCAATATAAAACACACACACAGAAAACTCTTCAGAGATTTAAAGCACACGGAAATGCCATAAAGAAACAGAAATGCTGCACAGGATGGGATGTATATCTGTAGAATCTCCCTATGCAGTGAGTAGGATGTCACCACACAAAGAAAGGAATGAATTCAATCTGAGTACTTACCACGTGCATTTACCAACATTAGACTTTTCGTTGAATTATTAAAACCTTTTTTAAAGCAGAAAAAAAGTACATAACTTTCATCCCTTCCCCTTGAGGAGATTAATTTAGCAATGCAATGGGTCAACTGCAATTTAGTTCCCATTCAGACTCGGTGATCTGCATCTTGATTCTGAGTCAGATATTTATTTATTCTGACTTACTTTCATTAAATCATCATAGACTGTATTAAGGGTTTACATCACCTGCTGTGGTCCTTTCTAGGTGCATTTTCCCTTCCCACCCTCATGTCCCACTACATAAACCTCCACTCCCTTGGTCCTGGCACTTAGCCTCCCAAAGGCTCTCTGGATTTCTGGAGGTGATGCAGGCTTGAGAGAGTCCTGGTAAAAGAGGCAAGATGGCCTTGAGTTCAGTGGAGTTGAAAGGGCATGACTGAAAGCAAGATCTGCTCTGTATGTTCATTAATGAGAATTTTTATTGCTACTGTTTCTTTCTCTGCATATAAGATGAAAGCTCATTCCTGCCAGTAAGTGAAAGAGAACACCAGAAACGGTTTGGGAAGACACACAGCAATGTATGCTGACATACAGGAGAGCAAAGGCTGAGATCCAGCAACGGATCCCCACTGCCAGCACTCTGTGTCGCTCTTATTGAAGCCAGCCCTGGCAACAGAGGTGGAACCTGGTGCATTAGTGGGATTCTGGCCCCAGTGATAAAATGGGAGCTTTTTGCTGACAATTAATGGGACCAGGTTTTTACCCTGAATGACTGAATCCAAACATGCCTGATTTCAACTGAGTGAGAAGCCCTATTGACTATACATCCTCATAGGACTTCCCACATATTTGTGATCAGGAAAGAAGCCCAGTTTATGTAAACCTTTGCCCACAAGTAAGGGTTGAGTAAACAAAGACTTTTCCATATTTTCTGCAAGCATTCCAGTGTTAATACACAGCATGCAACATTTGTTTCTTATTAAGTTGTATTTTCATTTCTTTGCTTTTGTAATTTAGGTCTTTCTAACACTCTTTGTTTCTTTTTTTTAAGCATTGCATTAACTTGCCTTCCTATAACCTCTGTACAGCTTTCTCTGTGCTTGTTGTAACAATTTGTACTATTCCAAAGCACAGGGATTAATTGCGTCTCTAGCTATTATCTTGACCTTGTTTCTTTCAGACTAGTGGCCTCTGAATTTTTTTTCAAAGCAGCTAGGAGGCTAAAAAGACATCATCTTCACAGTAGCATAAAGTAATGTTCTGTAGACACAACAATGGCTGTTTATTGCACCTTACATAAACTACTTTAATTACCTTCAGATTACTGGTGTTATTCAAAAACATTCATTTACAGCTGAGAGAGTCCGTGGACATTTACTGAAACTCTTTACAACACATAGCACTTTGTCCTAGGTTGCAACAAAATGTATTATAGTCTTTGTCTATTCAAAACTAGATTGATTTATACAAAGGAAACTTCAGATATTTGTATAGTTTTGATTATCTTAATATTATGATGCCTTTTGTTGTTCTAAATTAAATAAACTTATAGCAATGTAACTGAGCTGAACGTTGTAATTTGGTAGGGCAATAGCAATGTCACCATAAACATATTACTACATCTAAACCGGGGCGGGGGGGGGGGGGGGGGGGGGGGTTTTTTTGTTCAAAAAATTAAA
>NW_010972602.1:1111146-1111363 GCF_000737465.1 Haliaeetus leucocephalus
GGGGGGGGGGATAGTGCATTTTAGCTCAAAATATATCAAAATCCACACAGTCCTATACACCGTGTTGGCCACACAGTCTAGTTTGCTTTGAAAGCCATAAGGATTCGTATTATTTTCCGGAGGCCTACTAGCTACAGCGGGGCCATGGCAGCACGGTAGTCCGCATTATGTGGGAGGACAGGAAGCCTAGGAACATATTTTAAACGGCGGGGGGGGG